>NC_071344.1:23423591-23744606 GCF_027744825.2 Synchiropus splendidus
ATGCTTCCCTGCAAAGTTATGGCACAATGCAGAAAACGTGTTTCAGCCCGAGATAATGTGGGTTCCGGAGCGGCAAACGTAAAAATGTTGATAACTTTGGAAAAACACTTCAGACAGCTTCGATTTGATGTGCAACGAATTGAAAGACCCTTTCTGCTATAGTGGGAGGTTAAAATTTCATGTTCTGAAGCTTCCCTGCAAAATTATGGCACAATGCAGAAGACGCGTTTTCTGCCCGAGATAAGGTCGTTTCCGGAACGCCAACCTAAAAAATGTTGATAGCTTTCGAAAAACACTTCAGACAACTTAGATTTGATGTGCAACTACTAGAAAGACCCTGTCTGTTATAGTGGGAGTTGAAAATTTCATGTTCTGTAGCTTCCCTGCAAAGTTAAGGAACAATGCAGAAAACGCGTTTTCAGCCTGAGATAAGGTGGGTTCCGGAACGCCAAACATAAAAATGTTTATAACTTTGGAAAAACACTTCAGACAGCTTAGATTTGATGTGCAACGACTTGAAAGACCCTTTCTGCTATAGTGGGAGGTTAAAATTTCATGTTCTGAAGCTTCCTTGCAAAGTTATGGCACAATGCAGAAGACGCGTTTTCAGCCCGAGATAAGGTCGTTTCCGGAACGCCAACCTAAAAAATGTTGATATCTTTCGAAAAACACTTCAGACAACTTAGATTTGATCTGCAACTACTAGAAAGACCCTGTCTGTTATAGTGGGAGTTGAAAATTTCATGGTCTCAAGCTTCCCTGCAAAGTTAAGGAACAATGCAGAAACCGCGTTTTCAGCCTGAGATAAGGTGGGTTCTGGAACGCCAAACATAAAAATGTTGATAACTTTGGAAAACCACTTCAGACAGCTTAGATTTGATGTGCAACGACTAGAAAGACCCTGTCTGTTATGGTGGGAGTTGAAAATTTCATGTTCTGAAGCTTCCCTGCAAAGTTAAGTAACAATGCAGAAAACGCGTTTTCAGCCTGAGATAAGGTGGGTTCCGGAACGCCAAACATAAAAATGTTTATAACTTTGGAAAAACACTTCAGACAGCTTAGATTTGATGTGTAACGACTTGAAAGACCCTTTCTTATATAGTGGGAGGTTAAAATTTCATGTTCTGAAGCTTCCCTGCAAAGTTATGGCATAATGCAGAAAACGCGTTTTCAGCCCGAGATAAGGTCGTTTCCGGAACGCCAACCTAAAAAATGTTGATAGCTTTCGAAAAACACTTCAGACAACTTAGATTTGATGTGCAACTACTAGAAAGACCCTGTCTGTTATAGTGGGAGTTGAAAATTTCATGTTCTGAAGCTTCCCTGCAAAGTTAAGGAACAATGCAGAAACCGCGTTTTCAGCCTGAGATAAGGTGGGTTCCGGAACGCCAAACATAAAAATGTTGATAACTTTGGAAAAAAACTTCATACAGCTTAGATTTGATGTGCAACTACTAGAAAGACCCTTTCTGCTATAGTGGGAGGTGAAAATTGCATTTTCTGAAGCTTCCCTGCATAGTCATGGCACAATGCGTAAAACGCGTTTTCAGCCTGAGATAAGGTCGATTCCGGAACGCCATACATAAAAATGTTGATAACTTTGGAAAAACACATCAGACAGCTTAGATTTGATGTGCAGCTACTGGAAAGACCCTTTCTGCTATAGTGGGAGGTGAACATTTCATGTTCTGAAGCTTCCCTGCAAAGTAATGACATAATGCAGAAAACGCGTTTTCAGCTTGAGATAAGGTGTGTTCCGGAACGCCAAACATAAAAATGTTGATAATTTTCAAAAAGCACTTCAGACAGCTTAGATTTGATGTGCAACTAATAGAAATACCCTTTCTGCTATTGAGGGAGGTGAAAATTTCATGTTCTGAAGCTTCCCTGGAAAGTTATGGGATAATGCAGAAAACAATTTTTCAAACTGACATAAGGTCGATTCCGGGACGCCAAACATAAAAATGTTGATAACTTTGGAAAAACACTTCAGACAGCTTAGATTTGATGTGCAACTACTAGAAAAACCCTTTCTGCCATAGTGGGAGGTGAAAATTTCATTTTCTGGAACTTCCCTGCAAAGTTATGGCACAATGCGTAAAACGCGTCTTCAGCCTGAGATAAGGTTGATTCCGGAACGCCAAACATAAAAATGTTGATAACTTTGGAAAAACATTTCAGACAGGTTAGATTTGATGTGCAACTCCTAGAAAGACACTTTCTGCAAGAGGGGGAGGTGAAAATTTCATTTTCTGAATCTTCCCTGAGAATTAATGGCTCAATGCACAAAATGCGTTTTCAGCCTGAGATAAGGTGGGTTCCGGAACGCCAAACATAAAAATGTTGATAACTTTCGAAAAACACTTCAGACAGATTAGATTTGATGTGCAACTATTAGAAAGACCCTGTTTGTCATAGTGGGAGCCGAAAATTTCATGTTCTGATGCTTCCCTGCAAAGTTAAGGAACAATGCAGAAAACGCGTTTTCAGCCTGAGATAAGGTGGGTTTCGGAACGCCAAACATAAAAATGTTGATAACTTTGGAAAAACACTTCAGACAGCTTAGATTTAATGTGCAACGACTAGAAAGACCCTTTCTGCTACAGTGGGAGGTTAAAATTTCATGTTCTGAAGCATCCCTGCAAAGTTATGGCACAATGCAGAAAACCCGTTTTCAGCCCGAGATTATGTGGGTTCCGGAGCGGCAAACGTAAAAATGTTGATTACTTTGAAAAACACTTCAGACAGCTTAGATTTAATGTGCATCGACTAGAAAGACCCTTTCTGCTATAGTGAGAGGTGAAAATTTCATGTTCTGAAGCTTCCCTGCAAAGTTATGGCACAATGCAGAAAATGCGTTTTCAGCCCGAGATAAGGTCGTTTCCGGAACGCTAACCTAAAAAATGTTGATAGCTTTCGAAAAACACTTCAGACAGCTTAGATGTGATGTGCAACTACTAGAAAGACCCTTTCTGCTATAGTGGGAGGTGAAAATTTCATTTTCTGAATCTTCCCTGAGAATTAATGGCTCAATGCACAAAATGCGTTTTCAGCCTGAGATAAGGTGGGTTCCGGAACGCCAAACATAAAAATGTTGATAACTTTCGAAAAACACTTCAGACAGATTAGATTTGATGTGCAACTATTAGAAAGACCCTGTTTGTCATAGTGGGAGCCGAAAATTTCATGTCCTGATGCTTCCCTGCAAAGTTAAGGAACAATGCAGAAAACGCGTTTTCAGCCTGAGATAAGGCGGGTTTCGGAACGCCAAACATAAAAATGTTGATAACTTTGGAAAAACACTTCAGACAGCTTAGATTTAATGTGCAACGACTAGAAAGACCCTTTCTGCTACAGTGGGAGGTTAAAATTTCATGTTCTGAAGCATCCCTGCAAAGTTATGGCACAATGCAGAAAACCCGTTTTCAGCCCGAGATTATGTGGGTTCCGGAGCGGCAAACGTAAAAATGTTGATAACTTTGAAAAACACTTCAGACAGCTTAGATTTAATGTGCATCGACTAGAAAGACCCTTTCTGCTATAGTGAGAGGTGAAAATTTCATGTTCTGAAGCTTCCCTGCAAAGTTATGGCACAATGCAGAAAATGCGTTTTCAGCCCGAGATAAGGTCGTTTCCGGAACGCTAACCTAAAAAATGTTGATAGCTTTCGAAAAACACTTCAGACAGCTTAGATTTGATGTGCAACTACTAGAAAGACCCTTTCTGCTATTGTGGGAGTGGAAAATTTCATGTTCTGAAGCTTTCCTGCAAAGTTATGGCACAATGCGTAAAACGCGTTTTCAGCGTGAGATAAGGTTGATTCCGGAACGCCAAACATAAGAATGTAGATAACTTTGGAAAAACACTTGACAGGTTAGATTTGATGTGCAACTACTAGAAGGACCCTTTCTGCTACAGTGGGAGGTGAAAATTTCATGTTCTGAAGCGTCACTGCAAAGTTATGGCACAATGCAGAAAACGCGTTTTCAGCCCGAGATAAGGTTGTTTCCGGAAAGCCAAACATAAAAATGTTGATAGCTTTCGAAAAACACTTCAGACAACTTAGATTTGATGTGCAACTACAAGAAAGACCCTTTCTGCTATAGTGGGAGGTGAAAATTTCATGATCTGAAGCTTCCCTGCAAAGTTATGGCACAATGCAGAAAACGCGTTTTCAGCCTGAGATAAGGTCGATTCCGGAACTCCAAACATAAAAATGTTGATAACTTTGGAAAAACACTTCAGACAGCTTAGATTTGATGTGCGACTACTAGAAAGACCCTTTCTGCTATAGTGGGAGGTGAAAATTTCATGATCTGAAGCTTCCCTGCAAAGTTATGGCACAATGCAGAAAACGCGTTTTCAGCCTGAGATAAGGTCGATTCCGGAACTCCAAACATAAAAATGTTGATAGCTTTCGAAAAACACTTCAGACAACTTAGATTTGATGTGCAACTACAAGAAAGACCCTGTCTGTTATAGTGGGAGTTGAAAATTTCATGTTCTGAAACTTTATGCAATGTTAAAGAACAATGAAGAAAACGGGTTTTCAGCCTGAGATAAGGTGGGTTCCGGAACGCCAAACATAAAAAAGTTGATAACTTTGGAAAAACATTTCAGACAGCTTGGATTTAATCTGCAACTACTAGAATGACCCTTTCTGCTATAGTGGGAGGTGAAAATTTCATGTTCTAAAGCTTTATGCAAAGTTATGGCACAATGCGTAAAACGCGTTTTCAGCCTGAGATAAGGTGGGTTCCCGAAGACCAAAAATAAAAATGTTGAAAATTTTGGAAAAACACTTCAGACAGCTTAGATTTGATGTGCAACGACTAGAAAGACCCTTTCTGCTAGAGTGGGAGGTGAAAATTTCGTGTTCTGAAGACTCCCTGCAAAGTTATGCCACAATTCAGGAAACGCGTTTTCAGCCTGAGATAAGGTCGATTCCGGAACGCCAAACACAAAAATATTGATAACTTTGGAAAAACACTTCAGACAGCTTAGATTTGATGTGCAACTACTAGAAAGACCCTTTCTGCTATAGTGGGAGGTGAAAATTTCATGTTCTGATGCTTTCCTGCAAAGTTATGGCACAATGCGTAAAACGCGTTTTCAGCCTGAGATAAGGTTGATTCCGGAACGCCAAACATAAAAATGTTGATAACTTTGGAAAAACACTTCAGACAGCTTAGATTTGATGTGCAACTACTAGAAAGACCCTTTCTGCTTCAGTGGGAGGTGAAAATTTCATGTTCTGAAGCTTCCCTGCAAAGTAATGGCACAACGCAGAAAACGCGTTTTCAGCCTGAGATAAGGTGGGTTCCGGAACGCCAAACATAAAAACGTTGATAACTTTGGAAAAACACTTCAGACAGCTTATATTTGATGTGCAACTACTAGAAAGACAATTTCTGTTATAGTGGTAGGTGAAACTTTCATGTTCTGAAGCTTTCCTTCAAAGTTATTGCACAATGCAGAAAACGCATTATCAGCCTGAGATAAGGTGGGTTCCGGAACGCCAAACATAAAAATGTTGATAACTTTGAAAAAACACTTCAGACAGCTTATATTTGATGTGCAACTACTAGAAAGACAATTTCTGCTATAGTGGTAGGTGAAACTTTCATGTTCTGAAGCTTTCCATCAAAGTTAAGGAACAATGCAGAAAACGCGTTTTCTGTCTGAGATAAGGTGGGTTCCGGAACGCCAAACATAAAATGTTGATAACTTTGGAAAAACACTTCAGACAGCTTAGATTTGATGTGCAACTACTAGAAAGACCCTTTCTGCTACAGTGGGAGGTGAAAATTTCATGTTCTGAAGCTTCACTGCAAAGTTATGGCACAATGCAGAAAACGCGTTTTCAGCCCGAGATAAGGTCGTTTCCGGAAAGCCAAACATAAAAATGTTGATAGCTTTCGAAAAACACTTCAGACAACTTAGATTTGATGTGCAACAACAAGAAAGACCCTTTCTGCTATAGTGGGAGGTGAAAATTTCATGATCTGAAGCTTCCCTGCAAAGTTATGGCACAATGCAGAAAACGCGTTTTCAGCCTGAGATAAGGTCGATTCCGGAACTCCAAACATAAAAATGTTGATAACTTTGGAAAAACACTTCAGACAGCTTAGATTTGATGTGCGACTACTAGAAAGACCCTTTCTGCTATAGTGGGAGGTGAAAATTTCATGATCCGAAGCTTCCCTGCAAAGTTATGGCACAATGCAGAAAACGCGTTTTCAGCCTGAGATAAGGTCGATTCCGGAACTCCAAACATAAAAATGTTTATAGCTTTCGAAAAACACTTCAGACAGCTTAGATTTAATCTGCAACTACTAGAAAGACCCTTTCTGCTATAGTGGGAGGTGAAAATTTAATGTTCTAAAGCTTTATGCAAAGTTATGGCACAATGCGTAAAACGCGTTTTCAGCCTGAGATAAGGTGGGTTCCCGAAGGCCAAAAATAAAAATGTTGAAAATTTTGGAAAAACACTTCAGACAGCTTAGATTTGATGTGCAACTACTAGAAAGACCCTTTCTGCTATAGTGGGAGTTGAAAATTTCATGTTCTGAAGCTTTCCTGCAAAGTTATGGCACAATGCGTAAAACGCGTTTTTAGCCTGAGATAAGGTTGATTCCGGAACGCCAAACATAAGAATGTTGAAAACTTTGGAAAAACACTTCAGACAGCTTAGATTTGATGTGCAACTACTAGAAAGACCCTTTCTGCTATAGTGGGAGGTGAAAATTTCATGTTCTGAAGCTTCCCTGCAAAGTTATGGCAGAATGCGTAAATCGTGTTTTCAGCCTGAGATAAGGTCGATTCCGGAACGCCAAACATAAAAATGTTGATAACTCAGGAAAAACTCTACAGACAGCTTAGATTTGATGTGCAACTACTAGAAAGACCCTTTCTGCTATAGTGGGAGGTGAAAATTTCATGTTCTGATGCTTTCCTGCAAAGTTATGGCACAATGCGTAAAACGCATTTTCAGCCTGAGATAAGGTTGATTCCGGAACACCAAACATAAGAATGTTGATGACTTTGGAAAAACACTTCAGACAGCTTAGATTTGATGTGCAACTACTAGAAAGACCCTTTCTGCTATAGTGGGAGGTGAAAATTAATTATTCTGCAGCTTTCCTGCAAAGTGATGGCACAGTGCAGAAAACGCGTTTTCAGCGTGAGATAAGGTTGATTCCAGAACGCCAAACATAAGAATGTTGATAACTTTGGAAAAACACTTCAGACAGGTTAAATTTGATGTGCAACTACTAGAAAGACATTTTCTGCTATAGTGGGAGGTGAAAATTTCGTGTTCTGAAGCTTCCCTCCAAAGTTATGGCACAATGCAAAAAAAGCGTTTACAGCCTGAGAAAAGGTGGATTCCGGAACGCCAAACATAAAAATGTTGATAACTTTGGAAAAACACTTCAGACAGCTTTGATTTGATGTGCAACTACAAGAAAGACCCTTTATGCAATTGTGGGTGGTTAAAATTTCATGTTCTGAAGCTTCCCAGCAAAGTTATGGCACAAAGCAGAAAACGCGTTTTCAGCCTGGGATAAGGTGGGTTCCGGAACGCCAAACATAAAAATGTTGATAACTTTGGAAAAACACTTCATACAGCTTAGATTTGATGTGCAACAACTACAAAAGACATTGTCTGTTATAGTGGGAGTTGAAAATTTCATGTTCTGATGCTTCTCTGCAAAGTCAAGGAACAATGCAGAACACGCGTTTTCAGCCTGAGATAAGGTGGGTTCCGGAACGCCAAAAATAAAAATGTTGATAACTTTGGAAAAACACTTCAGACAGCTTAGATTAGATGTGCAACTACAAGTAAGACCCTATATGCTATTGTGGGAGGTTAAAATTTCATGTTCTGAAGATTCCCAGCAAAGTTATGGCACAAAGCAGAAAACGCGTTTTCAGGCAGAGATGAGGTGGGTTCCGGAACGCCAAACATAAAAATGTTGATAACTTTGCAAAAACACTTCAGACAGCTTAGATTTGATGTGCAACTACTAGAAAGACCCTTTCTGCTATAGTGCGATATGAAAATGTCATGTTCTGAAGCTTCCCTGCAAAGTTAGGGCACAATGCAGAAAAAGCGTTTTCAGGCTGAGATAAGGTGGGTTCCGGAACGCCAAACGTAAAAATGTTGATAACTTTCGAAAAACACTTCAGACAGCTTAGATTTGATGTGCAACAACAAGAAAGACCCTTTATGCTATTGTGGGAGGTTAAATTTTCATGTTCTGAAGCTTCCCTGCAAAGTTATGGGACAATGCAGAAAACGCGTTTTCAGACTGAGATAAGGTGGGTTTCGGAACGCCAAACATAAAAATGTTGATAGCTTTGGAAAAAACATTTCAGACAGCTTAGATTTGATGTGCAACTACTAGAAAGACCCTTTCTTCTACAGTGGGAGGTGAAAATTTCATGTTCTGAAGCTTCCCTGCAAAGTTATGGCACAATGCAGAAAATGCGTTTTCAGCCTGATATTAGTTGGGTTCGAGAGCGGCAAACATAAAAGTGTTGACAACTTTGGAAAAACACTTCAGACAGCTTAGATTTGATATGCAACTACTAGAAAGACCCTTTCTGCTATAGTGGGAAGTGAAAAATTCATGTTCTGAAGCTCCCCTGCAAAGTTATGGTACAATGCAGAAAACGCGTTTTCAGCCTGAGATAAGGTCTATTCCGGAACGCCAAACATAAAAGTGTTGATAACTTTGGAAAAACACTTCAGACAGCTTAGATTTGATGTGCAACTACTAGAAAGACCTTTTCTGCTATAGTGCGAAGTGAAAGTTTCATGTTCTGAAGCTTCCCAGCAAAGTTATGGCACATTGCAGAAAACGCGTTTTCAGGCTGAGATAAGGTGGGTTCCGAAATGCCAAACATATAAATGTTGATAATTTTGTAAAAACACTTCAGACAGCTTAGATTTGATTTGCAACTACTAGAAAGACCCTTTCTGCTATAGTGGGAGGTGAAAATTTCATGATCTGAAGCTTCCCAACAAAGTTATGGCACATTGCAGAAAACGCGTTTTCAGGCTGAGATAAGGTGGGTTCCGGAATGCCAAACGTAAAAATGTTGATAACGTCGGAAAAACACTTCAGATAGCTTAGATTTGATGTGCAACTACGAGAAAGACCCTTTCTGCTATAGTGGGACGTGAAAATTTCATGTTCTGAAGCTTCCCTGCGAAGTTATTGCACAATGTGGAAAACCCGTTTTCAGCCTGAGAAAAGGTGGGGTCCGGAACGCCAAACATAAAAATGTTGATAACTTTGGAAAAACACTTCAGACAGCTTATATTTGATGTGCAACTACTACAAAAGACCCTTTCTGCTATAGTGGGAGGTGAAAATTTCATGATCTGAAGCTTCCCAACAAAGTTATGGCACATTGCAGAAAACGCGTTTTCAGGCTGAGATAAGGTGGGTTCCGGAATGCCAAACGTAAAAATGTTGATAACTTCGGAAAAACACTTCAGATAGCTTAGATTTGATGTGCAACTACGAGAAAGACCCTTTCTGCTATAGTGGGACGTGAAAATTTCATGTTCTGAAGCTTTCCTTCAAAGTTATGGCACAATGCAGAAAACGCGTTTTCAGCCTGAGATAAGGTGGGTTCCGGAACGCCAAACGTAAAAATGTTGATAACTTTCGAAAAACACTTCAGACAGCTTAGATTTGATGTTTAACTACTACAAAGACCCTGTCTGTTATAGTTGGAGTTGAAAATTTCACGTTCTGAAGCTTCCCTGCAAAGTTAAGGAAAAATGCAGAAAACGCGTTTTCAGCCGGAGATAAGGTGGGTTCCGGAACGCCAAACATGAAAATGTTGATAACTTTGGAAAAACACTTCAGACAGCTTAGATTTGATGTGCAACTACAAGAAAGACCCTTTATGCTATTGTGGGAGGTTAAAATTTCATGTTCTGAAGATTCCCAGCAAAGTTATGGCACAAAGCAGACAACGCGTTTTCAGCAAGAGAAAAGGTGGGTTCCGGAACGCCAAACATAAAAATGTTGATAACTTTGGAAAAAACACTTCAGACAGCTTAGATTTGATGTGCAACTACAAGAAAGACCCTTTATGCTATTGTGGGAGGTGAAAATTTCATGTTCTGAAGCTTACCTGCAAAGTTATGGCACAATGCAGAAAATGCGTTTTCAGCCTGATATTAGTTGGGTTCGGGAGCGGCAAACATAAAAGTGTTGATAACTTTGGAAAAACACTTCAGACAGCTTAGATTTGATATGCAACTACTAGAAAGACCCTTTCTGCTATAGTGGGAAGTGAAAAATTCATGTTCTGAAGCTCCCCTGCAAAGTTATGGTACAATGCAGAAAACGTGTTTTCAGCCTGAGATAAGGTCTATTCCGGAACGCCAAATATAAAAGTGTTGATAACTTTGGAAAAACACTTCAGACAGCTTAGATTTGATGTGCAACTACTAGAAAGACCCTTTCTGCTATAGTGCGAAGTGAAAATTTCATGTTCTGAAGCTTCCCAGCAAAGTTATGGCACATTGCAGAAAACGCGTTTTCAGGCTGAGATCAGGTGGGTTCCGGAATGCCAAACATATAAATGTTGATAATTTTGGAAAAACACTTCAGACAGCTTAGATTTGATTTGCAACTACTACAAAGACCCTTTCTGCTATAGTGGGAGGTGAAAATTTCATGTTCTGAAGCGTCCCAACAAAGTTATGGCACATTGCAGAAAACGCGTTTTCAGGCTGAGATAAGGTGGGTTCCGAAATGCCAAACGTAAAAATGTTGATAACTTCGGAAAAACACTTCAGATAGCTTAGATTTGATGTGCAACTACGAGAAAGACCCTTTCTGCTATATTGGGACGTGAAAATTTCATTTTCTGAAGCTTCCCTGCAAAGTTATGGCACAATGTGGAAAACCCGTTTTCAGTCTGAGAAAAGGTGGGGTCCGGAACGCCAAACATAAAAATGTTGATAACTTTGGAAAAAAACTTCAGACAGCTTATATTTGATGTGCAACTACTACAAAAGACCCTTTCTGCTATAGTGGGAGGTGAAACTTTCATTTTCTGAAGCTTTCCTTCAAAGTTATGGCACAATGCAGAAAACGCGTTTTCAGCCTGAGATAAGGTAGGTTCCGGAACGCCAAACGTAAAAATGTTGATAACTTTCGAAAAACACTTCAGACAGCTTAGATTTGATGTGCAACTACTACAAAGACCCTGTCTGTTATAGTTGGAGTTGAAAATTTCACGTTCTGAAGCTTCCCTGCAAAGTTAAGGAACAATGCAGAAAACGCGTTTTCAGCCGGAGATAAGGTGGGTTCCGGAACGCCAAACATAAAAATGTTGATAACTTTGGAAAAACACTTCAGACAGCTTAGATTTGATGTGCAACTACAAGAAAGACCCTTTATGCTATTGTGGGAGGTTAAAATTTCATGTTCTGAAGATTCCCAGCAAAGTTATGGCACAAAGCAGAAAACGCGTTTTCAGCAAGAGAAAAGGTGGGTTCCGGAACGCCAAACATAAAAATGTTGATAACTTTGGAAAAACACTTCAGATAGCTTAGATTTGATGTGCAACTACGAGAAAGATCCTTTCTGCTATAGTGGGAGGTGAAAATTTCATGTTCTGAAGCTTCCCTGCAAAGTTATGGCACAATGTGGAAAACCCGTTTTCAGCCTGAGAAAAGGTGGGGTCCGGAACGCCAAACATAAAAATGTTGATAACTTTGGAAAAACACTTCAGACAGCTTAGATTTGATGTGCAACTACTAGAAAGACCCTTTCTGCTATAATGCGAAGTGAAAAATTCATGTTCTGAAGCTTTCCTTCAAAGTTATGGCACAATGCAGAAAACGCCTTTTCAGCCTGAGACAAGGTGGGTTCCGGAACGCCAAACATAAAAATGTTGATAACTTTCTGTCGCTCGGGTTTTGGATTTCAAGGTTTTGTGTACAGGGCAATTGGCTGTAACAAGCCGTCCCTAGTTCCGAGTACACTACCTCCCTCTGCCTCTCTGGTAAAGGGCCCCCTCGTGTGGTCAACTCAGTCAGCCTCTTGTTGCAGACACGGTTCTAAAACTATAATAGATGTATCTACTTCACCTATTATATTAGTGCGTAGTGTCGGCGCTTCACTGAGCGGGTTATTAAATTCGCCCGACCTGTTGAGAAACAGGTTCTTGACCTTACAATGCTACACCTTCTACCGTAGTCTCTTTACTTAGCTTCGTTTAGGGACACATGATTAGATCCTCAATCCATTCCTTCAATAAAATATTACCTCAGCCTTCTGAACTACCACTTTATCATTGACATAATAATTCAGGATGGAATAATGCTACCTGTCGAGACATTCACTACATGTGCACAGGAAAGGGAATCAAACATTAATTCAATCCAGCATTAACTCACCTATAACCCAGTTGATGGTAGTACAGGAGCCAGTCGATTCTTAGTAGTCAGGGATCAATGCCGTTGTGCCTTTTCAGTACTTAATTCGTACTCAGTTTTATTTTGTTTTTATGTCAAAAGTATTTCTCCAAAAAATTGATAAAAAGGATAACAAAACAGTAAAATCAATAAAGAATCAAATTCAATACAAAAATGATAAAAGGGTGATAAAACAATAAAATTCAAAAAAGGATAATGAAAACAATAAAATCAATAAACATCAATAAACTCAAGGGTATTGCCAGACGCTAATACCCAACATAGTCAAAGGCACTGCCAGACGCTAGTGCACATACATAAATGTCAAAAATCATATAATCAAAATGCATACACAATAAAAAGGATTAAGTCAAAGATCCTAAAAAATATATTCAAAGTATATGCAATAAAAGAGATAAGTCAAAAGAATTAATCATAAAAACCAACCAATCAATAATAAAAAAAAACCATAAGAGAACAACAAGAAGAGTTAAATCAAATGGCCTAAGAGCAAGAGCAAGAGCACCGTCCCAAGTTAAGATACAAGACCTTACAGCAAACGGATGAAGCCAAAAGCGTGGATCAAGAGCGAGAGCGAGAGGTCAGTTTATCCTAGACCTTTATAGTAACATTGCCGATTTCAATAAACAATCCCCCAATGCGTCATTAATGGGTGACGTGTTCTTGTCATCTTCAGTGGAAAGTTTTAATTTTCATCACGTGTTCTAGCTGTCGTCCTTAGTGGAAAGTTTTACCTTCATTAGAGACACCCCTTATGTCTTATGCAGATGTTTTAGATTCATTGAACATGCTGAGTGTTCGTTTCATTGTTTTGTTAAATGTAACTTATGTTCTAAGTGAAGACCACAATGTTCTATTAATACAACGTTCCTTCTAAGTGTTAACCATAATCGCAAGCTCGGCTTAAAAACATGTTCTGCTTACAAATTCACCCTGAGGTTAGAGCATGCCCTGCAAGTTCAAAAGTGCAAAGCATACAGATTCAATAAGTGCTCATAATAAGTGCAAAGCATACAGATTCAATAAGTGCTCATAATAAATGTAAAGCATGGTTATAATATTTTCGATTTTCCAGTATATACAACACTTTCGAAAAACACTTCAGACAGCTTAGATTTGATGTGCAACTACTAGAAAGACCCTTTCTGCTATAGTGGGAGGTGAAAATTTCGTGTTCTGAAGCTTCCCTGCAAAGTTAAGGAACAATGCAGAAAACGCGTTTTCAGCCTGAGATAAGGTGGGTTCCGGAACGCCAAACATAAAAATGTTGATAACTTTGGAAAAAACATTTCAGACAGCTTAGATTTGATATGCAACTACTAGAAAGAGCATTTCTGCTACAGTGGGTGGTTAAAATTTCATGTTCTGAAGCTTCGCAGCAAAGTTATGGCACAATGCAGAAAACGCGTTTTCAGCCTGAGATAAGGTGGGTTCCGGAACGCCAAACATAAAAATGTTGATAACTTTGGAAAAAACATTTCAGACAGCTTAGATTTGATGTGCAACTACAAGAAAGACCCTTTATGCTATTGTGGGAGGTTAAAATTTCATGTTCTGAAGATTCCCAGCAAAGTTATGGCACAAAGCAGAAAACGCGTTTTCAGCAAGAGAAAAGGTGGGTTCCGGAACGGCAAACATAAAAATGTTGATAACTTTGGGAAAACACTTCAGACAGCTTAGATTTGATGTGCAACTACTAGAAAGACCCTTTCTGCTATAGTGCGAAGTGAAAAATTCATGTTCTGAAGCTTCCCAGTAAAGTTATGGCACATTGCAGAAAACGCGTTTTCAGGCTGAGATAAGGTGGGTTCCGGAATGCCAAACGTAAAAATGTTGATAACTTTGGAAAAACACTTCAGATAGCTTAGATTTGTTGTGCAACTACGAGAAAGACCCTTTCTGCTATAGTGGGAGGTGAAAATTTCATGTTCTGAAGCTTCCCTGCAAAGTTATGGTACAATGTGGAAAACCCGTTTTCAGCCTGAGAAAAGGTGGGGTCCGGAACGCCAAACATAAAAATGTTGATAACTTTGGAAAAACACTTCAGACAGCTTAGATTTGATGTGCAACTACTAGAAAGTCCCTTTCTGCTATAGTGGGTGGTGAAAATTTCATTTTTGAACCTTTCCTGCAAAGTTATGGCACAATGAAGTAAACGCGTTTTCAGCCCGAGATAAGGTGGGTTCCGGAACGCCAAACTTAAAAATGTTGATAACCTTGGAAAAACACTTCAGACAGCTTAGATTTGATGTGCAACTACTAGAAAGGTCCTTTCTGCTGCAGTGGGGGGTTAAAATTTCATGTTCTGAAGCTTCCCTGCAAAGTTATGGCACAATGCAGAAAACGCGTTTTCAGCCTGAGATAATGTGGGTTCCGGAACGGGAAACGTAAAAATGTTGATAACTTTCGAAAAACACTTCAGACAGCTTAGATTTGATGTGCAACAACAGGAAAGACCCTTTATGCTATTGTGGGAGGTTAAATTTTCATGTTCTGAAGCTTCCCTGCAAAGTTATGGGACAATGCAGAAAACGCGTTTTCAGACTGAGATAAGGTGGGTTTCGGAACGCCAAACATAAAAATGTTGATAACTTTGGAAAAAACATTTCAGACAGCTTAGATTTGATGTGCAACTACTAGAAAGACCCTTTCTTCTATAGTGGGAGGTGAAAATTTCATGTTCTGAAGCTTCCCTGCAAAGTTATGGCACAATGCAGAAAATGCGTTTTCAGCCTGATATTAGTTGGGTTCGGGAGCGGCAAACATAAAAGTGTTGATAACTTTGGAAAAACACTTCAGACAGCTTAGATTTGATATGCAACTACTAGAAAGACCCTTTCTGCTATAGTGGGAAGTGAAAAATTCATGTTCTGAAGCTCCCCTGCAAAGTTATGGTACAATGCAGAAAACGCGTTTTCAGCCTGAGATAAGGTCTATTCCGGAACGCCAAACATAAAAGTGTTGATAACTTTGGAAAAACACTTCAGACAGCTTAGATTTGATGTGCAACTACTAGAAAGACACTTTCTGCTATAGTGCGAAGTGAAAATTTCATGTTCTGAAGCTTCCCAGCAAAGTTATGGCACATTGCAGAAAACGCGTTTTCAGGCTGAAATAAGGTGGGTTCCGGAATGCCAAACATATAAAATGTTGATAATTTTGGAAAAACACTTCAGACAGCTTAGATTTGATTTGCAACTACTAGAAAGACCCTTTCTGCTATAGTGGGAGGTGAAAATTTCATGATCTGAAGCTTCCCTGCAAAGTTTTGGCACAATGTGGAAAACCCGTTTTCAGCCTGAGAAAAGGTGGGGTCCGGAACGCCAAACATAAAAATGTTGATAACTTTGGAAAAACACTTCAGACAGCTTATATTTGATGTGCAACTACTACAAAAGACCCTTTCTGCTATAGTGGGAGGTGAAACTTTCATTTTCTGAAGCTTTCCTTCAAAGTTATGGCACAATGCAGAAAACGCGTTTTCAGCCTGAGATAAGGTGGGTTCCGGAACGCCAAACGTAAAAATGTTGATAACTTTCGAAAAACACTTCAGACAGCTTAGATTTGATGTGCAACTACTACAAAGACCCTGTCTGTTGTAGTTGGAGTTGAAAATTTCACGTTCTGAAGCTTCCCTGCAAAGTTAAGGAACAATGCAGAAAACGCGTTTTCAGCCGGAGATAAGGTGGGTTCCGGAACGCCAAACATAAAAATGTTGATAACTTTGGAAAAACACTTCAGACAGCTTAGATTTGATATGCAACTACTAGAAAGAGCCTTTCTGCTACAGTGGGTGGTTAAAATTTCATGTTCTGAAGCTTCGCAGCAAAGTTATGGCACAATGCAGAAAACGCGTTTTCAGCCTGAGATAAGGTGGGTTCCGGAACGCCAAACATAAAAATGTTGATAACTTTGGAAAAAACATTTCAGACAGCTTAGATTTGATGTGCAACTACAAGAAAGACCCTTTATGCTATTGTGGGAGGTTAAAATTTCATGTTCTGAAGATTCCCAGCAAAGTTATGGCACAAAGCAGAAAACGCGCTTTCAGCAAGAGAAAAGGTGGGTTCCGGAACGCTAAACATAAAAATGTTGATAACTTTGGAAAAACACTTCAGACAGCTTATATTTGATGTGCAACTACTACAAAAGACCCTTTCTGCTATAGTGGGAGGTGAAACTTTCATTTTCTGAAGCTTTCCTTCAAGGTTATGGCACAATGCAGAAAACGCGTTTTCAGCCTGAGATAAGGTGGGTTCCGGAACGCCAAACGTAAAAATGTTGATAACTTTCGAAAAACACTTCAGACAGCTTAGATTTGATGTGCAACTACTACAAAGACCCTGTCTGTTATAGTTGGAGTTGAAAATTTCACGTTCTGAACCTTCCCTGCAAAGTTAAGGAACAATGCAGAAAACGCGTTTTCAGCCGGAGATAAGGTGGGTTCCGGAACGCCAAACATAAAAATGTTGATAACTTTGGAAAAACACTTCAGACAGCTTAGATTTGATATGCAACTACTAGAAAGAGCCTTTCTGCTACAGTGGGTGGTTAAAATTTCATGTTCTGAAGCTTCGCAGCAAAGTTATGGCACAATGCAGAAAACGCGTTTTCAGCCTGAGATAAGGTGGGTTCCGGAACGCCAAACATAAAAATGTTGATAACTTTGGAAAAAACATTTCAGACAGCTTAGATTTGATGTGCAACTACAAGAAAGACCCTTTATGCTATTGTGGGAGGTTAAAATTTCATGTTCTGAAGATTCCCAGCAAAGTTATGGCACAAAGCAGAAAACGCGTTTTCAGCAAGAGAAAAGGTGGGTTCCGGAACGCCAAACATAAAAATGTTGATAACTTTGGAAAAACACTTCAGATAGCTTAGATTTGATGTGCAACTACGAGAAAGACCCTTTCTGCTATAGTGGGAGGTGAAAATTTCATGTTCTGAAGCTATCCTGCAAAGTTATGGCAGAATGTGGAAAACCCGTTTTCAGCCTGAGAAAAGATGGGGTCCGGAACGCCAAACATAAAAATGTTGATAACTTTGGAAAAACACTACAGACAGCTTAGATTTGATGTGCAACTACGAGAAAGTCCCTTTCTGCTATAGTGGGTGGTGAAAATTTCATTTTTGAACCTTTCCTGCAAAGTTATGGCACAATGAATTAAACGCGTTTTCAGCCCGAGATAAGGTGGGTTCCGGAACGCCAAACTGAAAAATGTTGATAACCTTGGAAAAACACTTCAGACAGCTTAGATTTGATGTGCAACTACTAGAAAGGCCCTTTCTGCTGCAGTGGGGGGTTAAAATTTCATGTTCTGAAGCTTCCCTGCAAAGTTATGGCACAATTCCGAAAACGCGTATTCAGCGTTAGATAAGGTCGATTCCGGAACGCCAAACATAAAAATGTTGATAACTTTGAAAAAACACTTCAGACAGCTTAGATATGATGTGCAACTACTAGAAAGACCCTTTCTGCAATAGTGGGATTTGAAAATTTCATGTTCTGAAGCTTCCCTGCAAAGTTATGGCACAATGCAGAAAACACGTTTTCAGCCTGAGATGAGGTCGATTCCGGAACGCCAAACATAAAAATGTTGATAACTTTGGAAAAACACTTCAGACAGCTTAGATGTGATGTGCAACTACGAGAAAGATACTTTCCGATATAGTGGGAGGTGAAAATTTCATGTTCTGAAGCTTCCCTGCAAAGTTATAGCACAATGCAGAAAACACGTTTTCAGCCTGAGATGAGGTCGATTCCGGAACGCCAAACATAAAAATGTTGATAACTTTCGAAAAACACTTCAGACAGCTTAGATTTGACGTGCAACTACTAGAAAGACCCTTTCTGCAATAGTGGGAGGTTAAAATTTCATGTTCGGAAGCTTCCCTGCAAAGTTATGGCACAATGCGTAAAACGCGTTTTCAGCCTGAGATGAGGTCGATTCCGGAACGCCAAACATAAAAATGTTAATAAATTTCGAAAAACACTTCAGACAGCTTAGATTTGATGTGCAACTACTAGAAAGACCCTTTCTGCAATAGTGGGATTTGAAAATTTCATGTTCTGAAGCTTCCCTGCAAAGTTATGGCACAATGCATAAAACGCGTTTTCAGCCTGAGATAAGGTCGATTCCGGAACGCCAAACATAAAAATGTTGATAACTTTGGAAAAACACTTCAGACAGCTTAGATGTGATGTGCAACTTCGAGAAAGATCCTTTCGGATATAGTGGGAGGTGAAAATTTCATGTTCTGAAGCTTCCCTGCAAAGTTATAGCACAATGCAGAAAACACGTTTTCAGCCTGAGATGAGGTCGATTCCGGAACGCCAAACATAAAAATGTTGATAACTTTCGAAAAACACTTCAGACAGCTTAGATTTGATGTGCAACTACTAGAAAGACCCCTTCTGCTATAGTGGGAGGTGAACATTTCATGTTCTGAAGCTTCCCTGGGAAGTTATTGCACAATGCAGAAAAGGCGTTTTCAGCCTGAGATAAGGTCGATTCTGGAACGCCAAACATAAAAATGTTGATAAATTTCGAAAAACACTTCAGACAGCTTAGATTTGATGTGCAACTACTAGAAAGACCCTTTCTGCTATAGTGGGACTTGAAAATTTCATGTTCTGAAGCTTCCCTGAGAAGTTATGGCACAATGCAGAAAATGCGTTTCCGGCTTGAGATAAAGTGGGTTCCGGAACACCAAACATAAAAATGTTGATAACTTTGACAAAACAATTCAGAGAGCTTAGATTTGATGTGCAACTACGAGAAAGACCCTTTCTGCAATAGTGGGAGGTAAAAATTTCATGTTCAGAAGCTTCCCTGCAAAGTTATGGGACAATGCGAAAAACGCGTTTTCAGCCTGAGATAAGGTCGATTCCGGAACGCGAAACATAAAAAAGTTGATAACTTTGGAAAAACACTTCAGACAGCTTAGATTTGATGTGCAACTACGAGAAAGACCGTTTCTGCTATAGTGGGAGGTGAAATTTTCATGTTCTGAAGCTTACCTGCAAAGTTATGGCACAATGCAGAAAACGCGTTTTCAGCCTGAGATAAGGTCAATTACGGAACGCCAAACATAAAAATGGTGATAACTTTGGAAAAACACTTCAGACAGCTTAGATTTGATGTGCAACTACTAGAAAGACCCTTTCTGCTATAGTGGGAGGTGAAATTTTCATGTTCTGAAGCTTCCCTGCAAAGTTATGGCAAAATGCGTAAAACGCGTTTTAAGCCTGAGGTAAGGTCGATTCCGGAATGCCAAACATAAAAATGTTGATAACTTTGACATAACACTTCAGAGAGCTTAGAATTGATGTGCAACTACGAGAAAGACCCTTTCTGATATAGTCGGAGGTAATAATTTCATGTTCTGAAGCTTCCCTGCAAAGTTATGGGACAATGCGAAAATGCGTTTTCAGCCTGAGATAAGGTCATTTACGGAACGCCAAACATAAAAATGTTGATAACTTTGGAAAAACAATTCAGACAGCTTAGATTTGATGTGCAACTACGAGAAAGACCGTTTCTGCTATAGTGGGTGGTGAAATTTTCATGTTCTGAAGCTTCCCCGCAAAGTTATGGCAAAATGCGTGAAACGCGTTTTCAGCCGGAGATAAGGTGGGTACCGGAACGCCAAACATAAAAATGTTGATAACTTTGGAAAAACACTTCAGACAGCTTAGATTTGATATGCAACTACTAGAAAGAGCCTTTCTGCTACAGTGGGTGGTTAAAATTTCATGTTCTGAAGCTTCGCAGCAAAGTTATGGCAGAATGCAGAAAACGCGTTTTCAACCTGAGATAAGGTGGGTTCCGGAACGCCAAACATAAAAATGTTGATAACTTTGGAAAAAACATTTCAGACAGCTTAGATTTGATGTGCAACTACAAGAAAGACCCTTTATGCTATTGTGGGAGGTTAAAATGTCATGTTCTGAAGATTCCCAGCAAAGTTATGGCACAAAGCAGAAAACGCGTTTTCAGCAAGAGAAAAGGTGGGTTCCGGAACGCCAAACATAAAAATGTTGATAACTTTGGAAAAACACTTCAGATAGCTTAGATTTGATGTGCAACTACGAGAAAGACCCTTTCTGCTATAGTGGGAGGTGAAAATTTCATGTTCTGAAGCTTCCCTGCAAAGTTATGGCAGAATGTGGAAAACCCGTTTTCAGCCTGAGAAAAGATGGGGTCCGGAACGCCAAACATAAAAATGTTGATAACTTTGGAAAAACACTTCAGACAGCTTAGATTTGATGTGCAACTACTAGAAAGTCCGTTTCTGCTATATTTGGTGGTGAAAATTTCATTTTTGAACCTTTCCTGCAAAGTTATGGCACAATGAATTAAACGCGTTTTCAGCCCGAGATAAGGTGGGTTCCGGAACGCCAAACTTAAAAATGTTGATAACCTTGGAAAAACACTTCAGACAGCTTAGATTTGATGTGCAACTACTACAAAGGCCCTTTCTGCTGCAGTGTGGGGTTAAAATTTCATGTTCTGAAGCTTCCCTGCAAAGTTATGGCACAATTCCGAAAACGCGTATTCAGCGTTAGGTAAGGTCGATTCCGGAACGTCAAACATAAAAATGTTGATAACTTTGAAAAAACACTTCAGACAGCTTAGATATGATGTGCAACTACTAGAAAGACCCTTTCTGCAATAGTGGGATTTGAAAATTTCATGTTCTGAAGCTTCCCTGCAAAGTTATGGCACAATGCAGAAAACACGTTTTCAGCCTGAGATGAGGTCGATTCCGGAACGCCAAACATAAAAATGTTGATAACTTTGGAAAAACACTTCAGACAGCTTAGATGTGATGTGCAACTACGAGAAAGATCCTTTCCGATATAGTGGGAGGTGAAAATTTCATGTTCTGAAGCTTCCCTGCAAAGTTATAGCACAATGCAGAAAACACGTTTTCAGCCTGAGATGAGGTCGATTCCGGAACGCCAAACATAAAAATGTTGATAACTTTCGAAAAACACTTCAGACAGCTTAGATTTGATGTGCAACTACTAGAAAGACCCTTTCTGCAATAGTGGGATTTGAAAATTTCATGTTCTGAAGCTTCCCTGCAAAGTTATGGCACAATGCATAAAACGCGTTTTCAGCCTGAGATAAGGTCGATTCCGGAACGCCAAACATAAAAATGTTGATAACTTTGGAAAAACACTTCAGACAGCTTAGATTTGATGTGCAACTACTAGAAAGACCCTTTCTGATAAAGTGGGAGGTGAAAATTTCATGTTCTGAAGCTTTCCTGCAAAGTTATGGCACAAAGTAGAAAATGCGTTTTCAGCCTGAGATAAGGTGGGTTCCGGAACGGCAAAAAAAAAAAATGTTGATAACTTTGGAAAAACACTGCAGACAGCTTAGATTTGATGTGCAACTACTAGAAAGACCCCATCTGCTTGAGTGGGAGGTCAAATTTTCATGTTCTGAAGCTTCCCTGCCAAGTTATGGCAAAATGCGTAAAACGCGTTTTCAGCCTGAGATAAGGTCGATTCCGGAACGCCAAACATAAAAATGTTGCAAACTTTAGAAAAACACTTCAGACAGCTTAGATTTGATTTGCAACTACTAGAAAGACCCTTTCTGCTACAGCGGGTGGTGAAATTTTCATGTTCTGAAGGTTCCCTGCAAAGTTATGGCACAATGCGTAATACGCGATTTCAGCCTGAGATAAGGTCGATTCCCGAACACCAAACATAAAAATGTTGATAACTTTGACAAAACAATTCAGAGAGCTTAGATATGATGTGCAACTACGAGAAAGACCCTTTCTGCAATAGTGGGAGGTAAAAATTTCATGTTCAGAAGCTTCCCTGCAAAGTTATGGGACAATGCGAAAAACGCGTTTTCAGCCTGAGATAAGGTCGATTCCGGAACGCCAAACATAAAAAAGTTGATAACTTTGGAAAAACACTTCAGACAGCTTAGATTTGATGTGCAACTACGAGAAAGACCGTTTCTGCTATAGTGGGTGGTGAAATTTTCATGTTCTGAAGCTTCCCCGCAAAGTTATGGCAAAATGCGTGAAACGCGTTTTCAGCCTGAGAAAAGGTCGATTCCGGAACGCCAAACATAAAAATGTTGATAACTTGGGAAAAACACTTCAGACAGCTTAGATTTTATGTGGAACTACTAGAAAGACCCTTTCTGCTATAGTGGGTGGTGAAATTTTCATGTTCTGAAGCTTCCCTGCAAAGTTATTGTAAAATGCGTAAAACGCGTTTTCAGCCTGAGATAAGGTGTGTTCCGGAACGCCAAACATAAAAATGTTGATAACTTTGGAAAAACACTTCAGACAGCTTAGATTTGATGTGCAACTGCTAGAAAGACCATTTCTGCTCTCGTGGGAGGTGAAAATTTCATGTTCTAAAGCTTCCCTGCAAAGTTGTGGCACAATGCAAAAAACGCGTTTTCAGCCTGAGATAATGTGAGTTCCAGAACGCCAAACATAAAAATGTTGATAACTTTGGAAAAACACTTCAGACAGCTTAGATTTAATGTGCAACTACTAGAAAGAACCTTTCTGCTATAGTGGGCTGTGAAAATTTCATGTTCTGAAGCTTCCCTGCAAAGTTTTGGCACAATGCGTAAAACACGTTTTCAGCCTGAGATATGGTCGATTCCGGAACGGCAAACATAAAAATGTTGATAACTTTGGAAAAACACTTCAGACAGCTTAGATTTGATGTGCAACTACTAGAAAGAACGTTTCTGATATAGTGGGAGGTGAAAATTTCATGTTCTGAAGCTTCCCTGCAAAGTTATGGCACAATCCAGAAAACGCGTTTTCAGCCTGAGATAAGGTCAATTACGGAACGCCAAACATAAAAATGGTGATAACTTTGGAAAAACAATTCAGACAGCTTAAATTTGATGCGCAACTACTAGAAAGACCCTTTCTGATATAGTGGGAGGTGAAAATTTCATGTTCTGAAGCTTCCCTGCAAAGTTATGGCACAAAGCAGAAAACGCGTTTTCAGCCTGAGATAAGGTGGGTTCCGGAACCGCAAAAAATAAAATGTTGATAACTTTGGAAAAACACTGCAGACAGCTTAGATTTGATGTGCAACTACTAGAAAGACCCTTTCTGCTATAGTGGGAGGTTGAAATTTTCATGTTCTGTAGCTTCCCTGCAAAGTTATGGCAAAATGCGTAAAACGCGTTTTAAGCCTGAGATAAGGTCGATTCCGGAACGCCAAACATAAAAATGTTGATAACTTTGGAAAAACACTTCAGACAGATTAGATTTGATGTGCAACTACGAGAAAGACCCTTTCTGAAATAGTGGGAGGTAATAATTTCATGTTCTGAAGCTTCCCTGCAAAGTTATGGGACAATGCGAAAAATGCGTTTTCAGCCTGAGATAAGGTCAATTACGGAACGCCAAACATAAAAATGGTGATAACTTTGGATTAACAATTCAGACAGCTTACATTTGATGTGCAACTACGAGAAAGACCGTTTCTGCTATAGTGGGTTGTGAAATTTTCATGTTCTGAAGCTTCCCCGCAAAGTTATGGCAAAATGAGTAAAACGCGTTTTCAGCCTGAGATAAGGTCGATTCCGGAACGCCAAACATAAAAATGTTGATAACTTTGGAAAAACACTTCAGACAGCTTAGATTTGATGTGCAACTACGAGAAAGACCCTTTCTGAAATAGTGGGAGGTAATAATTTCATGTTCTGAAGCTTCCCTGCAAAGTTATGGGACAATGCGAAAAATGCGTTTTCAGCCTGAGATAAGGTCAATTACGGAACGCCAAACATAAAAATGGTGATAACTTTGGATAAACAATTCAGACAGCTTACATTTGATGTGCAACTACGAGAAAGACCGTTTCTGCTATAGTGGGAGGTGAAAATTTCATGTTCTGAAGCTTCCCTGCAAAGTTATGGCACAAAGCAGAAAACGCGTTTTCAGCCTGAGATACGGTGGGTTCCGGAACCGCAAAAAAAAAAATGTTGATAACTTTGGAAAAACACTGCAGACAGCTTAGATTTGATGTGCAACTACTAGAAAGACCCTTTCTGCTATAGTGGGAGGTGAAATTTTCATGTTCTGTAGCTTCCCTGCAAAGTTATGGCAAAATGCGTAAAACGCGTTTTAAGCCTGAGATAAGGTCGATTCCGGAACGCCAAACATAAAAATGTTGATAACTTTGGAAAAACACTTCAGACAGCTTAGATTTGATGTGCAACTACGAGAAAGACCCTTTCTGAAATAGTGGGAGGTAATAATTTCATGTTCTGAAGCTTCCCTGCAAAGTTATGGGACAATGCGAAAAATGCGTTTTCAGCCTGAGATAAGGTCAATTACGGAACGCCAAACATAAAAATGTTGATAACTTTGACAAAACACTTCAGAGAGCTTAAAGTTGATGTGCAACTACGATAAAGACCCTTTCTGATATAGTGGGAGGTAATAATTTCATGTTCTGAAGCTTCCCTGCAAAGTTATGGGACAATGCGAAAAATGCGTTTTCAGCCTGAGATAAGGTCAATTACGGAACGCCAAACTTAAAAATGGTGATAACTTTGGAAAAACAATTCAGATAGCTTAGATTTGATCTGCAACTACTAGAAAGTCTCTATCTGCTATTGTGGGAGGTGAAAATTTCATGTTCTGAAGCTTTATGCAAAGTTATGGCACAATGCGTAAAACGCGTTTTCAGCCTGAGATAAGGTCGATTCCGGAAGGCCAAACATAAAAATGGTGATAACTTTGGAAAAACACTTCAGACAGCTTAGATTTGATGTGCAACGACTAGAGAGTCCCATTCTCTTATAGTGGGAGGTGAAAATTTCATGTTCTGAAGCTTCCCTGCAAAGTTATGGCATAATGCAGAAAACGAGTTTTCAGCCTGAGATAAGGCCGATTCTCGAACGCCAAACATAAAAATGGTGATAACTTTGGAAAAACAATTCAGACAGCTTAAGTTTGATGTGCAACTACTAGAAAGACCCTTTCTGCTATAGTGGGAGGTGCAAGTTTCATGTTCTGAAGCTTCCCTGCAAAGTTATTGCACAATGCAGAAAACGCGATTTCAAACTGAGATTAGGTCGATTCCGGAATGCCAAACATAAAAATGTTGATAACTTTGGAAAAACACTTAAGGCAGGTTAGATTTGATGTGCAACTACGAGAAAGACCCTTTCTGCTATAGTGGGGGGTGAAATTGTCATGTTCTGAAGCTTCCCTGCAAAGTTATGGCACAATGCAGAAAACGCGTTTTCAGTCTGAGATAAGGTCGATTCCGGAACGCCAAACATAAAAATGTTGATAACTTTAACAAAACACTTCAGACAGCTTAGATTTGATGTGCATCTACTCGAAAGACCCTTTCTGCTATCGTGGGAAGTGAAAATTTCATGTTCTGAAGCTTCCCTGCAAAGTTATGGAACAATGCAGAAAACGCGTTTTCAGCCTGAGAAAAGGTCGATTCTGGAACGCCAAACATAAAAATGGTGATAACTTTGGAAAAACACTGCAGACAGCTTAGATTTGATGTGCAACTACTAGAAAGACCCCTTCTGCTTGAGTGGGAGGTCAAATTTTCATGTTCTGAAGCTTCCCTGCCAAGTTATGGCAAAATGCGTAAAACGCGTTTTCAGCCTGAGATAAGGTCGATTCCGGAACGCCAAACATAAAAATGTTGCAAACTTTAGAAAAACACTTCAGACAGCTTAGATTTGATTTGCAACTACTAGAAAGACCCCTTCTGCTACAGCGGGTGGTGAAATTTTCATGTTCTGAAGGTTCCCTGCAAAGTTATGGCACAATGCGTAATACGCGATTTCAGCCTGAGATAAGGTCGATTCCGGAACGCCAAACATAAAAATGTTGATAACTTTGACAAAACAATTCAGAGAGCTTAGATTTGATGTGCAACTACGAGAAAGACCCTTTCTGCAATAGTGGAAGGTAAAAATTTCATGTTCAGAAGCTCCCCTGCAAAGTTATGGGACAATGCGAAAAACGCGTTTTCAGCCTGAGATAAGGTCGATTCCGGAACGCCAAACATAAAAAAGTTGATAACTTTGGAAAAACACTTCAGACAGCTTAGATTTGATGTGCAACTACGAGAAAGACCCTTTCTGCTATAGTGGGTGGTGAAATTTTCATGTTCTGAAGTTTCCCTGCAAAGTTATTGTAAAATGCGTAAAACGCGTTTTCAGCCTGAGATAAGGTGTGTTCCGGAACGCCAAACATAAAAATGTTGATAACTTTGGAAAAACACTTCAGACAGCTTAGATTTGATGTGCAACTGCTAGAAAGACCATTTCTGCTCTTGTGGGAGGTGAAAATTTCATGTTCTAAAGCTTCCCTGCAAAGTTGTGGCACAAAGCAGAAAACGCGTTTTCAGCCTGAGATACGGTGGGTTCCGGAACCGCAAAAAAAAAAATGTTGATAACTTTGGAAAAACACTGCAGACAGCTTAGATTTGATGTGCAACTACTAGAAAGACCCTTTCTGCTATAGTGGGAGGTGAAATTTTCATGTTCTGTAGCTTCCCTGCAAAGTTATGGCAAAATGCGTAAAACGCGTTTTAAGCCTGAGATAAGGTCGATTCCGGAACGCCAAACATAAAAATGTTGATAACTTTGGAAAAACACTTCAGACAGCTTAGATTTGATGTGCAACTACGAGAAAGACCCTTTCTGAAATAGTGGGAGGTAATAATTTCATGTTCTGAAGCTTCCCTGCAAAGTTATGGGACAATGCGAAAAATGCGTTTTCAGCCTGAGATAAGGTCAATTACGGAACGCCAAACATAAAAATGTTGATAACTTTGACAAAACACTTCAGAGAGCTTAAAGTTGATGTGCAACTACGATAAAGACCCTTTCTGATATAGTGGGAGGTAATAATTTCATGTTCTGAAGCTTCCCTGCAAAGTTATGGGACAATGCGAAAAATGCGTTTTCAGCCTGAGATAAGGTCAATTACGGAACGCCAAACTTAAAAATGGTGATAACTTTGGAAAAACAATTCAGATAGCTTAGATTTGATCTGCAACTACTAGAAAGTCTCTATCTGCTATTGTGGGAGGTGAAAATTTCATGTTCTGAAGCTTTATGCAAAGTTATGGCACAATGCGTAAAACGCGTTTTCAGCCTGAGATAAGGTCGATTCCGGAAGGCCAAACATAAAAATGGTGATAACTTTGGAAAAACACTTCAGACAGCTTAGATTTGATGTGCAACGACTAGAGAGTCCCATTCTCTTATAGTGGGAGGTGAAAATTTCATGTTCTGAAGCTTCCCTGCAAAGTTATGGCATAATGCAGAAAACGAGTTTTCAGCCTGAGATAAGGCCGATTCTCGAACGCCAAACATAAAAATGGTGATAACTTTGGAAAAACAATTCAGACAGCTTAAGTTTGATGTGCAACTACTAGAAAGACCCTTTCTGCTATAGTGGGAGGTGCAAGTTTCATGTTCTGAAGCTTCCCTGCAAAGTTATTGCACAATGCAGAAAACGCGATTTCAAACTGAGATTAGGTCGATTCCGGAATGCCAAACATAAAAATGTTGATAACTTTGGAAAAACACTTAAGGCAGGTTAGATTTGATGTGCAACTACGAGAAAGACCCTTTCTGCTATAGTGGGGGGTGAAATTGTCATGTTCTGAAGCTTCCCTGCAAAGTTATGGCACAATGCAGAAAACGCGTTTTCAGTCTGAGATAAGGTCGATTCCGGAACGCCAAACATAAAAATGTTGATAACTTTAACAAAACACTTCAGACAGCTTAGATTTGATGTGCATCTACTCGAAAGACCCTTTCTGCTATCGTGGGAAGTGAAAATTTCATGTTCTGAAGCTTCCCTGCAAAGTTATGGAACAATGCAGAAAACGCGTTTTCAGCCTGAGAAAAGGTCGATTCTGGAACGCCAAACATAAAAATGGTGATAACTTTGGAAAAACACTGCAGACAGCTTAGATTTGATGTGCAACTACTAGAAAGACCCCTTCTGCTTGAGTGGGAGGTCAAATTTTCATGTTCTGAAGCTTCCCTGCCAAGTTATGGCAAAATGCGTAAAACGCGTTTTCAGCCTGAGATAAGGTCGATTCCGGAACGCCAAACATAAAAATGTTGCAAACTTTAGAAAAACACTTCAGACAGCTTAGATTTGATTTGCAACTACTAGAAAGACCCCTTCTGCTACAGCGGGTGGTGAAATTTTCATGTTCTGAAGGTTCCCTGCAAAGTTATGGCACAATGCGTAATACGCGATTTCAGCCTGAGATAAGGTCGATTCCGGAACGCCAAACATAAAAATGTTGATAACTTTGACAAAACAATTCAGAGAGCTTAGATTTGATGTGCAACTACGAGAAAGACCCTTTCTGCAATAGTGGAAGGTAAAAATTTCATGTTCAGAAGCTCCCCTGCAAAGTTATGGGACAATGCGAAAAACGCGTTTTCAGCCTGAGATAAGGTCGATTCCGGAACGCCAAACATAAAAAAGTTGATAACTTTGGAAAAACACTTCAGACAGCTTAGATTTGATGTGCAACTACGAGAAAGACCCTTTCTGCTATAGTGGGTGGTGAAATTTTCATGTTCTGAAGTTTCCCTGCAAAGTTATTGTAAAATGCGTAAAACGCGTTTTCAGCCTGAGATAAGGTGTGTTCCGGAACGCCAAACATAAAAATGTTGATAACTTTGGAAAAACACTTCAGACAGCTTAGATTTGATGTGCAACTGCTAGAAAGACCATTTCTGCTCTTGTGGGAGGTGAAAATTTCATGTTCTAAAGCTTCCCTGCAAAGTTGTGGCACAATGCAAAAAACGCGTTTTCAGCCTGAGATAATGTGAGTTCCAGAACGCCAAACATAAAAATGTTGATAACTTTGGAAAAACACTTCAAACAGCTTAGATTTAATGTGCAACTACTAGAAAGAACCTTTCTGCTATAGTGGGCTGTGAAAATTTCATGTTCTGAAGCTTCCCTGCAAAGTTTTGGCACAATGCGTAAAACACGTTTTCAGCCTGAGATATGGTCGATTCCGGAACGGCAAACATAAAAATGTTGATAACTTTGGAAAAACACTTCAGACAGCTTAGATTTGATGTGCAACTACTAGAAAGAACGTTTCTGATATAGTGGGAGGTGAAAATTTCATGTTCTGAAGCTTCCCTGCAAAGTTATGGCACAATCCAGAAAACGCGTTTTCAGCCTGAGATAAGGTCAATTACGGAACGCCAAACATAAAAATGGTGATAACTTTGGAAAAACAATTCAGACAGCTTAAATTTGATGTGCAACTACTAGAAAGACCCTTTCTGATATAGTGGGAGGTGAAAATTTCATGTTCTGAAGTTTCCCTGCAAAGTTATTGTAAAATGCGTAAAACGCGTTTTCAGCCTGAGATAAGGTGTGTTCCGGAACGCCAAACATAAAAATGTTGATAACTTTGGAAAAACACTTCAGACAGCTTAGATTTGATGTGCAACTGCTAGAAAGACCATTTCTGCTCTTGTGGGAGGTGAAAATTTCATGTTCTAAAGCTTCCCTGCAAAGTTGTGGCACAATGCAAAAAACGCGCTTTCAGCCTGAGATAATGTGAGTTCCAGAACGCCAAACATAAAAATGTTGATAACTTCGGAAAAACACTTCAAACAGCTTAGATTTAATGTGCAACTACTAGAAAGAACCTTTCTGCTATAGTGGGCTGTGAAAATTTCATGTTCTGAAGCTTCCCTGCAAAGTTTTGGCACAATGCGTAAAACACGTTTTCAGCCTGAGATATGGTCGATTCCGGAACAGCAAACATAAAAATGTTGATAACTTTGGAAAAACACTTCAGACAGCTTAGATTTGATGTGCAACTACTAGAAAGAACGTTTCTGATATAGTGGGAGGTGAAAATTTCATGTTCTGAAGCTTCCCTGCAAAGTTATGGCACAATCCAGAAAACGCGTTTTCAGCCTGAGATAAGGTCAATTACGGAACGCCAAACATAAAAATGGTGATAACTTTGGAAAAACAATTCAGACAGCTTAAATTTGATGTGCAACTACTAGAAAGACCCTTTCTGATATAGTGGGAGGTGAAAATTTCATGTTCTGAAGCTTCCCTGCAAAGTTATGGCACAAAGCAGAAAACGCGTTTTCAGCCTGAGATAAGGTGGGTTCCGGAACCGCAAAAAAAAAAATGTTGATAACTTTGGAAAAACACTGCAGACAGCTTAGATTTGATGTGCAACTACTAGAAAGACCCTTTCTGCTATAGTGGGAGGTGAAATTTTCATGTTCTGTAGCTTCCCTGCAAAGTTATGGCAAAATGCGTAAAACGCGTTTTAAGCCTGAGATAAGGTCGATTCCGGAACGCCAAACATAAAAATGTTGATAACTTTGGAAAAACACTTCAGACAGCTTAGATTTGATGTGCAACTACGAGAAAGACCCTTTCTGAAATAGTGGGAGGTAATAATTTCATGTTCTGAAGCTTCCCTGCAAAGTTATGGGACAATGCGAAAAATGCGTTTTCAGCCTGAGATAAGGTCAATTACGGAACGCCAAACATAAAAATGGTGATAACTTTGGATAAACAATTCAGACAGCTTACATTTGATGTGCAACTACGAGAAAGACCGTTTCTGCTATAGTGGGTTGTGAAATTTTCATGTTCTGAAGCTTCCCCGCAAAGTTATGGCAAGATGAGTAAAACGCGTTTTCAGCCTGAGATAAGGTCGATTCCTGAACGCCAAACATAAAAATGTTGATAACTTAGGAAAAACACTTCAGACAGCTTAGATTTGATGTGGAACTCCTAGAAAGACCCTTTCTGCTATAGTGGGAGGTGAAATTCTCATGTTCTCAAGGTTCCCTGCAAAGCTATGGCACAATGCGTAAAACACGATTTCAGCCTGAGATAAGGTCGATTCCGGAATGCCAAACATAAAAATGTTGATAACTTTGACAAAACACTTCAGAGAGCTTAAATTTGATGAGCAACTACGATAAAGACCCTTTCTGATATAGTGGGAGGTAATAATTTCATGTTCTGAAGCTTCCCTGCAAAGTTATGGGACAATGCGAAAAATGCGTTTTCAGCCTGAGATAAGGTCAATTACGGAACGCCAAACTTAAAAATGGTGATAACTTTGGAAAAACAATTCAGACAGCTTAAATTTGATCTGCAACTACTAGAAAGCCTCTTTCTGCTATTGTGGGAGGTGAAAATTTCATGTTCTGAAGCTTTATGCAAAGTTATGGCACAATGCGTAAAACGCGTTTTCAGCCTGAGATAAGGTCGATTCCGGAAGGCCAAACATAAAAATGGTGATAACTTTGGAAAAACACTTCAGACAGCTTAGATTTGATGTGCAACGACTAGAGAGTCCCATTCTCTTATAGTGGGAGGTGAAAATTTCATGTTCTGAAGCTTCCCTGCAAAGTTATGGCATAATGCAGAAAACGAGTTTTCAGCCTGAGATAAGGCCGATTCTCGAACGCCAAACATAAAAATGGTGATAACTTTGGAAAAACAATTCAGACAGCTTAAGTTTGATGTGCAACTACTAGAAAGACCCTTTCTGCTATAGTGGGAGGTGCAAGTTTCATGTTCTGAAGCTTCCCTGCAAAGTTATTGCACAATGCAGAAAACGCGATTTCAAACTGAGATTAGGTCGATTCCGGAACGCCAAACATAAAAATGTTGATAACTTTGGAAAAACACTTAAGGCAGGTTAGATTTGATGTGCAACTACGAGAAAGACCCTTTCTGCTATAGTGGGGGGTGAAATTGTCATGTTCTGAAGCTTCCCTGCAAAGTTATGGCACAATGCAGAAAACGCGTTTTCAGTCTGAGATAAGGTCGATTCCGGAACGCCAAACATAAAAATGTTGATAACTTTAACAAAACACTTCAGACAGCTTAGATTTGATGTGCAACTACGAGAAAGACCCTTTCTGAAATAGTGGGAGGTAATAATTTCATGTTCTGAAGCTTCCCTGCAAAGTTATGGGACAATGCGAAAAATGCGTTTTCAGCCTGAGATAAGGTCAATTACGGAACGCCAAACATAAAAATTGTGATAACTTTGGATAAACAATTCAGACAGCTTACATTTGATGTGCAACTACGAGAAAGACCGTTTCTGCTATAGTGGGTTGTGAAATTTTCATGTTCTGAAGCTTCCCCGCAAAGTTATGGCAAAATGAGTAGAACGCGTTTTCAGCCTGAGATAAGGTCGATTCCGGAACGCCAAACATAAAAATGTTGATAACTTAGGAAAAACACTTCAGACAGCTTAGATTTGATGTGGAACTCCTAGAAAGACCCTTTCTGCTATAGTGGGAGGTGAAATTCTCATGTTCTCAAGGTTCCCTGCAAAGCTATGGCACAATGCGTAAAACACGATTTCAGCCTGAGATAAGGTCGATTCCGGAATGCCAAACATAAAAATGTTGATAACTTTGACAAAACACTTCAGAGAGCTTAAATTTGATGTGCAACTACGATAAAGACCCTTTCTGATATAGTGGGAGGTAATAATTTCATGTTCTGAAGCTTCCCTGCAAAGTTATGGGACAATGCGAAAAATGCGTTTTCAGCCTGAGATAAGGTCAATTACGGAACGCCAAACTTAAAAATGGTGATAACTTTGGAAAAACAATTCAGACAGCTTAGATTTGATCTGCAACTACTAGAAAGCCTCTTTCTGCTATTGTGGGAGGTGAAAATTTCATGTTCTGAAGCTTTATGCAAAGTTATGGCACAATGCGTAAAACGCGTTTTCAGCCTGAGATAAGGTCGATTCCGGAAGGCCAAACATAAAAATGGTGATAACTTTGGAAAAACACTTCAGACAGCTTAGATTTGATGTGCAACGACTAGAGAGTCCCATTCTCTTATAGTGGGAGGTGAAAATTTCATGTTCTGAAGCTTCCCTGCAAAGTTATGGCATAATGCAGAAAACGAGTTTTTAGCCTGAGATAAGGCCGATTCTCGAACGCCAAACATAAAAATGGTGATAACTTTGGAAAAACAATTCAGACAGCTTAAGTTTGATGTGCAACTACTAGAAAGACCCTTTCTGCTATAGTGGGAGGTGCAAGTTTCATGTTCTGAAGCTTCCCTGCAAAGTTATTGCACAATGCAGAAAACGCGATTTCAAACTGAGATTAGGTCGATTCCGGAACGCCAAACATAAAAATGTTGATAACTTTGGAAAAACACTTAAGGCAGGTTAGATTTGATGTGCAACTACGAGAAAGACCCTTTCTGCTATAGTGGGGGGTGAAATTGTCATGTACTGAAGCTTCCCTGCAAAGTTATGGCACAATGCAGAAAACGCGTTTTCAGTCTGAGATAAGGTCGATTCCGGAACGCCAAACATAAAAATGTTGATAACTTTAACAAAACACTTCAGACAGCTTAGATTTGATGTGCATCTACTAGAAAGACCCTTTCTGCTATCGTGGGAAGTGAAAATTTCATGTTCTGAAGCTTCCCTGCAAAGTTATGGAACAATGCAGAAAACGCGTTTTCAGCCTGAGAAAAGGTCGATTCCGGAACGCCAAACATAAAAATGGTGATAACTTTGGAAAAACACTTCAGACAGCTTAGATTTGATGTGCAACTACTAGAAAGAACGTTTCTGATATAGTGGGAGGTGAAAATTTCATGTTCTGAAGCTTCCCTGCAAAGTTATGGCACAATCCAGAAAACGCGTTTTCAGCCTGAGATAAGGTCAATTACGGAACGCCAAACATAAAAATGGTGATAACTTTGGAAAAACAATTCAGACAGCTTAAATTTGATGTGCAACTACCAGAAAGACCCTTTCTGATATAGTGGGAGGTGAAAATTTCATGTTCTGAAGCTTCCCTGCAAAGTTATGGCACAAAGCAGAAAACGCGTTTTCAGCCTGAGATAAGGTGGGTTCCGGAACCGCAAAAAAAAAAATGTTGATAACTTTGGAAAACCACTGCAGACAGCTTAGATTTGATGTGCAACTACTAGAAAGACCCTTTCTGCTATAGTGGGAGGTGAAATTTTCATGTTCTGTAGCTTCCCTGCAAAGTTATGGCAAAATGCGTAAAACGCGTTTTAAGCCTGAGATAAGGTCGATTCCGGAACGCCAAACATAAAAATGTTGATAACTTTGGAAAAACACTTCAGACAGCTTAGATTTGATGTGCAACTACGAGAAAGACCCTTTCTGAAATAGTGGGAGGTAATAATTTCATGTTCTGAAGCTTCCCTGCAAAGTTATGGGACAATGCGAAAAATGCGTTTTCAGCCTGAGATAAGGTCAATTACGGAACACCAAACATAAAAATGGTGATAACTTTGGATAAACAATTCAGACAGCTTACATTTGATGTGCAACTACGAGAAAGACCGTTTCTGCTATAATGGGTTGTGAAATTTTCATGTTCTGAAGCTTCCCCGCAAAGTTATGGCAAAATGAGTAAAACGCGTTTTCAGCCTCAGATAAGGTCGATTCCGGAACGCCAAACATAAAAATGTTGATAACTTAGGAAAAACAATTCAGACAGCTTAGATTTGATGTGGAACTCCTAGAAAGACCCTTTCTGCTATAGTGGGAGGTGAAATTCTCATGTTCTCAAGGTTCCCTGCAAAGCTATGGCACAATGCGTAAAACACGATTTCAGCCTGAGATAAGGTCGATTCCGGAATGCCAAACATAAAAATGTTGATAACTTTGACAAAACACTTCAGAGAGCTTAAATTTGATGTGCAACTACGATAAAGACCCTTTCTGATATAGTGGGAGGTAATAATTTCATGTTCTGAAGCTTCCCTGCAAAGTTATGGGACAATGCGAAAAATGCGTTTTCAGCCTGAGATAAGGTCAATTACGGAACGCCAAACTTAAAAATGGTGATAACTTTGGAAAAACAATTCAGACAGCTTAGATTTGATCTGCAACTACTAGAAAGCCTCTTTCTGCTATTGTGGGAGGTGAAAATTTCATGTTCTGAAGCTTTATGCAAAGTTATGGCACAATGCGTAAAACGCGTTTTCAGCCTGAGATAAGGTCGATTCCGGAAGGCCAAACATAAAAATGGTGATAACTTTGGAAAAACACTTCAGACAGCTTAGATTTGATGTGCAACGACTAGAGAGTCCCATTCTCTTATAGTGGGAGGTGAAAATTTCATGTTCTGAAGCTTCCCTGCAAAGTTATGGCATAATGCAGAAAACGAGTTTTCAGCCTGAGATAAGGCCGATTCTCGAACGCCAAACATAAAAATGGTGATAACTTTGGAAAAACAATTCAGACAGCTTAAGTTTGATGTGCAACTACTAGAAAGACCCTTTCTGCTATAGTGGGAGGTGCAAGTTTCATGTTCTGAAGCTTCCCTGCAAAGTTATTGCACAATGCAGAAAACGCGATTTCAAACTGAGATTAGGTCGATTCCGGAACGCCAAACATAAAAATGTTGATAACTTTGGAAAAACACTTAAGGCAGGTTAGATTTGATGTGCAACTACGAGAAAGACCCTTACTGCTATAGTGGGGGGTGAAATTGTCATGTTCTGAAGCTTCCCTGCAAAGTTATGGCACAATGCAGAAAACGCGTTTTCAGTCTGAGATAAGGTCGATTCCGGAACGCCAAACATAAAAATGTTGATAACTTTAACAAACACTTCAGACAGCTTAGATTTGATGTGCAACTACGAGAAAGACCCTTTCTGAAATAGTGGGAGGTAATAATTTCATGTTCTGAAGCTTCCCTGCAAAGTTATGGGACAATGCGAAAAATGCGTTTTCAGCCTGAGATAAGGTCAATTACGGAACGCCAAACATAAAAATGGTGATAACTTTGGATAAACAATTCAGACAGCTTACATTTGATGTGCAACTACGAGAAAGACCGTTTCTGCTATAGTGGGTTGTGAAATTTTCATGTTCTGAAGCTTCCCCGCAAAGTTATGGCAAAATGAGTAAAACGCGTTTTCAGCCTGAGATAAGGTCGATTCCGGAACGCCAAACATAAAAATGTTGATAACTTAGGAAAAACACTTCAGACAGCTTAGATTTGATGTGGAACTCCTAGAAAGACCCTTTCTGCTATAGTGGGAGGTGAAATTCTCATGTTCTCAAGGTTCCCTGCAAAGCTATGGCACAATGCGTAAAACACGATTTCAGCCTGAGATAAGGTCGATTCCGGAATGCCAAACATAAAAATGTTGATAACTTTGACAAAACACTTCAGAGAGCTTAAATTTGATGTGCAACTACGATAAAGACCCTTTCTGATATAGTGGGAGGTAATAATTTCATGTTCTGAAGCTTCCCTGCAAAGTTATGGGACAATGCGAAAAATGCGTTTTCAGCCTGAGATAAGGTCAATTACGGAACGCCAAACTTTAAAATGGTGATAACTTTGGAAAAACAATTCAGACAGCTTAGATTTGATCTGCAACTACTAGAAAGCCTCTTTCTGCTATTGTGGGAGGTGAAAATTTCATGTTCTGAAGCTTTATGCAAAGTTATGGCACAATGCGTAAAACGCGTTTTCAGCCTGAGATAAGGTCGATTCCGGAAGGCCAAACATAAAAATGGTGATAACTTTGGAAAAACACTTCAGACAGCTTAGATTTGATGTGCAACGACTAGAGAGTCCCATTCTCTTATAGTGGGAGGTGAAAATTTCATGTTCTGAAGCTTCCCTGCAAAGTTATGGCATAATGCAGAAAACGAGTTTTCAGCCTGAGATAAGGCCGATTCTCGAACGCCAAACATAAAAATGGTGATAACTTTGGAAAAACAATTCAGACAGCTTAAGTTTGATGTGCAACTACTAGAAAGACCCTTTCTGCTATAGTGGGAGGTGCAAGTTTCATGTTCTGAAGCTTCCCTGCAAAGTTATTGCACAATGCAGAAAACGCGATTTCAAACTGAGATTAGGTCGATTCCGGAACGCCAAACATAAAAATGTTGATAACTTTGGAAAAACACTTAAGGCAGGTTAGATTTGATGTGCAACTACGAGAAAGACCCTTTCTGCTATAGTGGGGGGTGAAATTGTCATGTTCTGAAGCTTCCCTGCAAAGTTATGGCACAATGCAGAAAACGCGTTTTCAGTCTGAGATAAGGTCGATTCCGGAACGCCAAACATAAAAATGTTGATAACTTTAACAAAACACTTCAGACAGCTTAGATTTGATGTGCATCTACTAGAAAGACCCTTTCTGCTATCGTGGGAAGTGAAAATTTCATGTTCTGAAGCTTCCCTGCAAAGTTATGGAACAATGCAGAAAACGCGTTTTCAGCCTGAGAAAAGGTCGATTCCGGAACGCCAAACATAAAAATGGTGATAACTTTGGAAAAACACTTCAGACAGCTTAGATTTGATGTGCAACTACGAGAAAGACCGTTTCTGCTATAGTGGGTGGTGAAATTTTCATGTTCTGAAGCTTCCCTGCAAAGTTATGGCAAAATGCGTAAAACCCGTTTTCAAACTGAGATTAGGTCGATTCCGGAACGCCAAACATAAAAATGTTGATAACTTTGACATAACACTTCAGAGAGCTTAGAATTGATGTGCAACTACGAGAAAGACCCTTTCTGATATAGTCGGAGGTAATAATTTCATGTTCTGAAGCTTCCCTACAAAGTTATGGGACAATGCGAAAAATGCGTTTTCAGCCTGGTATAAGGTCAATTACGGAACGCCAAACATAAAAATGGTGATAACTTTGGAAAAACAATTCAGACAGCTTAGATTTGATGTGCAACTACGAGAAAGACCGTTTCTGCTATAGTGGGTGGTGAAATTTTCATGTTCTGAAGCTTCCCCGCAAAGTTATGGCAAAATGCGTAAAACGCGTTTTCAGCCTGAGATAAGGTGGGTTCCGGAACGCCAAACATAAAAATGTTGATAACTTAGGAAAAACACTTCAGACAGCTTAGATTTGATGTGGTACTACTAGAAAGACCCTTTCTGCTATAGTGGGAGGTGAAAATTTCATGTTCTGAAGCTTCCCTGCAAAGTTTTGGCACAATGCGTAAAACACGTTTTCAGCCTGAGATATGGTCGATTCCGGAACGGCAAACATAAAAATGTTGATAACTTTGGAAAAACACTTCAGACAGCTTAGATTTGATGTGCAACTACTAGAAAGAACGTTTCTGATATAGTGGGAGGTGAAAATTTCATGTTCTGAAGCTTCCCTGCAAAGTTATGGCACAATCCAGAAAACGCGTTTTCAGCCTGAGATAAGGTCAATTACGGAACGACAAACATAAAAATGGTGATAACTTTGGAAAAACAATTCAGACAGCTTAAATTTGATGTGCAACTACTAGACAGACCCTTTCTGATATAGTGGGAGGTGAAAATTTCATGTTCTGAAGCTTCCCTGCAAAGTTATGGCACAAAGCAGAAAACGCGTTTTCAGCCTGAGATAAGGTGGGTTCCGGAACCGCAAAAAAAAAAATGTTGATAACTTTGGAAAAACAATGCAGACAGCTTAGATTTGATGTGCAACTACTAGAAAGACCCTTTCTGCTATAGTGGGAGGTGAAATTTTCATGTTCTGTAGCTTCCCTGCAAAGTTATGGCAAAATGCGTAAAACGCGTTTTAAGCCTGAGATAAGGTCGATTCCGGAACGCCAAACATAAAAATGTTGATAACTTTGGAAAAACACTTCAGACAGCTTAGATTTGATGTGCAACTACGAGAAAGACCCTTTCTGAAATAGTGGGAGGTAATAATTTCATGTTCTGAAGCTTCCCTGCAAAGTTATGGGACAATGCGAAAAATGCGTTTTCAGCCTGAGATACGGTCAATTACGGAACGCCAAACATAAAAATGTTGATAACTTTGGATAAACAATTCAGATAGCTTACATTTGATGTGCAACTACGAGAAAGACCGTTTCTGCTATAGTGGGTTGTGAAATTTTCATGTTCTGAAGCTTCGCCGCAAAGTTATGGCAAAATGAGTAAAACGCGTTTTCAGCCTGAGATAAGGTCGATTCCGGAACGCCAAACATAAAAATGTTGATAACTTAGGAAAAACAATTCAGACAGCTTAGATTTGATGTGGAACTCCTAGAAAGACCCTTTCTGCTATAGTGGGAGGTGAAATTCTCATGTTCTCAAGGTTCCCTGCAAAGCTATGGCACAATGCGTAAAACACGATTTCAGCCTGAGATAAGGTCGATTCCGGAATGCCAAACATAAAAATGTTGATAACTTTGACAAAACACTTCAGAGAGCTTAAATTTGATGTGCAACTACGATAAAGACCCTTTCTGATATAGTGGGAGGTAATAATTTCATGTTCTGAAGCTTCCCTGCAAAGTTATGGGACAATGCGAAAAATGCGTTTTCAGCCTGAGATAAGGTCAATTACGGAACGCCAAACTTAAAAATGGTGATAACTTTGGAAAAACAATTCAGACAGCTTAGATTTGATCTGCAACTACTAGAAAGCCTCTTTCTGCTATTGTGGGAGGTGAAAATTTCATGTTCTGAAGCTTTATGCAAAGTTATGGCACAATGCGTAAAACGCGTTTTCAGCCTGAGATAAGGTCGATTCCGGAAGGCCAAACATAAAAATGGTGATAACTTTGGAAAAACACTTCAGACAGCTTAGATTTGATGTGCAACGACTAGAGAGTCCCATTCTCTTATAGTGGGAGGTGAAAATTTCATGTTCTGAAGCTTCCCTGCAAAGTTATGGCATAATGCAGAAAACGAGTTTTCAGCCTGAGATAAGGCCGATTCTCGAACGCCAAACATAAAAATGGTGATAACTTTGGAAAAACAATTCAGACAGCTTAAGTTTGATGTGCAACTACTAGAAAGACCCTTTCTGCTATAGTGGGAGGTGCAAGTTTCATGTTCTGAAGCTTCCCTGCAAAGTTATTGCACAATGCAGAAAACGCGATTTCAAACTGAGATTAGGTCGATTCCGGAACGCCAAACATAAAAATGTTGATAACTTTGGAAAAACACTTAAGGCAGGTTAGATTTGATGTGCAACTACGAGAAAGACCCTTTCTGCTATAGTGGGGGGTGAAATTGTCATGTTCTGAAGCTTCCCTGCAAAGTTATGGCACAATGCAGAAAACGCGTTTTCAGTCTGAGATAAGGTCGATTCCGGAACGCCAAACATAAAAATGTTGATAACTTTAACAAAACACTTCACACAGCTTAGATTTGATGTGCATCTACTAGAAAGACCCTTTCTGCTATCGTGGGAAGTGAAAATTTCATGTTCTGAAGCTTCCCTGCAAAGTTATGGAACAATGCAGAAAACGCGTTTTCAGCCTGAGAAAAGGTCGATTCCGGAACGCCAAACATAAAAATGGTGATAACTTTGGAAAAACACTTCAGACAGCTTAGATTTGATGTGCAACTACGAGAAAGACCCTTTCTGAAATAGTGGGAGGTAATAATTTCATGTTCTGAAGCTTCCCTGCAAAGTTATGGGACAATGCGAAAAATGCGTTTTCAGCCTGAGATAAGGTCAATTACGGAACGCCAAACATAAAAATGGTGATAACTTTGGATAAACAATTCAGACAGCTTACATTTGATGTGCAACTACGAGAAAGACCGTTTCTGCTATAGTGGGTTGTGAAATTTTCATGTTCTGAAGCTTCCCCACAAAGTTATGGCAAAATGAGTAAAACGCGTTTTCAGCCTGAGATAAGGTCGATTCCGGAACGCCAAACATAAAAATGTTGATAACTTAGGAAAAACACTTCAGACAGCTTAGATTTGATGTGGAACTCCTAGAAAGACCCTTTCTGCTATAGTGGGAGGTGAAATTCTCATGTTCTCAAGGTTCCCTGCAAAGCTATGGCACAATGCGTAAAACACGATTTCAGCCTGAGATAAGGTCGATTCCGGAATGCCAAACATAAAAATGTTGATAACTTTGACAAAACACTTCAGAGAGCTTAAATTTGATGTGCAACTACGATAAAGACCCTTTCTGATATAGTGGGAGGTAATAATTTCATGTTCTGAAGCTTCCCTGCAAAGTTATGGGACAATGCGAAAAATGCGTTTTCAGCCTGAGATAAGGTCAATTACGGAACGCCAAACTTTAAAATGGTGATAACTTTGGAAAAACAATTCAGACAGCTTAGATTTGATCTGCAACTACTAGAAAGCCTCTTTCTGCTATTGTGGGAGGTGAAAATTTCATGTTCTGAAGCTTTATGCAAAGTTATGGCACAATGCGTAAAACGCGTTTTCAGCCTGAGATAAGGTCGATTCCGGAAGGCCAAACATAAAAATGGTGATAACTTTGGAAAAACACTTCAGACAGCTTAGATTTGATGTGCAACGACTAGAGAGTCCCATTCTCTTATAGTGGGAGGTGAAAATTTCATGTTCTGAAGCTTCCCTGCAAAGTTATGGCATAATGCAGAAAACGAGTTTTCAGCCTGAGATAAGGCCGATTCTCGAACGCCAAACATAAAAATGGTGATAACTTTGGAAAAACAATTCAGACAGCTTAAGTTTGATGTGCAACTACTAGAAAGACCCTTTCTGCTATAGTGGGAGGTGCAAGTTTCATGTTCTGAAGCTTCCCTGCAAAGTTATTGCACAATGCAGAAAACGCGATTTCAAACTGAGATTAGGTCGATTCCGGAACGCCAAACATAAAAATGTTGATAACTTTGGAAAAACACTTAAGGCAGGTTAGATTTGATGTGCAACTACGAGAAAGACCCTTTCTGCTATAGTGGGGGGTGAAATTGTCATGTTCTGAAGCTTCCCTGCAAAGTTATGGCACAATGCAGAAAACGCGTTTTCAGTCTGAGATAAGGTCGATTCCGGAACGCCAAACATAAAAATGTTGATAACTTTAACAAAACACTTCAGACAGCTTAGATTTGATGTGCATCTACTAGAAAGACCCTTTCTGCTATCGTGGGAAGTGAAAATTTCATGTTCTGAAGCTTCCCTGCAAAGTTATGGAACAATGCAGAAAACGCGTTTTCAGCCTGAGAAAAGGTCGATTCCGGAACGCCAAACATAAAAATGGTGATAACTTTGGAAAAACACTTCAGACAGCTTAGATTTGATGTGCAACTACGAGAAAGACCGTTTCTGCTATAGTGGGTGGTGAAATTTTCATGTTCTGAAGCTTCCCTGCAAAGTTATGGCAAAATGCGTAAAACCCGTTTTCAAACTGAGATTAGGTCGATTCCGGAACGCCAAACATAAAAATGTTGATAACTTTGACATAACACTTCAGAGAGCTTAGAATTGATGTGCAACTACGAGAAAGACCCTTTCTGATATAGTCGGAGGTAATAATTTCATGTTCTGAAGCTTCCCTACAAAGTTATGGGACAATGCGAAAAATGCGTTTTCAGCCTGGTATAAGGTCAATTACGGAACGCCAAACATAAAAATGGTGATAACTTTGGAAAAACAATTCAGACAGCTTAGATTTGATGTGCAACTACAAGAAAGACCGTTTCTGCTATAGTGGGTGGTGAAATTTTCATGTTCTGAAGCTTCCCCGCAAAGTTATGGCAAAATGCGTAAAACGCGTTTTCAGCCTGAGATAAGGTGGGTTCCGGAACGCCAAACATAAAAATGTTGATAACTTAGGAAAAACACTTCAGACAGCTTAGATTTGATGTGGTACTACTAGAAAGACCCTTTCTGCTATAGTGGGAGGTGAAAATTTCATGTTCTGAAGCTTCCCTGCAAAGTTTTGGCACAATGCGTAAAACACGTTTTCAGCCTGAGATATGGTCGATTCCGGAACGGCAAACATAAAAATGTTGATAACTTTGGAAAAACACTTCAGACAGCTTAGATTTGATGTGCAACTACTAGAAAGAACGTTTCTGATATAGTGGGAGGTGAAAATTTCATGTTCTGAAGCTTCCCTGCAAAGTTATGGCACAATCCAGAAAACGCGTTTTCAGCCTGAGATAAGGTCAATTACGGAACGACAAACATAAAAATGGTGATAACTTTGGAAAAACAATTCAGACAGCTTAAATTTGATGTGCAACTACTAGACAGACCCTTTCTGATATAGTGGGAGGTGAAAATTTCATGTTCTGAAGCTTCCCTGCAAAGTTATGGCACAAAGCAGAAAACGCGTTTTCAGCCTGAGATAAGGTGGGTTCCGGAACCGCAAAAAAAAAAATGTTGATAACTTTGGAAAAACAATGCAGACAGCTTAGATTTGATGTGCAACTACTAGAAAGACCCTTTCTGCTATAGTGGGAGGTGAAATTTTCATGTTCTGTAGCTTCCCTGCAAAGTTATGGCAAAATGCGTAAAACGCGTTTTAAGCCTGAGATAAGGTCGATTCCGGAACGCCAAACATAAAAATGTTGATAACTTTGGAAAAACACTTCAGACAGCTTAGATTTGATGTGCAACTACGAGAAAGACCCTTTCTGAAATAGTGGGAGGTAATAATTTCATGTTCTGAAGCTTCCCTGCAAAGTTATGGGACAATGCGAAAAATGCGTTTTCAGCCTGAGATACGGTCAATTACGGAACGCCAAACATAAAAATGTTGATAACTTTGGATAAACAATTCAGATAGCTTACATTTGATGTGCAACTACGAGAAAGACCGTTTCTGCTATAGTGGGTTGTGAAATTTTCATGTTCTGAAGCTTCGCCGCAAAGTTATGGCAAAATGAGTAAAACGCGTTTTCAGCCTGAGATAAGGTCGATTCCGGAACGCCAAACATAAAAATGTTGATAACTTAGGAAAAACAATTCAGACAGCTTAGATTTGATGTGGAACTCCTAGAAAGACCCTTTCTGCTATAGTGGGAGGTGAAATTCTCATGTTCTCAAGGTTCCCTGCAAAGCTATGGCACAATGCGTAAAACACGATTTCAGCCTGAGATAAGGTCGATTCCGGAATGCCAAACATAAAAATGTTGATAACTTTGACAAAACACTTCAGAGAGCTTAAATTTGATGTGCAACTACGATAAAGACCCTTTCTGATATAGTGGGAGGTAATAATTTCATGTTCTGAAGCTTCCCTGCAAAGTTATGGGACAATGCGAAAAATGCGTTTTCAGCCTGAGATAAGGTCAATTACGGAACGCCAAACTTAAAAATGGTGATAACTTTGGAAAAACAATTCAGACAGCTTAGATTTGATCTGCAACTACTAGAAAGCCTCTTTCTGCTATTGTGGGAGGTGAAAATTTCATGTTCTGAAGCTTTATGCAAAGTTATGGCACAATGCGTAAAACGCGTTTTCAGCCTGAGATAAGGTCGATTCCGGAAGGCCAAACATAAAAATGGTGATAACTTTGGAAAAACACTTCAGACAGCTTAGATTTGATGTGCAACGACTAGAGAGTCCCATTCTCTTATAGTGGGAGGTGAAAATTTCATGTTCTGAAGCTTCCCTGCAAAGTTATGGCATAATGCAGAAAACGAGTTTTCAGCCTGAGATAAGGCCGATTCTCGAACGCCAAACATAAAAATGGTGATAACTTTGGAAAAACAATTCAGACAGCTTAAGTTTGATGTGCAACTACTAGAAAGACCCTTTCTGCTATAGTGGGAGGTGCAAGTTTCATGTTCTGAAGCTTCCCTGCAAAGTTATTGCACAATGCAGAAAACGCGATTTCAAACTGAGATTAGGTCGATTCCGGAACGCCAAACATAAAAATGTTGATAACTTTGGAAAAACACTTAAGGCAGGTTAGATTTGATGTGCAACTACGAGAAAGACCCTTTCTGCTATAGTGGGGGGTGAAATTGTCATGTTCTGAAGCTTCCCTGCAAAGTTATGGCACAATGCAGAAAACGCGTTTTCAGTCTGAGATAAGGTCGATTCCGGAACGCCAAACATAAAAATGTTGATAACTTTAACAAAACACTTCAGACAGCTTAGATTTGATGTGCATCTACTAGAAAGACCCTTTCTGCTATCGTGGGAAGTGAAAATTTCATGTTCTGAAGCTTCCCTGCAAAGTTATGGAACAATGCAGAAAACGCGTTTTCAGCCTGAGAAAAGGTCGATTCCGGAACGCCAAACATAAAAATGGTGATAACTTTGGAAAAACACTTCAGACAGCTTAGATTTGATGTGCAACTACTAGAAAGAACGTTTCTGATATAGTGGGAGGTGAAAATTTCATGTTCTGAAGCTTCCCTGCAAAGTTATGGCACAATCCAGAAAACGCGTTTTCAGCCTGAGATAAGGTCAATTACGGAACGCCAAACATAAAAATGGTGATAACTTTGGAAAAACAATTCAGACAGCTTAAATTTGATGTGCAACTACTAGAAAGACCCTTTCTGATATAGTGGGAGGTGAAAATTTCATGTTCTGAAGCTTCCCTGCAAAGTTATGGCACAAAGCAGAAAACGCGTTTTCAGCCTGAGATAAGGTGGGTTCCGGAACCGCAAAAAAAAAAATGTTGATAACTTTGGAAAAACACTGCAGACAGCTTAGATTTGATGTGCAACTACTAGAAAGACCCTTTCTGCTATAGTGGGAGGTGAAATTTTCATGTTCTGTAGCTTCCCTGCAAAGTTATGGCAAAATGCGTAAAACGCGTTTTAAGCCTGAGATAAGGTCGATTCCGGAACGCCAAACATAAAAATGTTGATAACTTTGGAAAAACACTTCAGACAGCTTAGATTTGATGTGCAACTACGAGAAAGACCCTTTCTGAAATAGTGGGAGGTAATAATTTCATGTTCTGAAGCTTCCCTGCAAAGTTATGGGACAATGCGAAAAATGCGTTTTCAGCCTGAGATAAGGTCAATTACGGAACGCCAAACATAAAAATGGTGATAACTTTGGATAAACAATTCAGACAGCTTACATTTGATGTGCAACTACGAGAAAGACCGTTTCTGCTATAGTGGGTTGTGAAATTTTCATGTTCTGAAGCTTCCCCGCAAAGTTATGGCAAAATGAGTAAAACGCGTTTTCAGCCTGAGATAAGGTCGATTCCGGAACGCCAAACATAAAAATGTTGATAACTTAGGAAAAACACTTCAGACAGCTTAGATTTGATGTGGAACTCCTAGAAAGACCCTTTCTGCTATAGTGGGAGGTGAAATTCTCATGTTCTCAAGGTTCCCTGCAAAGCTATGGCACAATGCGTAAAACACGATTTCAGCCTGAGATAAGGTCGATTCCGGAATGCCAAACATAAAAATGTTGATAACTTTGACAAAACACTTCAGAGAGCTTAAATTTGATGTGCAACTACGATAAAGACCCTTTCTGATATAGTGGGAGGTAATAATTTCATGTTCTGAAGCTTCCCTGCAAAGTTATGGGACAATGCGAAAAATGCGTTTTCAGCCTGAGATAAGGTCAATTACGGAACGCCAAACTTAAAAATGGTGATAACTTTGGAAAAACAATTCAGACAGCTTAGATTTGATCTGCAACTACTAGAAAGCCTCTTTCTGCTATTGTGGGAGGTGAAAATTTCATGTTCTGAAGCTTTATGCAAAGTTATGGCACAATGCGTAAAACGCGTTTTCAGCCTGAGATAAGGTCGATTCCGGAAGGCCAAACATAAAAATGGTGATAACTTTGGAAAAACACTTCAGACAGCTTAGATTTGATGTGCAACGACTAGAGAGTCCCATTCTCTTATAGTGGGAGGTGAAAATTTCATGTTCTGAAGCTTCCCTGCAAAGTTATGGCATAATGCAGAAAACGAGTTTTCAGCCTGAGATAAGGCCGATTCTCGAACGCCAAACATAAAAATGGTGATAACTTTGGAAAAACAATTCAGACAGCTTAAGTTTGATGTGCAACTACTAGAAAGACCCTTTCTGCTATAGTGGGAGGTGCAAGTTTCATGTTCTGAAGCTTCCCTGCAAAGTTATTGCACAATGCAGAAAACGCGATTTCAAACTGAGATTAGGTCGATTCCGGAACGCCAAACATAAAAATGTTGATAACTTTGGAAAAACACTTAAGGCAGGTTAGATTTGATGTGCAACTACGAGAAAGACCCTTTCTGCTATAGTGGGGGGTGAAATTGTAATGTTCTGAAGCTTCCCTGCAAAGTTATGGCACAATGCAGAAAACGCGTTTTCAGTCTGAGATAAGGTCGATTCCGGGACGCCAAACATAAAAATGTTGATAACTTTAACAAAACACTTCAGACAGCTTAGATTTGATGTGCAACTACGAGAAAGACCCTTTCTGAAATAGTGGGAGGTAATAATTTCATGTTCTGAAGCTTCCCTGCAAAGTTATGGGACAATGCGAAAAATGCGTTTTCAGCCTGAGATAAGGTCAATTACGGAACGCCAAACATAAAAATGGTGATAACTTTGGATAAACAATTCAGACAGCTTACATTTGATGTGCAACTACGAGAAAGACCGTTTCTGCCATAGTGGGTTGTGAAATTTTCATGTTCTGAAGCTTCCCCGCAAAGTTATGGCAAAATGAGTAAAACGCGTTTTCAGCCTGAGATAAGGTCGATTCCGGAACGCCAAACATAAAAATGTTGATAACTTAGGAAAAACACTTCAGACAGCTTAGATTTGATGTGGAACTCCTAGAAAGACCCTTTCTGCTATAGTGGGAGGTGAAATTCTCATGTTCTCAAGGTTCCCTGCAAAGCTATGGCACAATGCGTAAAACACGATTTCAGCCTGAGATAAGGTCGATTCCGGAATGCCAAACATAAAAATGTTGATAACTTTGACAAAACACTTCAGAGAGCTTAAATTTGATGTGCAACTACGATAAAGACCCTTTCTGATATAGTGGGAGGTAATAATTTCATGTTCTGAAGCTTCCCTGCAAAGTTATGGGACAATGCGAAAAATGCGTTTTCAGCCTGAGATAAGGTCAATTACGGAACGCCAAACTTAAAAAGGGTGATAACTTTGGAAAAACAATTCAGACAGCTTAGATTTGATCTGCAACTACTAGAAAGCCTCTTTCTGCTATTGTGGGAGGTGAAAATTTCATGTTCTGAAGCTTTATGCAAAGTTATGGCACAATGCGTAAAACGCGTTTTCAGCCTGAGATAAGGTCGATTCCGGAAGGCCAAACATAAAAATGGTGATAACTTTGGAAAAACACTTCAGACAGCTTAGATTTGATGTGCAACGACTAGAGAGTCCCATTCTCTTATAGTGGGAGGTGAAAATTTCATGTTCTGAAGCTTCCCTGCAAAGTTATGGCATAATGCAGAAAACGAGTTTTCAGCCTGAGATAAGGCCGATTCTCGAACACCAAACATAAAAATGGTGATAACTTTGGAAAAACAATTCAGACAGCTTAAGTTTGATGTGCAACTACTAGAAAGACCCTTTCTGCTATAGTGGGAGGTGCAAGTTTCATGTTCTGAAGCTTCCCTGCAAAGTTATTGCACAATGCAGAAAACGCGATTTCAAACTGAGATTAGGTCGATTCCGGAACGCCAAACATAAAAATGTTGATAACTTTGGAAAAACACTTAAGGCAGGTAAGATTTGATGTGCAACTACGAGAAAGACCCTTTCTGCTATAGTGGGGGGTGAAATTGTCATGTTCTGAAGCTTCCCTGCAAAGTTATGGCACAATGCAGAAAACGCGTTTTCAGTCTGAGATAAGGTCGATTCCGGAACGCCAAACATAAAAATGTTGATAACTATAACAAAACACTTCAGACAGCTTAGATTTGATGTGCATCTACTGGAAAGACCCTTTCTGCTATCGTGGGAAGTGAAAATTTCATGTTCTGAAGCTTCCCTGCAAAGTTATGGAACAATGCAGAAAACGCGTTTTCAGCCTGAGAAAAGGTCGATTCCGGAACGCCAAACATAAAAATGGTGATAACTTTGGAAAAACACTTCAGACAGCTTAGATTTGATGTGCAACTACGAGAAAGACCGTTTCTGCTATAGTGGGTGGTGAAATTTTCATGTTCTGAAGCTTCCCTGCAAAGTTATGGCAAAATGCGTAAAACCCGTTTTCAAAATGAGATTAGGTCGATTCCGGAACGCCAAACATAAAAATGTTGATAACTTTGACATAACACTTCAGAGAGCTTAGAATTGATGTGCAACTACGAGAAAGACCCTTTCTGATATAGTCGGAGGTAATAATTTCATGTTCTGAAGCTTCCCTACAAAGTTATGGGACAATGCGAAAAATGCGTTTTCAGCCTGGTATAAGGTCAATTACGGAACGCCAAACATAAAAATGGTGATAACTTTGGAAAAACAATTCAGACAGCTTAGATTTGATGTGCACCTACGAGAAAGACCGTTTCTGCTATAGTGGGTGGTGAAATTTTCATGTTCTGAAGCTTCCCCGCAAAGTTATGGCAAAATGCGTAAAACGCGTTTTCATCCTGAGATAAGGTCGATTCCGGAACGCCAAACATAAAAATGTTGATAACTTAGGAAAAACACTTCAGACAGCTTAGATTTGATGTGGAACTACTAGAAAGACCCTTTCTGCTGTAGTGGGTGGTGAAATTTTCATGTTCTGAAGCTTCCCTGCAAAGTTATTGTAAAATGCGTAAAACGCGTTTTCAGCCTGAGATAAGGTGGGTTCCGGAACGCCAAACATAAAAATGTTGATAACTTAGGAAAAACACTTCAGACAGCTTAGATTTGATGTGGTACTACTAGAAAGACCCTTTCTGCTATAGTGGGAGGTGAAAATTTCATGTTCTAAAGCTTCCCTGCAAAGTTGTGGCACAATGCAAAAAACGCGTTTTCAGCCTGAGATAATGTGAGTTCGAGAACGCCAAACATAAAAATGTTGATAACTTTGGAAAAACACTTCAGACAGCTTAGATTTGATGTGCAACTACTAGAAAGACCCTTTCTGCTATAGTGGGCTATGAAACTTTCATGTTCTGAAGCTTCCCTGCAAAGTTTTGGCACAAAGCAGAAAACGCGTTTTCAGCCTGAGATAAGGTGGGTTCCGGAACCGCAAAAAAAAAAAATGTTGATAACTTTGGAAAAACACTTCAGACAGCTTAAATTTGATGTGCAACTACTAGAAAGACCCTTTCTGATATAGTGGGAGGTGAAAATTTCATGTTCTGAAGCTTCCCTGCAAAGTTATGGCACAAAGCAGAAAACGCGTTTTCAGCCTGAGATAAGGTGGGTTCCGGAACCGCAAAAAAAAAAAATGTTGATAACTTTGGAAAAACACTTCAGACAGCTTAAATTTGATGTGCAACTACTAGAAAGACCCTTTCTGCTATAGTGGGAGGTGAAATTTTCATGTTCTGTAGCTTCCCTGCAAAGTTATGGCAAAATGCGTAAAACGCGTTTTAAGCCTGAGATAAGGTCGATTCTGGAACGCCAAACATAATAATGTTGATAACTTTGGAAAAACACTTCAGACAGCTTAGATTTGATGTGCAACTACGAGAAAGACCCTTTCTGAAATAGTGGGAGGTAATAATTTCATGTTCTGAAGCTTCCCTGCAAAGTTATGGGACAATGCGAAAAATGCGTTTTCAGCCTGAGATAAGGTCAATTACGGAACGCCAAACATAAAAATGGTGATAACTTTGGATAAACAATTCAGACAGCTTACATTTGATGTGCAACTACGAGAAAGACCGTTTCTGCTATAGTGGGTTGTGAAATTTTCATGTTCTGAAGCTTCCCAGCAAAGTTATGGCAAAATGAGTAAAACGCGTTTTCAGCCTGAGATAAGGTCGATTCCGGAACGCCAAACATAAAAATGTTGATAACCTAGGAAAAACACTTCAGACAGCTTAGATTTGATGTGGAACTCCTAGAAAGACCCTTTCTGCTATAGTGGGAGGTGAAATTCTCATGTTCTCAAGGTTCCCTGCAAAGCTATGGCACAATGCGTAAAACACGATTTCAGCCTGAGATAAGGTCGATTCCGGAATGCCAAACATAAAAATGTTGATAACTTTGACAAAACACTTCAGAGAGCTTAAATTTGATGTGCACCTACGAGAAAGACCGTTTCTGCTATAGTGGGTGGTGAAATTTTCATGTTCTGAAGCTTCCCCGCAAAGTTATGGCAAAATGCGTAAAACGCGTTTTCATCCTGAGATAAGGTCGATTCCGGAACGCCAAACATAAAAATGTTGATAACTTAGGAAAAACACTTCAGACAGCTTAGATTTGATGTGGAACTACTAGAAAGACCCTTTCTGCTGTAGTGGGTGGTGAAATTTTCATGTTCTGAAGCTTCCCTGCAAAGTTATTGTAAAATGCGTAAAACGCGTTTTCAGCCTGAGATAAGGTGGGTTCCGGAACGCCAAACATAAAAATGTTGATAACTTAGGAAAAACACTTCAGACAGCTTAGATTTGATGTGGTACTACTAGAAAGACCCTTTCTGCTATAGTGGGAGGTGAAAATTTCATGTTCTAAAGCTTCCCTGCAAAGTTGTGGCACAATGCAAAAAACGCGTTTTCAGCCTGAGATAATGTGAGTTCGAGAACGCCAAACATAAAAATGTTGATAACTTTGGAAAAACACTTCAGACAGCTTAGATTTGATGTGCAACTACTAGAAAGACCCTTTCTGCTATAGTGGGCTATGAAACTTTCATGTTCTGAAGCTTCCCTGCAAAGTTTTGGCACAAAGCAGAAAACGCGTTTTCAGCCTGAGATAAGGTGGGTTCCGGAACCGCAAAAAAAAAAAATGTTGATAACTTTGGAAAAACACTTCAGACAGCTTAAATTTGATGTGCAACTACTAGAAAGACCCTTTCTGATATAGTGGGAGGTGAAAATTTCATGTTCTGAAGCTTCCCTGCAAAGTTATGGCACAAAGCAGAAAACGCGTTTTCAGCCTGAGATAAGGTGGGTTCCGGAACCGCAAAAAAAAAAAATGTTGATAACTTTGGAAAAACACTTCAGACAGCTTAAATTTGATGTGCAACTACTAGAAAGACCCTTTCTGCTATAGTGGGAGGTGAAATTTTCATGTTCTGTAGCTTCCCTGCAAAGTTATGGCAAAATGCGTAAAACGCGTTTTAAGCCTGAGATAAGGTCGATTCTGGAACGCCAAACATAATAATGTTGATAACTTTGGAAAAACACTTCAGACAGCTTAGATTTGATGTGCAACTACGAGAAAGACCCTTTCTGAAATAGTGGGAGGTAATAATTTCATGTTCTGAAGCTTCCCTGCAAAGTTATGGGACAATGCGAAAAATGCGTTTTCAGCCTGAGATAAGGTCAATTACGGAACGCCAAACATAAAAATGGTGATAACTTTGGATAAACAATTCAGACAGCTTACATTTGATGTGCAACTACGAGAAAGACCGTTTCTGCTATAGTGGGTTGTGAAATTTTCATGTTCTGAAGCTTCCCAGCAAAGTTATGGCAAAATGAGTAAAACGCGTTTTCAGCCTGAGATAAGGTCGATTCCGGAACGCCAAACATAAAAATGTTGATAACCTAGGAAAAACACTTCAGACAGCTTAGATTTGATGTGGAACTCCTAGAAAGACCCTTTCTGCTATAGTGGGAGGTGAAATTCTCATGTTCTCAAGGTTCCCTGCAAAGCTATGGCACAATGCGTAAAACACGATTTCAGCCTGAGATAAGGTCGATTCCGGAATGCCAAACATAAAAATGTTGATAACTTTGACAAAACACTTCAGAGAGCTTAAATTTGATGTGCAACTACGAGAAAGACCCTTTCTGATATAGTGGGAGGTAATAATTTCATGTTCTGAAGCTTCCCTGCAAAGTTATGGGACAATGCGAAAAATGCGTTTTCAGCCTGAGATAAGGTCAATTATGGAACGCCAAACTTAAAAATGGTGATAACTTTGGAAAAACAATTCAGACAGCTTAGATTTGATCTGCAACTACTAGAAAGTCTCTTTCTGCTATTGTGGGAGGTGAAAATTTCATGTTCTGAAGGTTTATGCAAAGTTATGGCACAATGCGTAAAACGCGTTTTCAGCCTGAGATAAGGTCGATTCCGGAAGGCCAAACATAAAAATGGTGATAACTTTGGAAAAACACTTCAGACAGCTTAGATTTGATGTGCAACGACTAGAGAGTCCCATTCTCTTATAGTGGGAGGTGAAAATTTCATGTTCTGAAGCTTCCCTGCAAAGTTATGGCATAATGCAGAAAACGAGTTTTCAGCCTGAGATAAGGCCGATTCTCGAACGCCAAACATAAAAATGGTGATAACTTTGGAAAAACAATTCAGACAGCTTAAGTTTGATGTGCAACTACTAGAAAGACCCTTTCTGCTATAGTGGGAGGTGCAAGTTTCACGTTCTGAAGCTTCCCTGCAAAGTTATTGCACAATGCAGAAAACGCGATTTCAAACTGAGATTAGGTCGATTCCGGAACGCCAAACATAAAAATGTTGATAACTTTGGAAAAACACTTAAGGCAGGTTAGATTTGATGTGCAACTACGAGAAAGACCCTTTCTGCTATAGTGGGGGGTGAAATTGTCATGTTCTGAAGCTTCCCTGCAAAGTTATGGCACAATGCAGAAAACGCGTTTTCAGTCTGAGATAAGGTCGATTCCGGAACGCCAAACATAAAAATGGTGATAACTTTGGAAAAACACTTCAGACAGCTTAGATTTGATGTGCAACTACGAGAAAGACCGTTTCTGCTATAGTGGGTGGTGAAATTTTCATGTTCTGAAGCTTCCCTGCAAAGTTATGGCAAAATGCGTAAAACCCGTTTTCAAACTGAGATTAGGTCGATTCCGGAACGCCAAACATAAAAATGTTGATAACTTTGACATAACACTTCAGAGAGCTTAGAATTGATGTGCAACTACGAGAAAGACCCTTTCTGATATAGTCGGAGGTAATAATTTCATGTTCTGAAGCTTCCCTACAAAGTTATGGGACAATGCGAAAAATGCGTTTTCAGCCTGGTATAAGGTCAATTACGGAACGCCAAACATAAAAATGGTGATAACTTTGGAAAAACAATTCAGACAGCTTAGATTTGATGTGCAACTACGAGAAAGACCGTTTCTGCTATAGTGGGTGGTGAAATTTTCATGTTCTGAAGCTTCCCCGCAAAGTTATGGCAAAATGCGTAAAACGCGTTTTCATCCTGAGATAAGGTCGATTCCGGAACGCCAAACATAAAAATGTTGATAACTTAGGAAAAACACTTCAGACAGCTTAGATTTGATGTGGAACTACTAGAAAGACCCTTTCTGCTATAGTGGGTGGTGAAATTTTCATGTTCTGAACCTTCCCTGCAAAGTTATTGTAAAATGCGTAAAACGCGTTTTCAGCCTGAGATAAGGTGGGTTCCGGAACGCCAAACATAAAAATGTTGATAACTTAGGAAAAACACTTCAGACAGCTTAGATTTGATGTGGTACTACTAGAAAGACCCTTTCTGCTATAGTGGGAGGTGAAAATTTCATGTTCTAAAGCTTCCCTGCAAAGTTGTGGCACAATGCAAAAAACGCGTTTTCAGCCTGAGATAATGTGAGTTCGAGAACGCCAAACATAAAAATGTTGATAACTTTGGAAAAACACTTCAGACAGCTTAGATTTGATGTGCAACTACTAGAAAGACCCTTTCTGCTATAGTGGGGTGTGAAAATTTCATGTTCTGAAGCTTCCCTGCAAAGTTTTGGCACAAAGCAGAAAACGCGTTTTCAGCCTGAGATAAGGTGGGTTCCGGAACCGCAAAAAAAAAAATGTTGATAACTTTGGAAAAACACTGCAGACTGCTTAGATTTGATGTGCAACTACTAGAAAGACCCTTTCTGCTATTGTGGGACGTGAAAATTTCATGTTCTGAAGCTTCGCTGCAAAGTTAATGCACAATGCAGAAAAAACGTTTTCTGCCTGAGATAAGGTGGGTTCCGGAACGCCAAACATAAAAATGGTGATAACTTTGGAAAAACACTTCAGACAGCTTAGATTTGATCTGCAACTGCTAGAAAGACCATTTCTGCTCTCGTGGGAGGTGAAAATTTCATGTTCTAAAGCTTCCCTGCAAAGTTGTGGCACAATGCAAAAAACGCGTTTTCAGCCTGAGATAATGTGAGTTCCAGAACGCCAAACATAAAAATGTTGATAACTTTGGAAAAACACTTCAAACAGCTTAGATTTAATGTGCAACTACTAGAAAGAACCTTTCTGCTATAGTGGGCTGTGAAAATTTCATGTTCTGAAGCTTCCCTGCAAAGTTTTGGCACAATGCGTAAAACACGTTTTCAGCCTGAGATATGGTCGATTCCGGAACGGCAAACATAAAAATGTTGATAACTTTGGAAAAACACTTCAGACAGCTTAGATTTGATGTGCAACTACTAGAAAGAACGTTTCTGATATAGTGGGAGGTGAAAATTTCATGTTCTGAAGCTTCCCTGCAAAGTTATGGCACAATCCAGAAAACGCGTTTTCAGCCTGAGATAAGGTCAATTACGGAACGCCAAACATAAAAATGGTGATAACTTTGGAAAAACAATTCAGACAGCTTAAATTTGATGTGCAACTACTAGAAAGACCCTTTCTGATATAGTGGGAGGTGAAAATTTCATGTTCTGAAGCTTCCCTGCAAAGTTATGGCACAAAGCAGAAAACGCGTTTTCAGCCTGAGATAAGGTGGGTTCCGGAACCGCAAAAAAAAAAAATGTTGATAACTTTGGAAAAACACTGCAGACAGCTTAGATTTGATGTGCAACTACTAGAAAGACCCTTTCTGCTATAGTGGGAGGTGAAATTTTCATGTTCTGTAGCTTCCCTGCAAAGTTATGGCAAAATGCGTAAAACGCGTTTTAAGCCTGAGATAAGGTCGATTCCGGAACGCCAAACATAAAAATGTTGATAACTTTGGAAAAACACTTCAGACAGCTTAGATTTGATGTGCAACTACGAGAAAGACCCTTTCTGAAATAGTGGGAGGTAATAATTTCATGTTCTGAAGCTTCCCTGCAAAGTTATGGGACAATGCGAAAAATGCGTTTTCAGCCTGAGATAAGGTCAATTACGGAACGCCAAACATAAAAATGGTGATAACTTTGGATAAACAATTCAGACAGCTTACATTTGATGTGCAACTACGAGAAAGACCGTTTCTGCTATAGTGGGTTGTGAAATTTTCATGTTCTGAAGCTTCCCCGCAAAGTTATGGCAAAATGAGTAAAACGCGTTTTCAGCCTGAGATAAGGTCGATTCCGGAACGCCAAACATAAAAATGTTGATAACTTAGGAAAAACACTTCAGACAGCTTAGATTTGATGTGGAACTCCTAGAAAGACCCTTTCTGCTATAGTGGGAGGTGAAATTCTCATGTTCTCAAGGTTCCCTGCAAAGCTATGGCACAATGCGTAAAACACGATTTCAGCCTGAGATAAGGTCGATTCCGGAATGCCAAACATAAAAATGTTGATAACTTTGACAAAACACTTCAGAGAGCTTAAATTTGATGTGCAACTACGATAAAGACCCTTTCTGATATAGTGGGAGGTAATAATTTCATGTTCTGAAGCTTCCCTGCAAAGTTATGGGACAATGCGAAAAATGCGTTTTCAGCCTGAGATAAGGTCAATTACGGAACGCCAAACTTAAAAATGGTGATAACTTTGGAAAAACAATTCAGACAGCTTAGATTTGATCTGCAACTACTAGAAAGTCTCTTTCTGCTATTGTGGGAGGTGAAAATTTCATGTTCTGAAGCTTTATGCAAAGTTATGGCACAATGCGTAAAACGCGTTTTCAGCCTGAGATAAGGTCGATTCCGGAAGGCCAAACATAAAAATGGTGATAACTTTGGAAAAACACTTCAGACAGCTTAGATTTGATGTGCAACGACTAGAGAGTCCCATTCTCTTATAGTGGGAGGTGAAAATTTCATGTTCTGAAGCTTCCCTGCAAAGTTATGGCATAATGCAGAAAACGAGTTTTCAGCCTGAGATAAGGCCGATTCTCGAACGCCAAACATAAAAATGGTGATAACTTTGGAAAAACAATTCAGACAGCTTAAGTTTGATGTGCAACTACTAGAAAGACCCTTTCTGCTATAGTGGGAGGTGCAAGTTTCATGTTCTGAAGCTTCCCTGCAAAGTTATTGCACAATGCAGAAAACGCGATTTCAAACTGAGATTAGTTCGATTCCGGAACGCCAAACATAAAAATGTTGATAACTTTGGAAAAACACTTAAGGCAGGTTAGATTTGATGTGCAACTACGAGAAAGACCCTTTCTGCTATAGTGGGGGGTGAAATTGTCATGTTCTGAAGCTTCCCTGCAAAGTTATGGCACAATGCAGAAAACGCGTTTTCAGTCTGAGATAAGGTCGATTCCGGAACGCCAAACATAAAAATGTTGATAACTTTAACAAAACACTTCAGACAGCTTAGATTTGATGTGCATCTACTAGAAAGACCCTTTCTGCTATCGTGGGAAGTGAAAATTTCATGTTCTGAAGCTTCCCTGCAAAGTTATGGAACAATGCAGAAAACGCGTTTTCAGCCTGAGAAAAGGTCGATTCCGGAACGCCAAACATAAAAATGGTGATAACTTTGGAAAAACACTTCAGACAGCTTAGATTTGATGTGCAACTACGAGAAAGACCGTTTCTGCTATAGTGGGTGGTGAAATTTTCATGTTCTGAAGCTTCCCTGCAAAGTTATGGCAAAATGCGTAAAACCCGTTTTCAAACTGAGATTAGGTCGATTCCGGAACGCCAAACATAAAAATGTTGATAACTTTGACATAACACTTCAGAGAGCTTAGAATTGATGTGCAACTACGAGAAAGACCCTTTCTGATATAGTCGGAGGTAATAATTTCATGTTCTGAAGCTTCCCTACAAAGTTATGGGACAATGCGAAAAATGCGTTTTCAGCCTGGTATAAGGTCAATTACGGAACGCCAAACATAAAAATGGTGATAACTTTGGAAAAACAATTCAGACAGCTTAGATTTGATGTGCAACTATGAGAAAGACCGTTTCTGCATTAGTGGGTGGTGAAATTTTCATGTTCTGAAGCTTCCCCGCAAAGTTATGGCAAAATGCGTAAAACGCGTTTTCATCCTGAGATAAGGTCGATTCCGGAACGCCAAACATAAAAATGTTGATAACTTTGGAAAAACACTTCAGACAGCTTAGATTTGATGTGCAACTACGAGAAAGACCCTTTCTGAAATAGTGGGAGGTAATAATTTCATGTTCTGAAGCTTCCCTGCAAAGTTATGGGACAATGCGAAAAATGCGTTTTCAGCCTGAGATAAGGTCAATTACGGAACGCCAAACATAAAAATGGTGATAACTTTGGATAAACAATTCAGACAGCTTACATTTGATGTGCAACTACGAGAAAGACCGTTTCTGCTATAGTGGGTTGTGAAATTTTCATGTTCTGAAGCTTCCCCGCAAAGTTATGGCAAAATGAGTAAAACGCGTTTTCAGCCTGAGATAAGGTCGATTCCGGAACGCCAAACATAAAAATGTTGATAACTTAGGAAAAACACTTCAGACAGCTTAGATTTGATGTGGAACTCCTAGAAAGACCCTTTCTGCTATAGTGGGAGGTGAAATTCTCATGTTCTCAAGGTTCCCTGCAAAGCTATGGCACAATGCGTAAAACACGATTTCAGCCTGAGATAAGGTCGATTCCGGAATGCCAAACATAAAAATGTTGATAACTTTGACAAAACACTTCAGAGAGCTTAAATTTGATGTGCAACTACGATAAAGACCCTTTCTGATATAGTGGGAGGTAATAATTTCATGTTCTGAAGCTTCCCTGCAAAGTTATGGGACAATGCGAAAAATGCGTTTTCAGCCTGAGATAAGGTCAATTACGGAACGCCAAACTTAAAAATGGTGATAACTTTGGAAAAACAATTCAGACAGCTTAGATTTGATCTGCAACTACTAGAAAGTCTCTTTCTGCTATTGTGGGAGGTGAAAATTTCATGTTCTGAAGCTTTATGCAAAGTTATGGCACAATGCGTAAAACGCGTTTTCAGCCTGAGATAAGGTCGATTCCGGAAGGCCAAACATAAAAATGGTGATAACTTTGGAAAAACACTTCAGACAGCTTAGATTTGATGTGCAACGACTAGAGAGTCCCATTCTCTTATAGTGGGAGGTGAAAATTTCATGTTCTGAAGCTTCCCTGCAAAGTTATGGCATAATGCAGAAAACGAGTTTTCAGCCTGAGATAAGGCCGATTCTCGAACGCCAAACATAAAAATGGTGATAACTTTGGAAAAACAATTCAGACAGCTTAAGTTTGATGTGCAACTACTAGAAAGACCCTTTCTGCTATAGTGGGAGGTGCAAGTTTCATGTTCTGAAGCTTCCCTGCAAAGTTATTGCACAATGCAGAAAACGCGATTTCAAACTGAGATTAGTTCGATTCCGGAACGCCAAACATAAAAATGTTGATAACTTTGGAAAAACACTTAAGGCAGGTTAGATTTGATGTGCAACTACGAGAAAGACCCTTTCTGCTATAGTGGGGGGTGAAATTGTCATGTTCTGAAGCTTCCCTGCAAAGTTATGGCACAATGCAGAAAACGCGTTTTCAGTCTGAGATAAGGTCGATTCCGGAACGCCAAACATAAAAATGTTGATAACTTTAACAAAACACTTCAGACAGCTTAGATTTGATGTGCATCTACTAGAAAGACCCTTTCTGCTATCGTGGGAAGTGAAAATTTCATGTTCTGAAGCTTCCCTGCAAAGTTATGGAACAATGCAGAAAACGCGTTTTCAGCCTGAGAAAAGGTCGATTCCGGAACGCCAAACATAAAAATGGTGATAACTTTGGAAAAACACTTCAGACAGCTTAGATTTGATGTGCAACTACGAGAAAGACCGTTTCTGCTATAGTGGGTGGTGAAATTTTCATGTTCTGAAGCTTCCCTGCAAAGTTATGGCAAAATGCGTAAAACCCGTTTTCAAACTGAGATTAGGTCGATTCCGGAACGCCAAACATAAAAATGTTGATAACTTTGACATAACACTTCAGAGAGCTTAGAATTGATGTGCAACTACGAGAAAGACCCTTTCTGATATAGTCGGAGGTAATAATTTCATGTTCTGAAGCTTCCCTACAAAGTTATGGGACAATGCGAAAAATGCGTTTTCAGCCTGGTATAAGGTCAATTACGGAACGCCAAACATAAAAATGGTGATAACTTTGGAAAAACAATTCAGACAGCTTAGATTTGATGTGCAACTATGAGAAAGACCGTTTCTGCTATAGTGGGTGGTGAAATTTTCATGTTCTGAAGCTTCCCCGCAAAGTTATGGCAAAATGCGTAAAACGCGTTTTCATCCTGAGATAAGGTCGATTCCGGAACGCCAAACATAAAAATGTTGATAACTTAGGAAAAACACTTCAGACAGCTTAGATTTGATGTGGAACTACTAGAAAGACCCTTTCTGCTATGGTGGGTGGTGAAATTTTCATGTTCTGAAGCTTCCCTGCAAAGTTATTGTAAAATGCGTAAAACGCGTTTTCAGCCTGAGATAAGGTGGGTTCCGGAACGCCAAACATAAAAATGTTGATAACTTAGGAAAAACACTTCAGACAGCTTAGATTTGATGTGGTACTACTAGAAAGACCCTTTCTGCTATAGTGGGAGGTGAAATTTTCATGTTCTAAAGCTTCCCTGCAAAGTTGTGGCACAATGCAAAAAACGCGTTTTCAGCCTGAGATAATGTGAGTTCGAGAACGCCAAACATAAAAATGTTGATAACTTTGGAAAAACACTTCAGACAGCTTAGATTTGATGTGCAACTACTAGAAAGACCCTTTCTGCTATAGTGGGCTGTGAAAATTTCATGTTCTGAAGCTTCCCTGCAAAGTTTTGGCACAATGCGTAAAATACGTTTTCAGCCTGAGATATGGTCGATTCCGGAACAGCAAACATAAAAATGTTGATAACTTTGGAAAAACACTTCAGACAGCTTAGATTTGATGTGCAACTACTAGAAAGAACGTTTTTGCTATAGCGGGAGGTGAAAATTTCATGTTCTAAATCTTCCCTGCATTGTTATGGCACAATGCGTAAAACGCGTTTTCAGCCTAGGATAAGGTTGATTCCGGAACGCCAAACATAAAAATGTTGATAACTTTGGAAAATCAATTCAGACAGCTTAGATTTGATGTGCAACTACTAGAAAGACCCTTTCTGATATAGTGGGAGGTGAAAATTTCATGTTCTGAAGCTTCCCTGCAAAGTTATGGCACAAAGCAGAAAACGTGTTTTCAACCTGAGATAAGGTGGGTTCCGGAACGCCAAACATAAAAATGGTGATAACTTTGGAAAAACACTTCAGACAGCTTAGATTTGATGTGCAACTACGAGAAAGACCGTTTCTGCTATAGTGGGTGGTGAAATTTTCATGTTCTGAAGCTTCCCTGCAAAGTTATGGCAAAATGCGTAAAACCCGTTTTCAAACTGAGATTAGGTCGATTCCGGAACGCCAAACATAAAAATGTTGATAACTTTGACATAACACTTCAGAGAGCTTAGAATTGATGTGCAACTACGAGAAAGACCCTTTCTGATATAGTCGGAGGTAATAATTTCATGTTCTGAAGCTTCCCTACAAAGTTATGGGACAATGCGAAAAATGCGTTTTCAGCCTGGTATAAGGTCAATTACGGAACGCCAAACATAAAAATGGTGATAACTTTGGAAAAACAATTCAGACAGCTTAGATTTGATGTGCAACTACGAGAAAGACCGTTTCTGCTATAGTGGGTGGTGAAATTTTCATGTTCTGAAGCTTCCCCGCAAAGTTATGGCAAAATGCGTAAAACGCGTTTTCATCCTGAGATAAGGTCGATTCCGGAACGCCAAACATAAAAATGTTGATAACTTAGGAAAAACACTTCAGACAGCTTAGATTTGATGTGGAACTACTAGAAAGACCCTTTCTGCTATAGTGGGTGGTGAAATTTTCATGTTCTGAAGCTTCCCAGCAAAGTTATTGTAAAATGCGTAAAACGCGTTTTCAGCCTGAGATAAGGTGGGTTCCGGAACGCCAAACATAAAAATGTTGATAACTTAGGAAAAACACTTCAGACAGCATAGATTTGATGTGGTACTACTAGAAAGACCCTTTCTGCTATAGTGGGAGGTGAAAATTTCATGTTCTAAAGCTTCCCTGCAAAGTTGTGGCACAATGCAAAAAACGCGTTTTCAGCCTGAGATAATGTGAGTTCGAGAACGCCAAACATAAAAATGTTGATAACTTTGGAAAAACACTTCAGACAGCTTAGATTTGATGTGCAACTACTAGAAAGACCCTTTCTGCTATAGTGGGCTGTGAAAATTTCATGTTCTGAAGCTTCCCTGCAAAGTTTTGGCACAAAGCAGAAAACGTGTTTTCTACCTGAGATAAGGTGGGTTCCGGAACCGCAAAAAAAAAAAATGTTGATAACTTTGGAAAAACACTTCAGACAGCTTAGATTTGATGTGCAACTACGAGAAAGACCCTTTCTGAAATAGTGGGAGGTAATAATTTCATGTTCTGAAGCTTCCCTGCAAAGTTATGGGACAATGCGAAAAATGCGTTTTCAGCCTGAGATAAGGTCAATTACGGAACGCCAAACATAAAAATGGTGATAACTTTGGATAAACAATTCAGACAGCTTACATTTGATGTGCAACTACGAGAAAGACCGTTTCTGCTATAGTGGGTGGTGAAATTTTCATGTTCTGAAGCTTCCCTGCAAAGTTATGGGACAATGCGAAAAATGCGTTTTCAGCCTGAGATAAGGTCAATTACGGAACGCCAAACATAAAAATGGTGATAACTTTGGATAAACAATTCAGACAGCTTACATTTGATGTGCAACTACGAGAAAGACCCTTTCTGCTATAGTGGGAGGTGAAATTCTCATGTTCTCAAGGTTCCCTGCAAAGTTATGGCACAATGCGTAAAACACGATTTCAGCCTGAGATAAGGTCGATTCCGGAATGCCAAACATAAAAATGTTGATAACTTTGACAAAACACTTCAGAGAGCTTAAATTTGATGTCCAACTACGATAAAGACCCTTTCTGATATAGTGGGAGGTAATAATTTCATGTTCTGAAGCTTCCCTGCAAAGTTATGGGACAATGCGAAAAATGCGTTTTCAGCCTGAGATAAGGTCAATTACGGAACGCCAAACTTAAAAATGGTGATAACTTTGGAAAAACAATTCAGACAGCTTAGATTTGATGTGCAACTACGAGAAATAACGTTTCTGCTATAATGGGGGGTGAAATTTACATGTTCTGAAGTTTTATGCAAAGTTATGGCACAATGCGTAAAACACGTTTTCAGCCTGAGATAAGGTCGATTCCGGAACGCCAAACATAAAAATGTTGATAACTTATGAAAAACACTTCAGAGAGCTTAGATTTGATGTGCAACTGCTAGAAAGACCCTTTCTGCTATAGTGGGCTGTGAAAATTTCATGTTCTGAAGCTTCCCTGCAAAGTTTTGGCACAATGCGTAAAATACGTTTTCAGCCTGAGATATGGTCGATTCCGGAACAGCAAACATAAAAATGTTGATAACTTTGGAAAAACACTTCAGACAGCTTAGATTTGATTTGCAACTACTAGAAAGAACGTTTTTGCTATAGTGGGAGGTGAAAATTTCATGTTCTAAATCTTCCCTGCATAGTTATGGCACAATGCGTAAAACGCGTTTTCAGCCTAGGATAAGGTTGATTCCGGAACGCCAAACATAAAAATGTTGATAACTTTGGAAAATCAATTCAGACAGCTTAGATTTGATGTGCAACTACTAGAAAGACCCTTTCTGATATAGTGGGAGGTGAAAATTTCATGTTCTGAAGCTTCCCTGCAAAGTTATGGCACAAAGCAGAAAACGTGTTTTCAACCTGAGATAAGGTGGGTTCCGGAACCGCAAAAAAAAAAAATGTTGATAACTTTGGAAAAACACTGCAGACAGCTTAGATTTGATGTGCAACTACTAGAAAGACCCTTTCTGCTATAGTGGGAGGTGAAATTTTCATGTTCTGTAGCTTCCCTGCAAAGTTATGACAAAATGCGTAAAACGCGTTTTAAGCCTGAGATAAGGTCGATTCCGGAACGCCAAACATAAAAATGTTGATAACTTTGGAAAAACACTTCAGACAGCTTAGATTTGATGTGCAACTACGAGAAAGACCCTTTCTGAAATAGTGGGAGGTAATAATTTCATGTTCTGAAGCTTCCCTGCAAAGTTATGGGACAATGCGAAAAATGCGTTTTCAGCCTGAGATAAGGTCAATTACGGAACGCCAAACATAAAAATGGTGATAACTTTGGATAAACAATTCAGACAGCTTACATTTGATGTGCAACTACGAGAAAGACCGTTTCTGCTATAGTGGGTGGTGAAATTTTCATGTTCTGAAGCTTCCCTGCAAAGTTATGGGACAATGCGAAAAATGCGTTTTCAGCCTGAGATAAGGTCAATTACGGAACGCCAAACATAAAAATGGTGATAACTTTGGATAAACAATTCAGACAGCTTACATTTGATGTGCAACTACGAGAAAGACCCTTTCTGCTATAGTGGGAGGTGAAATTCTCATGTTCTCAAGGTTCCCTGCAAAGTTATGGCACAATGCGTAAAACACGATTTCAGCCTGAGATAAGGTCGATTCCGGAATGCCAATCATAAAAATGTTGATAACTTTGACAAAACACTTCAGAGAGCTTAAATTTGATGTCCAACTACGATAAAGACCCTTTCTGATATAGTGGGAGGTAATAATTTCATGTTCTGAAGCTTCCCTGCAAAGTTATGGGACAATGCGAAAAATGCGTTTTCAGCCTGAGATAAGGTCAATTACGGAACGCCAAACTTAAAAATGGTGATAACTTTGGAAAAACAATTCAGACAGCTTAGATTTGATGTGCAACTACGAGAAATAACGTTTCTGCTATAATGGGGGGTGAAATTTACATGTTCTGAAGTTTTATGCAAAGTTATGGCACAATGCGTAAAACACGTTTTCAGCCTGAGATAAGGTCGATTCCGGAACGCCAAACATAAAAATGTTGATAACTTATGAAAAACACTTCAGAGAGCTTAGATTTGATGTGCAACTACTAGAAAGAACGTTTCTGCTATAGTGGGAGGTGAAAATTTCATGTTCTAAAGCTTCCCTACATAGTTATGGCACAATGCGTAAAACGCGTTTCCAGCCTAGGATAAGGTTGATTCCGGAACGCCAAACATAAAAATGTTGATAACTTTGGAAAAACACTTCAGACAGCTTAGGTTTGATGTACAACGACTAGAAAGACCCTTTCTCCTGTAGTGGGAGGTGAAAATTTCATGTTTTGAAGCTTTATGCAAAGTTATGGCACAATGTGTAAAACACGTTTTCAGCCTGAGATAAGGTCGATTCCGGAACGGCAAACATAAAAATGTAGATAACTTAGGAAAAACACTTCAGACAGCTGAGATTTGATGTGCAACTACTAGAAAGATCCATTCTGATATACTGGGAAGTGAAAAGTCCATATTCTGAAGCTTCCCTGCAAAGTTATGGCACAATGCAGAAAACACGTTTTCAGCCTGAGATAAGGTGGGTTCCGGAACGCCAAACATAAAAGTCTTGATAACTTCGGAAAAACACTTCAGACAGCTTAGATTTGATATGCAATTACTAGAAAGACCATTTCTGCTACAGTGGGAGGTTAAAATTTCATGTTCTGAAGCTTCCCTGCAAAGTTTTGGCACAATGCAGAAAACCCGTTTTCAGCCTGAGATAAGGTTGGTTCCGGAACGCCAAACATAAAAATGATGATAAATTTGGAAAAACACTTCAGACGGTATAGATTTGATGTGCAACTACTAGAAAGACCCCTTCTGCTATAGTGGGAGGAGAAAATTTCATGTTCTGAAGCTTCCCTGCAAAGTTATGGAACAATGCAGAAAACGCGTTTTCAGCTTGAGATAAGGTCGATTCCGGAACGCCTAACATAAAAATTGCGATAACTTTGGAAAAACACTCCAGACAGCTTTGATTTGATGTGCAACTACGAGAAAGACCCTTTCTGATATAGTGGGAGGTAAAAATTTCATGTTCTGAAGCTTCCCTGCAAAGTTATGGGACAATGCGAAAAACGCGTTTTCAGCCTGAGATAAGGTCGATTCCGGAACGCCAAACATAAAAAAGTTGATAACTTTGGAAAAACACTTCAGACAGCTTAGATTTGATGTGCAACTACGAGAAAGACCGTATCTGCTATAGTGGGTGGTGAAATTTTCATGTTCTGAAGCTTCCCTGCAAAGTTACGGCAAAATGCGTAAAACCCGTTTTCAGCCTGAGATAAGGTCGATTCCGGAACGCCAAACCTAAAAATGTTGATAACTTAGGAAAAACACTTCAGACAGCTTAGATTTGATGTGCAACTACTAGAAAGACCCTTTCTGCTTTCGTGGGACGTGAAAATTTCATGTTCTGAAGCTTCGCTGCAAAGTTAATGCACAATGCAGAAAAAACGTTTTCTCCCTGAGATAAGGTGGGTTCCGGAACGCCAAAGATAAAAATGGTGATAACTTTGGAAAAACACTTCAGACAGCTTAGATTTGATGTGCAACTACTAGAAAGACCCTTTCTGCCATAGTGGGAGGTGAAAATTTCATGTTCTGAAGCTTCCCTGCAAAGTTATGGAACAATGCAGAAAATGCGTTTTCAGCTTGAGATAAGGTCGATTCCGGAACGCCAAACATAAAACTTGCGATAACTTTGGAAAAACACTCCAGACAGCTTTAATTTGATGTGCAACTACGAGAAAGACCCTTTCTGATATAGTGGGAGGTAAAAATTTCATGTTCTGAAGCTTCCCTGCAAAGTTATGGGACAATGCAAAAAACGCGTTTTCAGCCTGAGATAAGGTCGATTCCGGAACGCCAAACATAAAAAAGTTGATAACTTTGGAAAAACACTTCAGACAGCTTAGATTTGATGTGCAACTACGAGAAAGACCGTATCTGCTATAGTGGGTGGTGAAATTTTCATGTTCTGAAGCTTCCCTGCAAAGTTACGGCAAAATGCGTAAAACCCGTTTTCAGCCTGAGATAAGGTCGATTCCGGAACGCCAAACCTAAAAATGTTGATAACTTAGGAAAAACACTTCAGACAGCTTAGATTTGATGTGCAACTACTAGAAAGACCCTTTCTGCTTTCGTGGGACGTGAAAATTTCATGTTCTGAAGCTTCGCTGCAAAGTTAATGCACAATGCAGAAAAAACGTTTTCTCCCTGAGATAAGGTGGGTTCCGGAACGCCAAACATAAAAATGGTGATAACTTAGGAAAAACACTTCAGACAGCTTAGATTTGATGTGCAACTACTAGAAAGACCCTTTCTGCTTTCGTGGGACGTGAAAAATTCATCTTCTGAAGCTTCTCTGCAAAGTTATTGCACAATGCAGAAAACGCGATTTCAAACTGAGATTAGGTCGATTCCGGAACGCCAAACATAAAAATGTTGATAACTTTGGAAAAACACTTCAGACGGCTTAGATTTGATGTGCAACTGCTAGAAAGACCCTTTCTGCTATTGTGGGACGTGAAAAGTTCATGTTCTGAAGCTTCCCTGCAAAGTTATGGCACAAAGCAGAAAACTCGATTTCAGCCTGAGATCAGGTGGGTTCCGGAACGCCAAACATAAAAATGTTGATAACTTTGGAAAAACACTTCAGACAGCTGAGATTTGATGTACAACTACTAGAAAGACCCTTTCTGCTATAGTGGGAGGTGAAAATTTCATGTTCTGAAGCTTCCCTGCAAATTCATGGCACAATGCAGAAAACGCGTTTTCAGCCTGAGATAAGGTTGGTTCCGGAACGCCAAACATAAAAAAGTTGACAACTTTGGAAAAACATTTAAGACCGCTTAGACTTGATGTGCGACTACTAGAAAGACCCTTTCTGCTATAGTGGGAGGTGAAAATTTCATGTTCTGAAGCTTCCCTGCAAGTTATGGCACAATGCAGAAAACACGTTTTCAGCCTGAGATCAGGTCGATTCCTGAACGCCAAACATAAAAATGTTGATAACTTTGGAAAAAAACTCTTCAGACAGCTTAGATTTGATGTGCAACTACTAGAAAGACCCTTTCTACTATAGTGGGAGGTGAAAATTTCATGTTCTTAGGATTCCCTGCAAAGTTATGGCACAACGCAGAAAACACGTTTTCAGCCTGAGATAAGGTCGATTCCGGAACGCCAAACATAAAAATGTTGATAACTTTGGAAAAACAATTCAGACAGCTTAGATTAGATGTGCAACTACTAGAAAGACCCCTTCTGCTATAGTGGGAGGTGAAAATTTCATGTTCTGAAGCTTCCCTGCAAAGTTATGGCACAATGCAGAAAACGCGTTTTCAGCCCGAGATAAGGTCGATTCTGGAACACCAAACATAAAAATGTTGATAACTTTGACAAAACACTTCAGACAGCTTAGATTTGATGTGTATCTAGTAGAAAGACCCTTTCTGCTCTAGTGGGAGGTGAAAATTTCATGTTCTGAAGCTTCCCTGCAAAGTTATTGCACAATTCAGAAAACGCGTTTTCGAACTGAGATTAGGTCGATTCCGGAACGCCAAACATAAAAATGTTGATAACTTTGGAAAAATACTTCAGACAGCTTAGATTTGATATGCAACTATTAGAAAGACCCTTTCTGCTATAGTGGGAGGTGAAAATTTCATGTTCTGAAGCTTCCCTGCAAAGTTATGGCGCAATGCAGAAAACGCGTTTTCAGCCTGAGATAAGGTCGATTCCGGAACACCAAACCTAAAAATGGTGATAACTTTGGAAAAACACTTCAGACAGCTTAAATTTAGAGATAAGGTCGATTCCATGTGCTACTAACTACTAGATGCTCTGAACTCAGGGTGAACTTGTAAGCAGACAATGTTTTTAAGCTGAGCTTGCAATTATGGTTAACGCTTAGAAGGTACGTCGTATTAATAGAACATTGCGGTCTTCACTTAGAAGATAAGTTACATTTATCAAAACAATGAAAGTAACACTCAGCATGTTCAATAAATCTAAAACATTTGCATAAGACATGATGGGTGTCTCTAATGAAGTTAAAACTTTCCACAAAGGACGACAGCTAGAACACGTGATATAAATTAAAACTTTCCACTGAAGATGACAAGAACACGTCATCCATTAATGACGCATTGGGGGATTGTTTATTGAAATCAGCAATGTTACTATAAATGTCTAGGATAAACTGACCCCTCTCTCTCTTGCTCTCTCGCTTTTGGCTTCATCCGTTTGCTGTAAGGTCTTGTATCTTAACTTGGGACGGTGCTCTTTCTCTTGCTCTTAGGCAATTTGATTTAACTCATTTTGTTGTTCTCTTATGGTTTTTATTATTGATTGGCTGATTTTTATTATTGATTCTTTTGACTTAATCTCTTTTATTGCATATACTTTGAATATATTTTTATGATCTTTGACTTAATCCTTTTTATTGTTCGCATTTTGATTTTATGATTTTTTGACATTTATGTATGTGCACTAGCGTCTGGCAGTGCCTTTGACTTTGTTGGGTATTAGCGTCTGGCAATACCCTTGAGCTTATTGATGTTTATTGATTTTATTGTTTTTATTATCCTTTTTTGAATTTTACTGTTTTGTTATCCTTTTTATCATTTTTTGAAGAAATACTTTTGATATAAAAACAAAATAAAACTGAGTACGAATTAAGTACTGAAAAGGCACAACGGCATTGATCCCTGACTACTAAAGAATCGACTGGCTCCTGTACTACCATCAACTGGGTTATAGGTGAGTTAATGCTCGATTGAATTAATGTTTGATTTCCTTCCCTGTGCACATGTAGTGAATGTCTCGACTGGTAACATTATTCCATCCTGAGTTATTATGTCAATGATAAAGTGGTAGTTCAGAAGGCTGAGGTAATATTTCATTTAAGGAATGGATTGAGGATCTAATCATGTGTCCCTAAACGAAGGTAAGTACAGAGACTACGGTAGAAGGTGTAGCATTGTAAGGTCAAGAACCTGTTTCTCAACAGGTCGGGCGAATTAAATAACCCGTTCAGTGAAGCGCCGACACTACTCACTAATATAATCAGATGAAGTTGATACATCTATTATAGTTTTTGAACCATGTCTGCAACAATAGGCTGACTGAGTTGACCACACGAGGGGGCCCTTTACCAAAAAAGGCAAAGGGAGGTAGTGTACTCGGAACTTGGGACGGCTTATGTTATTGCCAATTGCCCTGTACACAAAACCTTGAAATCCAAACCCGACGACATGGCGCCCGAACAGGGACATGATTGAAAAACGTACAATCTATTTGTGAGTAACTGGACACCAGAGTGAAACTCTGACCGGAAAAGTTCGGTAGTAAATACATAGATCCTACTATCTCTGAGTTTTGAATCAATGATATAGATTCAGACTCTATCACTCGACATAGTACGATTTAGTTGACTCTGTAATTTACCAAATTGTCTAAGGTGACCCTTGACCTCAATCCTCCTGAATCATTGGGGGTTGTCACAAATACGCAATTAGCACGATGGATGACGGCTACTTATGCGACGCTGGCCTCACTGGGTTATTTTGAAACAGTTAAGTGTCTGGTAGGAAACCGACAGCTGGCAAAACCACTCTATGACACAGTATTACTTTTAAAACAGGATAACTTTGCAATGTATCTAGATAATTCTCCTCAGCTGCAGCGTGGCCTAGAGGAGGAGGAGCGCAGAGAGCCAGAGGAGCCTCGGGTTTTCTTCCGACCCTCCTCTGTGTCTACACCATGCCCCCCAACTTCTCTACCCAGGTCCCCACGTGACGAACGCCCCTCAACCCCTCTACCCAGGTCCCAACAGGGCGAACGACCATCAACGCCCCCTGTTAACCGCCAGCCCACCCGAATGGTTCGAGCAAAAGACTCGAGAGGGCGTAGGATAACCTGGGGAGAGTACGACGCCACCAAGTGGCCGTGCGACCCCGGCGAGGAAGAATTAAGAGAACACCCTATGGCTCATGAGTATGATCCGCTGGTACACCAGCAGCCTCCGGAGCCAGGGTGGAATAAAGAAATAATTACACCCCAGTGGTTTCCTCATGATAGGAAGGAAAGGGCCCGGAGAATGCGATCTCCCTCAGCAGAGGAAATAGGTGAGTGGCAAGGAGTGTCAAAATCTTTTAAGCAAGGAGTGTCAAAATCTTTTTAGCGGGCGTATCTTGCACGAGGGTATGATGCACACCGAGATTCATTAACTGATATTTACTCTCATATGCCCAGGGCCACTCGCCAGCCGACGGAGCCCTGGGAGGGACAGTCTCCATGTCCCTCTGAACCCGACGATCAGAGTAGCGATGAATCCGGCAGCGATAGTGACTCGCCTCTGGGTCCGCAGCCAGATCCCCCAACTCCCCCAAGACAGGGTGGCAGGATGGCCCTCACAGGTAGGATAGGACGGCAGCGCACCCAGCTGGCAGTGTTGATTCTTGCAGGAGGCCCCCTATCGGAGCCCAGGCAAGACAGTGATGTCAGGGTGTCGAATAAAATTACCCTGGCAGACCTATGCAAAGCACTCCCAAAAAGAAGAGATAAAGAATCCAACTGTGAGTATGTCAGGAGATTGAATAAGGAGTTATCTCCTGCTCAAATGACTGACCCGTTTATTAGCAAATATGTCTCCAGAGAGAATGGATTAGATTTAGTCCAAGGGCAGACATTAATGGATTTGTTAACCTCCAACGTGGCTACTTTACTTACTAGTCAGGTAGAAGCAACCATACGAGATCTGGTTGATAAAGTAAATAGAGGAGAAATGTCTCTTTTACAGGCTTATTCTTTTCTGGCAGAAGAGGGGGCCGATGAGTCACAGGTTAAGAGTTTTCTGATTCAGATTAACTGCCCTGAGCAAGCAAAATTAGTTCTGGAGTTCCTCCAAAGCGAAAGGACTCGATGCAAAAACTGAGGTTATCACACGTCACAGCTCCCTCATGGGTGTGAGAAGAGCTCTTAGACAGCAAAAAGAGAAACAGGATGTATCTGAACCTCGACAGCCAAAAAACGAACAGAGGGGGAAGTCCCTTCCCCCTACCGAATCGAAACTAGCAAACCAACAGCGCGCCCCGCCTCGCACTCGATCTTCCTTCCCACCCAGGAAGGATCGAAACCAGCAAGACATCAGACCCGAGAGACAGGGTGGGGCCAAGCGCCCTCCATTCAACAAGAATATGAATAGCTCAGGCATGAATACCCACAGGCAGCCTCGCTGGAGGCAGAATCATGCCGACAATCGACCCCAAACAAAGGGGCAAGATCGCCCCCGTCCGAAACCAGTGTCCGACGAGGACTGGAAAACGATGACCCAAGAGCAAAAAGAAGCGGTAATACTTGCAGCGGCAGGGCGAAATCAGGATCAGGGAAGGGAACTGACCGCAGCCCAGAGGAAAGTGTTAGAGAAATACGAACCCAAAACCCAATAATGAGGCCTTATAAAGTGCAGATATGGGTTAAAGATCAAAAAAGAGATTGCTATTATGATACTGGAACAGATATATCCATATTACCGAGAGAATGGATAGATGAAGAACTCGATCGATATTTAATGGAAAAACTGTGGCAATAGGGCCTAACCCTTTATTTTCTCCGAATGATTCAGAATGGATTATTGATGCCCCTTCCTCAAATTGGATGAGAGAACAGGATTACGGCCATAGAAAAATTAGTATGTGCCTCGCACATAAAAGACAAGGCACGCTTAGAAAAGATTCTCTATTCGGCCGAAAGGGCTCGATTTAAAAATGATGTAGGATTAATGAAAACAGAACCATATGTCATTAGGGGTGGTCTCCCCGGTAAACATAAACAATACCCATTAGGAAAATATGAAGATCAACTGCTGGCAGTGTTTAAAGAATTAGACCAATTAGGGGTCATTGAGAAAATTAAAGAACCACCCTGCTTAATGCCAGTGCAGGCAGTACCAAAAAAGGACGGTACCGTTAGGCCTGTCCATAATCTGAAAATGTTAAATGACGTGACAGTGAAAGATACTAGACAAATAATCAATTCCCGACAAACCATGTTAAAAATACGCCCGGGAGAATATAACTCCAGTATTGACCTCGCCAATGGATTCTGGTCAGTGCCACTGGCGGAGGAGAGCAGGCCAAAAACTTGTTTTATGATAAAAGGACAGGGCTACATGTGGACCAGGCTGCCCCAAGGATTTGTAAATTCCCCAAACGCATTTCAGGAAAGAATGGAGAAATTGTTGCATGACTTGCCAGTCACGTGTTATATAGACGATATATTTATCTCCACAGAGACAGAAGAAAAACATCTCGAGCTTTTAGAGGAAGTGATCCGGAGACTGAAAGATCATGGAATGAAGATTGGAATTGCTAAATGTGAGATAGGAGTACCGCAAGTTAAGTATCTGGGTGTTTTGGTTACAAAGCCCGCGATAACTTCCACTAACGAATATCTCCAACATGTGCACCCTACTACGCTTAAAGAGCTAGAAAAATGCTTTGGAAAATCGGGGTGGCTGCGAAGCATGATTCCTTATTACTCTACTTTAGCGAGACCTGTTGAGATAATTAAAAATAAGGTCACGTCATTCGACAAGCGGCCCCTAAAATTAATAGAGCACAATAGAATGCTAACGCCGGAAGAAACAGAAACCTGGAACTGTCTTATTCAACACATTCTTACAGATGGGGTGAAGCTCGCTCCGTATCGAGATGGACAGAATATCTCCGTGGTAGTGTTGGAGGAAAAGGAAAATGGGGGATACTCGGCAGTCTACGAGGAAAGTAATGACACACCGATTTGCTACGTATCTGTTAGATATTCACCCACTGAAAGTCGATTTGCCCCAGCAGAAAGAGAACTGAGGTTATTATGGAAAGTCAATACTGAACTGCCTTCTAACTTAGGCCAGGTTTATGTAAAATGTACAGTACAGAATGACCTCACCAAAGAAATGGTCAAGGACACGGTGGAGTTTGCTAAAGCTTATGCCTCTAGATGGGGAAAGTGGAAGCAAATGCTTCTAGATCCAAATTGGTCATTTGTAATGGCTAAGTCTAGGCAGCAGCCTAAAATCCCTACGATGTCTCAACCAGACTATATAGGGATATACACACTTTTTCCCGAGGGATATTGGGGTTTTCTGTTATACAAACGAGACAACCCGATATATCAGGAAAAAGGAAGAATAGGCAAAACAGCACAGGAAGCCGTGCTACAGGCAGTTGTCAGCGGGCTACAATATGTGAAAAAGAAGGGAATAAAATCCATACGGATTGTGAAAGTGTGAAAGATAACCTTAAATACTGGCAGCAACGAGACTTCCAGAATTATAAAGGTAAAGAGCTGGAGCACCGTGACTTATGGACAGTGGTGAACCAGGTGCTGGAACATATAAAATTGTGGGTGACACATGTCAATAGTCACATGGGACTACAAGATTTTGATCACATGGGAAATGATGTGGTCGACAGACTAGTGCAGACGAGAGCAGTTGTAGTGGGCACCTTGATTTTTCCTGATAAATGGAAGAATGATCAAGGGAAGCTTGTCATCCCTCAGGAAGAGAGGCTGGATTATGTCCAGCATATATATTGCGCTTTGCTACATGTTGGTAATGAGAGAACGCGGCGATGGATGGTTGATAACGGGATTGAGGCCGGCCCTCTCAAAGACACAATATCGCTGGTTAGACATAATTGTGAGATATGCATGGAGAAGGGATTGTTACCTCCTATTGCTTATCAAGAAGGCAAAATAGCTGAAGAATTCCCAGGCGTCTATGGACGTAGGTGTCCTGGGGAGTCACTTTGGTCATTATAAAAAATTCCTGGTAATAGCTGATAATGGGGGAGGACACACCCGAGTCTACCCCATCAAAAAAGAAACCACAACGACAGCAAAATAGTGTGTGATGTCATTTATTCAGGGGAACCCAGTCAGAAGCCTCAGATCGGATAATGCCGCCATGTTTACTTCTCAACACTTTCGTTCGTGGTTGGAACAGGAGGGGATACGACATGTCTTATCTATCCCGCACCAATCCAACACTAATGGAGTCGCGGAAGGAGGAGCTGAAAACCTGGTGGGCGGGGTTGAATTAATGAGATCTGCCCCTTTCACGTTCTGCATGTGGTGCTGGGAGTCGTGGGGGGGTCGATACCAAATATTACGTAAAGACACCAACTGCAAGCCATGCATCTGTGGCCGAAGTGCGGGGGACTGGGCCGTGTGTGATACAGGCACCCCCTGGCAGATAAACCCAGCACAATTTTTGGCGCTACGGCATCGTTTTCATTCAAACGATCACCTCATGCAGCTCCCGCTTGCCTTAAGGGCCAGTACTGTTGATTCCTGGAACTGCCCCATCCTGATATATCAGACTATGATGTCTACTAGTGATGATAAATTGTCATCGAAGCTGAAAAGGAAACTTTCATTGATCCCCAAGGATACCACCATGAAATGGGAAGACTTCCTCCCGTGGAAGTGGGAGAATGGCTTACATCTGTCTAGAGACGGAAACCTATCTTTGCCAGGCTTTAGTTGGAGAAATTGGGAATCCACCTCTTTGGGAAGGTGGTGGACCGAACAATTATGGCCCCACAATAAGGAGGTTAAGGGGAAAGTGTACCACCCTGATGTGTACAACTACCCCCATTTATCCAACAATAAAAGGATTTTTACAACTTCTGGGACCTTGCCCAGACATCCTAATGAAGCAAAAGAAGTTAGGGTCTGCACTATTAAGCGTACTCTTATTCTTGTTACTGAAGGTGGCCCTCGAACAGTGTCCGGGGCGGCCCATGTCCTTATTGCGTCCACCCGCATCGCATGGTACCCGTTGGGGGTCTTCATAGAGGTAAAGACTGGGGATTTGATGATTTTGACCAATGTCTCGATCCCGGTTGTGCCCTTAGCAAAAGAAAAATTGACTTGGTGGAGGTCAGCTTGGCTGAGGAAAAAATCTAAGCTAAGTCGTACTGGATTTTCTGAGGCTGTTCTGGATCTGGAGATGCCAGGCAGCACATTTTTCCAGCAGCACCTGAGGCCCCGCCTAGCTGTATATGAGATTGGTCCAGAGGGGGAGAGGAATAATCCCAAAAACAACTCGGCTATTATGAACCAATCAGGAGAAAAAAGGGAGTCCGAGTTGCAAGAATTAATGCCACCGCCCACTTCTCACCCGCAGGATCTCGATAATCCTGGGTCAGAAGAGGGAGGGCCCTTAAAAAACGCGATAAAATTAAAAACAGTACACTGTAAAAACTGCACCATTCTGACTCCAGAAACTAGAGAAATACCCCTACCAATTGCAACAGAGAAAAATGGCACTCAATTTGATCAAGCTTTATGGATGAGACAAGCAGTTGTCTACCTAATATACACGGAGCTGTAAGTGGCACGTGTCAATATGCTGAGCAAAAATCTGCTGAACAGGAAATGACAGGTCGGGCTGTCACCGCAAAACCCAGACAGAGACAGCGCCGGAGTGTGAAAAGCTCTGTGAACAAAATCACAGAAGCAGCTACTATTTGGACAGCTACCATCATGACAATTACCCCCACTATAAATAGTCAGAAACAAAATGCCAATACTACTCAAAACCAAATGACCACTAGCACAGCTACTTCTGAATCTGAAAGCACCACCATGGCAATAACAGACGGACAAAATCAGGAAGTCACGACCACGGCCCCGACAAATCCTGTAGCTACACCTATCTCCACCCTGATCTCTGACCAAATAGAAACCTATGTTTCCCCGCCTGCTATTAATAAGACAATCCCATTATCAAACCACATTGAAATTAATAATGACACTTCAGAATCTGCGAGTCCAGATAAGAAGGACACCGCAGATTGTGATATCCAATTTAAAAGTGCCAACGTGTCAGATTGTGATAAAGGACTCATGAGCTGGCTTCTTCAGGCATCTCAGGCAGCATATGAAAGGCTGTGTAGATACAAGGCTCAGTGTGGTCAGCAGAACGAAACCTTATGTAGTTACAATACCTGGGAGGATATAGTATCTCGTTATGGACCCACATCCAAGGAATTCGTAACAGTAAAAGTAAAGCTAATAAATCATGAGGAGATGAGACTCTCTGGATGGTCCATCGGCATTAGCCCTGTTAAAACCTGCCATTATAGAGTTTTTGCCCAACAGACGAGACGAGGCTGGACGATGGGAGAAGATAGGTATTATCAGACGAAAACATGTCAGAAGATTAATGCTACCCATATATGGGATGCCCCGATTATCAAAAGAATTGAACCAGACAGCTATGATAATAAGACATGGGAACAAGAACTGTGGGCAACCACGGAAACGCATGGAAATGATGAATGGGATAAATGTAATCAAATAGGACAGCTCCTGTTAGATATAGCCCCCCTGCCTTTTTCGGCCAACCCTGACCCCGATGTGTTAAACACTGATCCGTCTGACCCTGCTCCTAGAAGAGTGAGAAGAGGGCAGGAGTACACACTTGAGAGCCTATGCACTAAAGGAATGTTCCAAAAGGTAGAGGCATAAACCACGTTGTTATCATCTAGTGTTATTTTTGCCTCTATAGTAGCAGCGAATCAAACTAAACACAAAGGAAAGAAGAAACAACAAATTGCGTTCCTTCTCTCCAAACACGAAGACAGACAATTTGAGAATTGTTTTTATTTGATGGCAAATGGTTCCAGACCATGGTCGGACGGCAAGCCTCCCCCTGACACTCATTTCAGAGAAGAGGAGGTTTATCCGAGGTGTCAACCAGGAAAAAATTGCAGAAACAGAGGACCTGAAAATGATGGAGATGATGCCGACGCACGAGACACCGGATTACGCAATGTTTATTGGAGATGGCATTTGCTATCCACCACCAGTGAACTAAATAAGAACAAAATTAACGGGACAGGAAAGGCGTACATTGCAGATCAGCACTCAGATAGTAAATTTTGGAAATTATGGCTAAAATACCCTGTCGTGCAGCGAAGGGTCATGTGGTACAAATTAGGGGCGCTGCAAGAAAATGGTATATTTTGCCATAACATGCAGTTTAATGATAAAGGAATGGAAGAAGGAAATGATTGTCACAAAGAGCCCTGTGAGTGTCGAAGGGATCAGATAGGACTAGCAATTCCCATGATGACTCAACAACCCTGGAGGAATTGGGTCAATAATATCGACCTGGTGGGCTGAGGCTAAGCAATGTTTGTCCAAAGTACTAAGGATAAACATTACTCATGTAAGATATGCATATCAGCTCATTAATGAAAAACCTAACAATACAGAAAACAGAATATTTTATCCTATGAGGGGAGAAGATTGGGCAAGAGCAATGGAGGACTGTACCAAAGACCTACCGGTCAATCTATCCTGTCCACTCCCATCTAGAAACTCCATTGGTCGACGACCTAGTGGTCAAGGGCAAGGAGACCATAAGTATACTATTTCTCCGACATGTCTAAATAATGAGGCTGAAAAAGACCCCACGGTTTTCTTTAAAGCATGGGAATGGTCTCAGTTAGCCGGCCTTTTGTTAGGAAAAGGATTAGGATGGAACTCGTTTGACACAGAAAGCTTAGGAATGCTGATATGGCCCCATATTGTGTCATATAAAGAACTAAAAGAAAATACTCTTACTGCTCACCAGAAAGGAAAAAAGAATACTACGATAATACATCAATTTCTGGTGGGCTCCGGACTCCCACATCTAACAAACCCATTGAACAATTTGAAGGAAAGAGCTAAAAAATATGAGATAGAAGTACAGACTGAGCAAGGGATGTGGGGTTACGACTCAGTGTTCCAAGAAAATATTACTGAATGGAAGAGACCATCTACGGAAGGACTCCGAGATAATGACCAAAGGACGTGGTATGCTACACTTAAAGAAGCAACATTATTGTTTAACCCAAGCCAACTGTGGGGAGATATTACACAAATTACAGGAGGTGAAAGAACCTCGGGAATGGCCCTTCAGGATCAATTAGCTAATTATCAGAACTTTCTCAGAAGGAAAGAAGTCTCCTGGAATGATTCCAATGGAGAAGTGTCTATTCGGGCCTGGCCCCATTTTAATAACATGATAATTGTCCCGGGGAAAAATAGTGTACAAAAGGAGGGAATGGGGGTAGAACCTCCCATGAAGTACACAGCGCAGTTTCTGTTGCCCAATCATCTGAAAACAGTCAGACAATATTTTAAATGATACTCGGAATGGCACCGCGTAAGAACAATTCAGTCATCATTCCCGTTTGTCCACACTACTCTAATGACTACGGAGAGGTTTTTAATAGCAGGTCTAGACCTCTTTGAGATCAATAATATGAAGAAGACAAAAAACAAAAGATTTGACAAAACTGAATTTAGGAAAACCTGGTTCCCCATCCTAAGCAACATTCAGTACCCACAGCTCAGATGGCAACCCAATGACCCTGAGTATTTTAATTTAAGTATTACAGGATACCAAAAATGCTTTCGTGCACCTAATTTGAAACCTGAGGCGGTATACAGTCATGATTCTAATCCATGCGATCCACACCTCTGGGGTTATATTCCGTGTAATACCTCCAGATGTTTTAATGGATCTCGAATAGCTAAACAATTAAAAAGAAAACATGAGTCCTATTTTACCACAAGGTGGAGGACACATGGTATACTGTCGAAAAATAGGGAAGAAATGTGTGGACGACTAGGAGTCCATGTAGCCGTACCACACTGGCCAAAAGTAGCAGCTCCATTCGGGTTTCTGGAAAGCATAAACCCGGGATTCTTAATGTACAATCGCTATGAAACATACCGGGATCAGCTATGTGATAAAGACAATGTGCATGCTAAATCACGGACACAGGTATACTCTATAGATGATAGGATTCTTTCAAAAATATCCTATGCCGAAACATCCCCACTAGGAAATAGGAGTTGTGTCTATGAAGATTATAGTGCCCCTAAGATTGATACAACTCAAGATATATTTGCTTGTGAAAAATTGGACGACTATTGGCATATTGTACGTGATTTCCGCACTAAAACCCCGACAGCAGGATGGTTAGGATTCATAGGTATGGTAGCAGAAGCGACGGTGTATGGGGTAGGACAAGGAGTTCTAGACACGGTAGACGCCGTGTGGGAAATAATTGAATTAATGTGGTGGTACATAAAATGGATACTTATTGTGTTAGCAGTCCTCATAGGTCTTGCTGCAATCTCTAAAGTAGTCACCTCATGTCGGTGTTTTAACAGTATATGCTGCTATCCGTGCCGTGCAGCCAGCAGACGAAAAGATAGACAAGAAAGAGAGTTCTTGAAGAAAGCTCTTCGAGACGTTAAGGAAGACATAAGGAAAAAGAAACAAGGAAAATGGAAAAAATCATCGGACGAAGGCTATAGTGAGGTTTAACTCAGGGACCTTGCTTATGTCTTACAGATATGAAGACCAAGGTAACGGCTACAAAAGTACCTGAGGGGGAAGCGAATAAGGAAAACCTCAGGATTAAATTTATGACCTTAATATGGGTGTTCGGCACCATCATAATAATATATGAATCACTTAATTTTAAAATTACCTACTTCTCCAACAGAGAAGATTGGTGTCAGAGAACAAACATTACTCTTTGTAGATCCATAACCACTCAGAGTACTTATAGATCTCTACTGGAATGGAGAAAGGTTGAAACAACCACTATAATAACAGAAAAATACATCCTAATCAGTGCCAAGGCATTGGTTTATGACATCACTGTAGGATTGACTAAATGGCAAAATGATACAATGTTACAGAACGATACACTGAGCTCCATGGCTTATTACCCACGTTACATTAAACACCCAAAAGTGTTTGAACACTGCACGGATCCAGGAGATAGTGTTTGGACTATCATCTGGATGATGCTGACATGGGCATACATTGGAGCAGACATGCTGATGTTCCATCTACGTCAACAGGAAACTGAAGGTAACACCTCCATCTACAAGCACACAGGCAAAGCTGTGCAGGAAGTATCTCACATTTAGTCGCACTGAGCATGGCAAGCAACCAGACGAACAACACCGGGTATGACCCAGCAAATCCTCCTCAGGTAGGGACAGATTTTATTGATCTTATGATACTGTCCATGTTACAAGTAGTATTTGTTCCTCCATTACACAAGCAAAAAACTTGCCTAGGGTGCATCTTCGGATTAGTAGTAGGATGCATTCGTTTTTTAGTTAGGAAAGTAACCCCTTTACACACATCATTCGGCCTCATTGGAGTCGCTGCATTGAATCTTAATCCTCAGAAACCGTGGCATTGGCCGACCGCGGTCACCGTAGTATACATTCTGGACAGTTTGTACACCGAATTGACTTTACTATTTTGCACAGATTCTCAGTGCACCTATTGCAATATAGCAGGGACAGTGATATATCTTATACTCATAGGTTTATTGCTGACATTAATTTGGTCAACCCTGGGGAGGTATAAAAAGGCAGCACTAAATCTTACAGGACAATGGATGATTCTGATGATATGGGTCCTGATTAAAAAATTAGCTGGAGGAACTTCCTTGTATGTCTCTATGTTTTATATAGGTTATCTGATGGGGACTTGTTATCCCATGAAACTATGGAAAACTCCTAACGACATTAGGTTGTTTGGAATGGCGTCTGCTGTTAGTAGACCTTCTCAAAATTGACATTTTGTAATGTTTCTGCAGGGCCCAATTGTGATTACGGACGGAACGACAAGGCGGATCAATGGGATCCATGGGGCACAAAGGAGACGAATGTGCTGTTAGCTCTGGATGTGATCATGGAGCCCCTTGATCCTAAAACCAAAGTCCGCCCTGCAGACATAGGACGCCGTAGGGTTTTTAGTTGGGGACCCTCCACCAAAATGATTGAATATTGGAGGAATAAGCCCCTCATGAGATTTACAGCAAAAGTATCACGCGGCGTCGTCACCCAAGAACAACGAAAGAAGGTCCAAAAGATATGGGTGCCCCTGGAAATCAAACCAACGAGAAAGATCGTGTGGTCATTTGAAAAAGAGACCCCGTTCATCCTCCAGGCATGGCCACGTTTCGTGGTAATGTGCCAGGAGAATGAGCCATTAGTACACTGGCTTCCAGTGGTATGTGCCGAACACTGGGAGTTCACGTTCCCAGGGGATGATAAGCTGCCCCCATTGACCACGTACGCCCTTAGGGTGTACCACTGTACTATAGGACCTGGGCAGACATCCTGGATTGAACAGGGAGGATTTCATCCTCCATATGTGGTGCAGGGAATGTTGTTGAAAACGGAACAGGTGGGAGAAGTGTATGATAAAGATTTGGGGTTCATTAGTCCCGCTAGACCTTGGGGGCCGGGAAACATACAGCCAGGTTACCGACGTCCAGGGGACCAGATTCACCTCTGTGACCCAAACTTACTGATGGTGACTCAGTGGCAAAGAGACGCTGTGAGCGTGTATGAGGACTGGGAGGACTTGATACTCAGTGAACATGGTAGATTATGGCATGGGGGGTATAGTCTACACCATTATCAGGGAGGATTTTGCCCTCGTGGTTACTTCGAGTGGATGAGCGAATTATTGAAAAATAGAACAACAGTGCCCACCGCATTGGGGTGGCATGTTCAAGGACCAGTCTCATGGCAGAATTTTGCCCAACTGGTAATAAGCGGAAATGAGAAAGAAGCTCTGGCTGTGTTGAAGGGAGAACGTGACTGGAAGCGCCCTGCTATGCTCGAGCAGCACAAGCAGAGATTTAGGCGCGGTGGGAGGCCCTTTCCTCGGAGAACAAATCCGGCGAGACGCTGGGTAGAGAGAGCTGCGACATCCAGAAGCGGTTGGGTATTTCAGTTTGCTTCGCCTCCTGGGCAGGGGAACAACTGTCTGCCTGATAAAGGACCATCTGCTAACTCGGATTTGGGAGCTACTCCCGCCCCAAGGGCACCCAGACGTCCAAGGGCCTCCGTGTCCGTACCAACGTACGTACACCTGCAGTCCTTTCCCCGATCACAGCAGAGTGACACCTCGCTAACTGAAGGTGAGACGGATGAAGAAAATCCGAAAGATCAATCAAAATCTCCGGAAGACACCGGTGCAACAAAGTGCAACTATTGTGAAGGTAATGTAATGACTCTCAAAAATCTACTCCTATGTAAACATGAGGGCCATGTCCTGAAAAATTGTCATCAATGTGGGTTAAATATGATAAAAAACAAATTTGTCTTCCCAGACTCAAAACAGCTCACAGATGTCCCAGCTAATGTTACCTCCACAGGGTTGGCTGACCCTGTGAACACATCTTCAGGGTCGGCTGATCCTGTGAACACATCATCTCCGGTGCGTCCGAATACCCCCAGAGTTTCGACCCCTGTTACGCCTGAGCGGAACGAATACTCTCCTACCACCCCCCGAGATGAGAGTCCAGATCCCACCATGCCTAATCGTCCGAGCAGAGGAAGCGACCTCACTCCTCCTTCAACGCACGCCGCCGCGACATCTACCGGTAGAGGCAAGGAGTCTGCACAGAAATTGTTCGATTACTATATGAATGTGCTGAGAAGGCTGAAGGAGGAAGATTTGAAGGAGCTTGAGTCCCGAATGAATGAAAGAGATGAAAAAGATGAAGAAGATGAATCAATGGACTTAGACAAATGGTGAAGGAGGATATTTTGGGAGGGGGATGTTGTATATACTGGAAAATCGAAAATATTATAACCATGCTTTGCACTTATTATGAGCACTTATTGAACCTGTATGCTTTGCACTTTTGAACTTACAAGCAGGGCATGCTCTAACCTCAGGGTGAATTTGTAAGCAGAACATGTTTTTAAGCCGAGCTTGCGATTATGGTTAACACTTAGAAGGAACGTTGTATTAATAGAACATTGTGGTCTTCACTTAGAACATAAGTTACATTTATCAAAACAATGAAACTAACACTCAGCATGTTCAATGAATCTAAAACATCTGCATAAGACATAAGGGGTGTCTCTAATGAAGTTAAAACTTTCCACTAAGGACGACAGTTAGAACACGTGATGAAAGTTAAAACTTTCCACTAAGGACGACAGCAAGAACACGTGATGAAAATTAAAACTTTCCACTGAAGATGACAAGAACACGTCACCCATTAATGACGCACTGGGGGATTGTTTATTGAAATCGGCAATGTTGCTATAAAGGTCTAGGATAAACTGACCTCTCGCTCTCGCTCTTGTTCCACGCTTTTGGCTTCATCCGTTTGCTGTAAGGTCTTGTATCTTAACTTGGGACGGTGCTCTTGCTCTTGCTCTTAGGCCATTTGATTTAACTCTTTTTGTTGTTCTCTTATGGTTTTTTATTATTGATTGGTTGATTTTTATGATTAATTCTTTTGACTAAATCTCTTTTATTGCATATACTTTGAATATATTTTTAGGATCTTTGACTTAATCCTTTTTATTGTGTATGCATTTTGATTATATGATTTTTGACATTTATGTATGTGCACTAGCGTCTGGCAGTGCCTTTGACTTTGTTGGGTATTAGCGTCTGGCAATACCCTTGAGTTCATTGATGTTTATTGATTTTATTGTTTTTATTATCCTTTTTTGAATTTTATAGTTTTATTACCCTTTTATCATTTTTGTATTGAATTTTGTTCTTTATTGATTTTACTGTTTTGTTATCCTTTTTATCAATTTTTTGGAGAAATACTTTTGACATAAAAACAAAATAAAACTGAGTACGAATTAAGTACTGAAAAGGCACAACGGCATTGATCCCTGACTACTAAAGAATCGACTGGCTCCTGTACTACCATCAACTGGGTTATAGGTGAGTTAATGCTGGATTGAATTAATGTTTGATTCCCTTTCCTGTGCACATGTAGTGAATGTCTCGCCTGGTAGCATTATTCCATCCTGAATTATTATGTCAATGAAAAAGTGGTAGTTCAGAAGGCTGAGGTAATATTTTATTGAAGGAATGGATTGAGGATCTAATCATGTGTCCCTAAACGAAGCTAAGTAAAGAGACTACGGTAGAAGGTGTAGCATTGTAAGGTCAAGAACCTGTTTCTCAACAGGTCGGGCGAATTAAATAACCCGCTCAGTGAAGCGCCGACACTACTCACTAATATAATAGGTGAAGTTGATACATCTATTATAGTTTTAGAACCGTGTCTGCAACAAGAGGCTGACTGAGTTGACCACACGAGGGGGCCCTTTACCAGAGAGGCAAAGGGAGGTAGTGTACTCGGAACTAGGGACGGCTTGTTACAGCCAATTGCCCTGTACACAAAACCTTGAAATCCAAACCCGAGCGACATGAGATAAGGTGGATTCCGGAACGCCAAACATAAAAAAGTTGATAACTTTGGAAAAACACTTCAGACAGCTTAGATTTGATGTGCAACTACTAGAAAGACCCTTTCTGCTATAGTGGGAGGTGAAAATTTAATGTTCTGAAGCTTCCCTGCAAAGTTATGGCACAATGGAGAAAACGCGTTTTCAGCCTGAGATAAGGTCGATTCCGGAACGCCAAATTTAAAAATGTTGATAACTTTGACAAAACACTTCAGACATCTTAGATTTGATGTGCAACTACTAGAAAGACCCTTTCTGCTATAGTGGGAGGTGAAAATTTCATGTTCTGAAGCTTCCCTGCAAAGTTATGGCACAATACAGAAAACGCGTTTTCAAACTGAGATTACGTCGATTCCGGAACGCCAAACATGAAAATGTTTATAACTTTGAAAAACACTTCAGACAGCTTAGATTTGATGTGCAACTACTAGAAAGACCCTTTCTGCTATAGTGGCAGGTGAAAATTTAATGTTCTGATGTTTCATTGCAAAGTTATGGGACAATGCGTAAAACGCGTGTTCAGCCTGAGACAAGGTCGATTCCGGAATGCCAAACATAAAAAAGTCGATAACTTTGGTAAAACACTTCAGACAGCTTAGATTTGATGTGCAACTACTAGAAAGACCCTTTCTGCTATAGTGGGAGGTGGAAATTTCATGTTCTGAAGCTTCCCTGCAAAGTTATGGCACAATGCGTAAAACACGTTTTCAGCCTGAGATAAGGTCGATTCCGGAACGCCAAACATAAAATTGTTGATGACTTCTGAAAAACAATTCAGACCGCTTAGATTTGATGTGCAACTACTAGAAAGACCCTTTCTGCTATAGTGGGAGGTGAAAATTTCATGTTCTGAAGCTTCCCTGCAAAGTTATAGCACAATTCAGAAAACGCGTTTTCAGCCGGAGATGAGGTCGATTCCGGAACGCTAAACATAAAAATGGTGATAACTTTGGAAACATACTTCAGACAGCTTAGATTTGATGTGCAACTACCAGAAAGACCCTTTCTGCTATAGTGGGAGTTGAAAATTTCATGTTCTGAAGCTTCCCTGCAAAGTTATGGAACAATGCAGAAAACGTGTTTTCAGCCTGAGATAAGGTCGATTCCGGAACGCCAAACATAAAAATGTTGATAACTTCTGAAAAACACTTCAGACCGCTTAGATTTGTTGTGCAACTACTAGAAAGACCCTTTCTGCTATAGTGGGAGGTGAAAATTTTATGTTCTGAAGCTTCCCTGCAAAGTTATAGCACATTTCAGAAAACGCGTTTTCAGCCGGAGATAAGGTCGATTCCGGAACGCCAAACATAAAAATGTTGATAACTTTGGAAAAACACTTCAGACAGCTTAGATTTGATGTGCAACTACTAGAAAGACCCTTTCTGCTATAGTGGGAGGTGAAAATTTCATGTTCTGAAGCTTCCCTGCAAAGTTATGGCACAATGCAGAAAACGCGTTTTCAGCCTGAGATAAGGTCGATTCTGGAACGCCAAACATAAAAATGGTGATAACTTTGGAAAAACACTTCATACAGTTTAAATTTGATGTGCAACTACCAGAAAGATCCTTTCTGCCATAGTGGGAGGTGAAAATTCCATGTTCTGAAGCTTCCCTGCAAAGTTATGGCACAATGTAGAGAATGTGTTTTCAGCCTGAGATAAGGTGGGTTCCGGAACGCCAAACATGAAAATGTTGATAACTTTGGAAAAACACTTCAGGCAGCTTTGATTTGATGTGCAACTACTAGAAAGACCCTTTCTACTATAGTGGCTGGTGAAAATTTCATGTTCTGAAGCTTTATGCAAAGTTATGGCACAATGCGTAAAAAACGTTTTCAGCCTGAGATAAGATCGATTCCAGAACGCCAAACATAAAAATGTTGATAACTTTGGAAAAACACTTCAGAGAGCTTAGATTTGATGTGCAACTACTAGAAAGACCCATTCTGCTATAGTGGGAGGCGAAAATTTCATGTTCTGAAGCTTCCCTGCAAAGTTATGGCACAATGCAGAAAACGCGTTTTCAGCCTGAGATAAGGTCGATTCCGGAACGCCTAACATAAAAATGTTGATAACTTCTGAAAAACACTTCAGACCGCTTAGATTTGATGTGCAACTACTAGAAAGACCCTTTCTGATATAGTGGGAGGTGAAAATTTCATGTTCTGAAGCTTCCCTGCAAAGTTATGGCACAATGCGTAAAACGCGTTTTCAGCCTGAGATAAGGTCGATTCCGGAACGCCAAACATAAAAATGTTGATAACGATGGAAAAACACTTCAGACAGCTTACATTTGATGTGCAACTACTAGAAATATCCTTTCTGCCATAGTGGGAGGTGAAAATTTCATGTTCTCAAGCTTCCCTGCAAAGTTATGGCACAATGTAGAAAACACGTTTTCAGCCTGAGATCAGGTGGGTTCCGGAACGCCAAACATAAAAATGTTGATAACTTTGGAAAAACACTTCAGACAGCTGAGATTTGATGAACAACTACTAGTAAGACCCATTCTGCTATAGTGGGAGGTGAAAATTTCATGTTCTGAAGCTTCCCTGCAAAGTTATAGCACAATTCAGAAAACGCGTTTTCAGCCGGAGATGAGGTCGATTCCGGAACGCTAAACATAAAAATGGTGATAACTTTGGAAACATACTTCAGACAGCTTAGATTTGATGTGCAACTACCAGAAAGACCCTTTCTGCTATAGTGGGAGTTGAAAATTTCATGTTCTGAAGCTTCCCTGCAAAGTTATGGAACAATGCAGAAAACGTGTTTTCAGCCTGAGATAAGGTCGATTCCGGAACGCCAAACATAAAAATGTTGATAACTTCTGAAAAACACTTCAGACCGCTTAGATTTGTTGTGCAACTACTAGAAAGACCCTTTCTGCTATAGTGGGAGGTGAAAATTTTATGTTCTGAAGCTTCCCTGCAAAGTTATAGCACAATTCAGAAAACGCGTTTTCAGCCGGAGATAAGGTCGATTCCGGAACGCCAAACATAAAAATGTTGATAACTTTGGAAAAACACTTCAGACAGCTTAGATTTGATGTGCAACTACTAGAAAGACCCTTTCTGCTATAGTGGGAGGTGAAAATTTCATGTTCTGAAGCTTCCCTGCAAAGTTATGGCACAATGCAGAAAACGCGTTTTCAGCCTGAGATAAGGTCGATTCTGGAACGCCAAACATAAAAATGGTGATAACTTTGGAAAAACACTTCATACAGTTTAAATTTGATGTGCAACTACCAGAAAGATCCTTTCTGCCATAGTGGGAGGTGAAAATTCCATGTTCTGAAGCTTCCCTGCAAAGTTATGGCACAATGTAGAGAATGTGTTTTCAGCCTGAGATAAGGTGGGTTCCGGAACGCCAAACATGAAAATGTTGATAACTTTGGAAAAACACTTCAGGCAGCTTTGATTTGATGTGCAACTACTAGAAAGACCCTTTCTACTATAGTGGCTGGTGAAAATTTCATGTTCTGAAGCTTTATGCAAAGTTATGGCACAATGCGTAAAAAACGTTTTCAGCCTGAGATAAGATCGATTCCAGAACGCCAAACATAAAAATGTTGATAACTTTGGAAAAACACTTCAGAGAGCTTAGATTTGATGTGCAACTACTAGAAAGACCCATTCTGCTATAGTGGGAGGTGAAAATTTCATGTTCTGAAGCTTCCCTGCAAAGTTATGGCACAATGCAGAAAACGCGTTTTCAGCCTGAGATAAGGTCGATTCCGGAACGCCTAACATAAAAATGTTGATAACTTGTGAAAAACACTTCAGACCGCTTAGATTTGATGTGCAACTACTAGAAAGACCCTTTCTGATATAGTGGGAGGTGAAAATTTCATGTTCTGAAGCTTCCCTGCAAAGTTATGGCACAATGCGTAAAACGCGTTTTCAGCCTGAGATAAGGTCGATTCCGGAACGCCAAACATAAAAATGTTGATAACGATGGAAAAACACTTCAGACAGCTTACATTTGATGTGCAACTACTAGAAATATCCTTTCTGCCATAGTGGGAGGTGAAAATTTCATGTTCTCAAGCTTCCCTGCAAAGTTATGGCACAATGTAGAAAACACGTTTTCAGCCTGAGATCAGGTGGGTTCCGGAACGCCAAACATAAAAATGGTGCTAACTTTGGAAAAACACTTCAGACAGCTGAGATTTGATGAACAACTACTAGTAAGACCCATTCTGCTATAGTGGGAGGTGAAAATTTCATGTTCTGAAGCTTCCCTGCAAAGTTATGGCTCAATGCAGAAAACGCGTTTTCAGCCTGAGATAAGGTGGGTTCCGGAATGCCAAACATAAAAATGTTAATAACTTTGAAAAAACACTTCAGACAGCTGAGATTTGATGTGCAACTACTAGAAAGACCCTTTCTGCTATAGCGGGAGGTTAAAATTTCATGTTCTGAATCTTCCCCGCAAAGTTATGGCACAATGCAGAAAACACGTTTTCAGCCTGAGATAAGGTGGGTTCCGGAATGCCAAACATAAAAATGTTGATAACCTTGGAAAAACACTACAGACAGCTTAGATTTGATGTGCAACTACTAGAAAGACCCTTTCTGCTATAGTGGGAGGTTAAAATTTCATGTTCTGAAGCTTCCCTGCAAAGTTATGGCACAATGCAGAAAACGCGTTTTCAGCCTGAGATAATGTCGATTCCGGAACGCCAAACATAAATAAGTTGATAACTTTGGAAAAACACTTCAGTACGTTTAGAATTGATGTGCATCTACTAGAAAGACCCTTTCTGCTATAGTGGGTGCTGAAAATTTCATGTTCTGAAGCTTTATGCAAAGTCATGGCACAATGCGTAAAACGCGTTTTCAGCCTGAGATAAGGTAGATTCCGGAACGCCAAACATAAAAATGTTGATAACTTTGGAAAAACACTTCAGACAGCTTAGATTTGAAGTGCAACTACTAGAAAGACCCTTTCTGCTATAGTGGGATGTGAAAATTTCATGTTCTGAAGCTTCCCTGCAAAGTTATGGCTCAATGCAGAAAACGCGTTTTCAGCCTGAGATAAGGTGGGTTCCGGAATGCCAAACATAAAAATGTTAATAACTTTGAAAAAACACTTCAGACAGCTGAGATTTGATGTGCAACTACTAGAAAGACCCTTTCTGCTATAGCGGGAGGTTAAAATTTCATGTTCTGAATCTTCCCCGCAAAGTTATGGCACAATGCAGAAAACACGTTTTCAGCCTGAGATAAGGTGGGTTCCGGAATGCCAAACATAAAAATGTTGATAACCTTGGAAAAACACTACAGACAGCTTAGATTTGATGTGCAACTACTAGAAAGGCCCTTTCTGCTATAGTGGGAGGTTAAAATTTCATGTTCTGAAGCTTCCCTGCAAAGTTATGGCACAATGCAGAAAACGCGTTTTCAGCCTGAGATAATGTCGATTCCGGAACGCCAAACATAAATAAGTTGATAACTTTGGAAAAACACTTCAGTACGTTTAGATTTGATGTGCATCTACTAGAAAGACCCTTTCTGCTACAGTGGGTGCTGATAATTTCATGTTCTGAAGCTTTATGCAAAGTTTTGGAACAATGCGTAAAACGCGTTTTCAGCCTGAGATAAGGTGGGTTCCGGAACGCCAAACGTAAAAATGTTGACAACTTTGGAAAAGTACTTCAGACAGCTTAGATTTGATGTGCAACTACTAGAAAGGCCCTTTCTGCTATAGTGGGAAGTGAAAATTTCATGTTCTGAAGCTTTATGCAAAGTTTTGGAACAATGCGTAAAACGCGTTTTCAGCCTGAGATAAGGTGGGTTCCGGAACGCCAAATGTAAAAATGTTGATAACTTTGGAAAAACATTTCAGACAGCTTAGATTTGATGTGCAACTACTAGAGAGACCCTTTCTGCTATAGTGGGAAGTGAAAATTTCATGTTCTGATGCTCGCCTGCAAAGTTATGGCACATTGGGTCAAACGCATTTTCAGCCTGAGATAAAGTCGATTCCGGAACGCCAAGCAAAAAAATGTTGATAACTTTGGAAAAACACTTCAGACCGCTTAGATTTGATGTGCAACTACTAGAAAGACCCTTTCTGCTATAGTGGGAGGTGAAAATTTGATGTTCTGAAGCTTCCCTGCAAGTTATGGCACAATGCAGAAAACGCGTTTTCACCCTGAGATAAGGTCAATTCCGGTACGCCAAACATAAAAATGTTGACAACCTTTGAAAAACACTTCAGACAGATTAGATTTGATGTGCATCTACTAGAAAGACCCTTTTTGTTATAGTGGGAGGTGAAAATTTCATGTTCTGAAGATTTATGCAAAGTTATGGAAAAATGCGTGAAACGCGTTTTTAGCCTGAGATTAGGTCGATTCTGGAACGCCAAACATAAAAATGTTGACAACTTTGGAAAAACACTTCAGGCAGCTTAGATTTGATGTGCAACTATGAGAAAGACCCTTTCTGCTATAGTGGGAGGTCAAAATTTCCTGTTCTGTAGCTTCCCTGCAAAGTTATGGTACAATGCAGAAAACGCGTTTTCAGCCTGAGATAAGGTCGATTCCGGAACGCCAAACATAAAAATGGTGATAACTTTGGAAAAACAATTCAGACAGCTTAAATTTGATGTGCAACTATTAGAAAGACCCTTTCTGCTATAGTGGGTGCTGAAAATTTCATGTTCTGAAGCTTTATGCAAAGTTATGGCACAATGCAGAAAACACGTTTTCAGCCAGAGATAAGGTGGGTTCCGGAACGCCAAACATAAAAATGTTGATAACTTTGGAAAAACACTTCAGACAGCTTAGATTTGATGTGCAACTACTAGAAAGACCCTTTCTGCTATAGAGGAAGGTGAAAGTTTTATGTTCTGAAGCTTCCCTGCAAAGTTATAGCACAATGCAGAAAACGCGTTTTCAAACTGAGATTAGGTCGATTCCGGAACGCCAAACATAAAAATGTTGATAACTTTGGAAAAACACTTCAGACAGCTTAGATTTGATGTGCAACTACTAGAAAGACCCTTTCTGCTATAGGGTGAGGAGAAAATTTCATGTTCTTAAGCTTCCCTGCAAAGTTTTGGCACAATGCAGAAAACGCGTTTTCAGCCTGAGATAAGGTTGGTTCCGGAACGCCAAACATAAAGATGTTGATAGCTTTGAAAAAACACTTCAGACAGGTTGGATTTGTTGTGCAACTACTAGAAAAACCCTTTCTGCTATAGTGGGATCTGAAAAATTCATGTTCTGAAGCTTCCCTGCAAAGTTATTGCACAATGCAGAAAACTCGTTTTCAGCCTGAGAAACGGTGGGTTCCGGAACGCAAAACAAAAAAATGTTGATAACTTAGGAAAAACACTTCAGTCAGCTTAAATTTCATGTGCAACTACTAGAAAGACCCTTTCTGCTATAGTGGGAGGTGAAATTTTCATTTTCTGAAGTTTCTCGGCAAAGTTATGGCACAATGCAGAAAACGCATTTTCAGCCTGAGATAAGGTGGGTTCCGGAACGCCAAACATAAAAATGTTGATAACTTTGGGAAAACACTTCAACCACCTTAGATTTGATGTGCAACTACGAGAAAGACCCTTTGTGCTATAGTGGGAGGTTAAAATTTAATGTTAAGAAGCTTCTCTGCGAAGTTATAGCACAATGCAGAAAACGCATTTTGAGCCTGAGATAAGATCGATTTCGGAACGGTAAACATAAACATGTTGATAACTTTGAAAAAACGCTTCAGACAGATTATATTAGAAGTGCAACTACTAGAAAAACCCTTTCTCCGATAGTGGGATCTGAAAAATTCATCTTCTGAAGCTTCTCTGCAAAGTTATTGCACAATGCAGAAAACGCGATTTCAAACTGAGATTAGGTCGATTCCGGAACGCCAAACATAAAAATGTTGATAACTTTGGAAAAACACTTCAGACAGCTTAGATTTGATGTGCATCTACTAGAAAGACCCTTTCTGCTATAGTGGGAGGTGAAAATTTCATGTTCTGAAGCTTCCCTGCAAAGTTATTGCACAATGCAGAAAACGCGATTTCAAACTGAGATAAGTTCGATTCCGGAACGCCAAACATAAAAATGTTGATAACTTTGGAAAAACACTTCAGACAGCTTAGATTTAATGTCCAACTACGAGAAAGACTCTTTCTGATATAGTGGGAGGTGAAAATGTCATGTTCTGAAGCTTGCCTGCAAAGTTATGGGACAATGCGAAATATGCGTTTTCAGCCTGAGATAAGGTCGATTCCGGAACGCCAAACATAAAAATGTTGATAACTTTGGAAAAACACTTCAGACAGCTTAGATTTGATGTGTGACAACTAGGAAGACCCTTTCTGCTATAGTGGGATGTGAAAATTTCATGTTCTGAAGGTTCCCTGCAAAGTTATGGCACAAAGCGTAAAACGCGATTTCAGCCTGAGATAAGGTCGATTCCGGAACGCCAAACATAAAAATTGTGATAACTTTGACAAAACACTCATACAGCTTAGATTTGATGTGCATCGACTAGTAAGATGCTTTCTGCTATAGTGGGAGGTGAAAATGTCATGTTCTGAAGCTTGCCTGCAAAGTTATGGGACAATGCGAAATATGCGTTTTCAGCCTGAGATAAGGTCGATTCCGGAACGCCAAACATAAAAATGTTGATAACTTAGCAAAAACACATCAGACAGCATAGATTTGATATGCAACTACTTGAAAGACCCTTTCTGCTATAGTGGGAGGTGAAATTTTCATGTTCTGAAGCTTCCCTGCGAAGTTATTGCTCAATGCAGAAAACACGTTTTCAAACTGAGATAAGGTCGATTCCAGAACGCCAAACATAAAAATGTTGATAACTTTGGAAAAACACTTCAGACAGCTTAGATTTGATGTGTGACTACTAGGAAGACCCTTTCTGCTATAGTGGGATGTGAAAATTTCATGTTCTGAAGGTTCGCTGCAAAGTTATGGCACAAAGCGTAAAACGCGATTTCAGCCTGAGATAAGGTCGATTCCGGAACGCCAAACATAAAAATTGTGATAACTTTGACAAAACACTCATACAGCTTAGATTTGATGTGCATCGACTAGTAAGATGCTTTCTGCTATAGTGGGAGGTGAAAATTTCATGTTCTGAAGCTTCCCTGTAAAGTTATTGCACAATGCAGAAAACGCGTTTTCAAACTGAGATAAGGTCGATTCCGGAACGCCAAACATAAAAATGTTGATAACTTTGGAAAAACACTTCAGACACCTTAGATTTGAAGTGCAACTACGAGAAAGACCCTTTCTGCTATAGTGGGAGGTGAAAATTTCATTTTCCGAAGCTTCCCTGCAAAGTTATGGAACAATGCAGAAAACGCGTTTTCAGCCTGAGATAAGGTCGATTCCGGAACGCCAAACATAAAAATGGTGATAACGCAGGAAAAACACTTCAGACAGCTTAGATTTGATGTGCAACTACTAGAAAGACCCTTTCTGCTATAGTGTGAGGTGAAATTTTCATGTTCTGAAGCTTCCCTGCAAAGTCATGGCAAAATGCGTAAAACGCGTTTTCAGCCTGAGATAAAGTCGATTCCAGAACGCCAAAAATAAAAATGTTGATAACTTTTGAAAAACACTTCAGACAGCTTAGATTTGATGTGCAACTACTAGAAAGACGCTTCTTGCTATAGTGGGAGGTGAAATTTTCATGTTCTGAAGGTTCCCTGCAAAGTTATGGCACAATGCGTAAAACGCGATTTCAGCCTGAGATAAGGTCGATTCCGGAAACGCCAAACATAAAAATTGTGATAACTTTGACGAAACACTTCAGACAGCTTAGATTTGATGTGCAACGACTAGAAAGACCCTTTCTCCTGTTGTGGGAGGTGAAAATTTCATGTTCTGAAGCTTCCCTGCAAAGTTATGGCACAATGCAGAAAACACGTTTTCAGACTGAGATAAGGTGATTTCCGGAACGCCAAACATAAAAATGTTGATAACTTTGACAAAACACTTCAGACAGCTTAGATTTGATGTGCAACGACTAGAAAGACCCTTTCTGCTATAGTGGGATGTGAAAATTTCATGTTCTGAAGCTTTATGCAAAGTTATGGCACAATATGTAAAACACGTTTTCAGCCTGAGATAAGGTCGATTCCGGAACGGCAACCATAAAAATGTAGATAACTTAGGAAAAACACTTCAGACAGCTGAGATTTGATGTGCAACTACTAGAAAGATCCTTTCTGATATAGTGGGAGGTGAAAAGTCCATGGTCTGAAGCTTCCCTGCAAAGTTATGGCACGATGCGTAAAACGCGATTTCAGCCTGAGATAAGGTGGGTTCCGGAACGCCAAACATCAAAGTGTTGATAACTTTGGAAAAACACTTCAGACAGCTTAAATTTGATATGCAACTACTAGAAAGACCATTTCTGCTACAGTGGGAGGTTAAAATTTCATGTTCTGAAGCTTCACTGCAGAGTTTTGGCACAATGCAGAAAACGTGTTTTCAGCCTGAGATAAGGTTGGTTCCGGAACGCCAAACATAAAAATGTTGATAACTTTGGAAAAGCTCTTCAGACAGCTTAGATTTGATGTGCAACTACTAGAAAGACCCTTTCTGCTATAGTGGGAGGTTAAATTTCCATGTTCTGAAGCTTCCCTGCAAAGTTAAGGCACAAAGCAGGAACACTTCACAGCTTAGATTTAATGTCCAACTACGAGAAAGACCCTTTCTGATATAGTGGGAGGTGAAAATATCATGTTCTGAAGCTTGCCTGCAAAGTTATGGGACAATGCGAAAAATGCGTTTTCAGCCTGAGATAAGGTCGATTCCGGAACGCCAAACATAAAAATGTTGATAACTTAGCAAAAACACATCAGACAGCATAGATTTGATATGCAACTACTTGAAAAACCCTTTCTGCTATAGTGGGAGGTCAAATTTTCATGTTCTGAAGCTTCCCTGCGAAGTTATTGCTCAATGCAGAAAACGCGTTTTCAAACTGAGATAAGGTCGATTCCAGAACGCCAAACATAAAAATGTTGATAACTTTGGAAAAACACTTCAGACAGCTTAGATTTGAAGTGCAAGTACTATAAAGACCCTTTCTGCTATAGTGGGAGGTGAAATTTTCATGTTCTGAAGGTTCCCTCGAAAGTTATGGCACAATGCGTAAACCGCGATTTCAGCATGAGATAAGGTCGATTGCGGAACGCCAAACATAAAAATTGTGATAACTTTGACAAAACACTTCAGACAGCTTAGATTTGATGTGTGACTACTAGGAAGACCCTTTCTGCTATAGTGGGAGGTGAAAATTTCATGTTCTGAAGGTTCCCTGCAAAGTTATGGCACAAAGCGTAAAACGCGATTTCAGCCTGAGATAAGGTCGATTCCGGAACGCCAAACATAAAAATGTTGATAACTTTGGAAAAACACTTCAGACACCTTAGATTTGAAGTGCAAGTCCTAGAAAGACCCTTTCTGGTATAGTGGGAGGTGAAAGTTTCATGTTCTGAAGCTTCCCTGCAAAGGTATTGCGCAATGCAGAAAACGCGTTTTCAAACTGAGATTAGGTCGATTCCGGAACGACAAACATAAAAATGTTGATAACTTTGGAAAAACACTTCAGACAGCTTAGATTTGATGTGCAACTACGAGAAAGACCCTTTCTGCTATAGTGGGAGGTGAAAATTTCATTTTCCGAAGCTTCCCTGCAAAGTTATGGAACAATGCAGAAAACGCGTTTTCAGCCTGAGATAAGGTCGATTCCGGAACGCCAAACATAAAAATGGTGATAACTCAGGAAAAACACTTCAGACAGCTTAGATTTGATGTGCAACTACTAGAAAGACCCTTTCTGCTATAGTGGGAGGTGAAATTTTCATTTTCTGAAGCTTCTCTGCAAAGTTATGGCACAATGCAGAAAACGCATTTTCAGCCTGAGATAAGATGGGTTCCGGAACGCCAAACATAAAAATGTTGATAACTTTGGGAAAACACTTCAAACACCTGAGATTTGATGTGCAACTACGAGAAAGACCCTTTGTGCTATAGTGGGAGGTTAAAATTTAATGTTAAGAAGCTTCTCTGCAAAGTTATAGCACAATGCAGAAAACGCATTTTGAGCCTGAGATAAGGTCGATTTCAGAACGGTAAACATAAAAGTATTGATAACTTTGGAAAAACACTTTAGACAGCTTAGATTTAATGTGCAACTACTAGAAAAACCCTTTCTGCTATAGTGGGAGGTTAAAATTTCATGGTCTGAAGCTTCCCTGCAAAGTTATGGCACAAAGCAGGAAACGCGTTTTCAGCCTGAGATAATGTCGATTCCGGAACGCCAAACATAAGAATGTTGATAACTTTGGAAAAACACTTCAGTACGTTTAGAATTGATGTGCATCTACTAGAAAGACCCGTTCTGCTATAGTGGGTGCTGATAATTTCATGTTCTGAAGCTTTATGCAAAGTCATGGCACAATGCGTAAAACGCGTTTTCAGCCTGAGATAAGGTAGATTCCGGAACGCCAAACATAAATAAGTTGATAACTTTGGAAAAACACTTCAGTACGTTTAGATTTGATGTGCATCTACTAGAAAGACCCTTTCTGCTATAGTGGGTGCTGATAATTTCATGTTCTGAAGCTTTATGCAAAGTTTTGGAACAATGCGTAAAACGCGTTTTCAGCCTGAGATAAGGTGGGTTCCGGAACGCCAAACGTAAAAATGTTGACAACTTTGGAAAAGTACTTCAGACAGCTTAGATTTGATGTGCAACTACTAGAAAGGCCCTTTCTGCTATAGTGGGAAGTGAACATTTCATGTTCTGAAGCTTTATGCAAAGTTTTGGAACAATGCGTAAAACGTGTTTTCAGCCTGAGATAAGGTGGGTTCCGGAACGCCAAATGTAAAAATGTTGATAACTTTGGAAAAACATTTCAGACAGCTTAGATTTGATGTGCAACTACTAGAGAGACCCTTTCTGCTATAGTGGGAAGTGAAAATTTCATGTTCTGATGCTCGCCTGCAAGTTATGGCACAATGCAGAAAACGCGTTTTCACCCTGAGATAAGGTCAATTCCGCTACGCCAAACATAAAAATGTTGACAACCTTTGAAAAACACTTCAGACAGATTAGATTTGATGTGCATCTACTAGAAAGACCCTTTCTGTTATAGTGGGAGGTGAAAATTTCATGTTCTGAAGATTTATGCAAAGTTATGGAAAAATGCGTGAAACGCGTTTTTAGCCTGAGATTAGGTCGATTCTGGAACGCCAAACATAAAAATGTTGACAACTTTGGAAAAACACTTCAGGCAGCTTAGATTTGATGTGCAACTATGAGAAAGACCTTTTCTGCTATAGTGGGAGGTCAAAATTTCCTGTTCTGAAGCTTCCCTGCAAAGTTATGGTACAATGCAGAAAACGCGTTTTCAGCCTGAGATAAGGTCGATTCCGGAACGCCAAACATAAAAATGGTGATAACTTTGGAAAAACAATTCAGACAGCTTAAATTTGATGTGCAACTATTAGAAAGACCCTTTCTGCTATAGTGGGTGCTGAAAATTTCATGTTCTGAAGCTTTATGCAAAGTTATGGCACAATGCAGAAAACACATTTTCAGCCAGAGATAAGGTGGGTTCCGGAACGCCAAACATAAAAATGTTGATAACTTTGGAAAAACACTTCAGACAGCTTAGATTTGATGTGCAACTACTAGAAAGACCCTTTCTGCTATAGTGGAAGGTGAAAGTTTTATGTTCTGAAGCGTCCCTGCAAAGTTATAGCACAATGCAGAAAACGCGTTTTCAAACTGAGATTAGGTCGATTCCGGAACGCCAAACATAAAAATGTTGATAACTTTGGAAAAACACTTCAGACAGCTTAGATTTGATGTGCAACTACTAGAAAGACCCTTTCTGCTATAGGGTGAGGAGAAAATTTCATGTTCTTAAGCTTCCCTGCAAAGTTTTGGCACAATGCAGAAAACGCGTTTTCAGCCTGAGAAACGGTGGGTTCCGGAACGCAAAACAAAAAAATGTTGATAACTTAGGAAAAACACTTCAGTCAGCTTAAATTTCATGTGCAACTACTAGAAAGACCCTTTCTGCTATAGTGGGAGGTGAAATTTTCATTTTCTGAAGTTTCTCTGCAAAGTTATGGCACAATGCAGAAAACGCATTTTCAGCCTGAGATAAGGTGGGTTCCGGAACGCCAAACATAAAAATGTTGATAACTTTGGGAAAACACTTCAACCACCTTAGATTTGATGTGCAACTACGAGAAAGACCCTTTGTGCTATAGTGGGAGGTTAAAATTTAATGTTAAGAAGCTTCTCTGCGAAGTTATAGCACAATGCAGAAAACGCATTTTGAGCCTGAGATAAGGTCGATTTCGGAACGGTAAACATAAAAGTGTTGATAACTTTGGAAAAACACTTTAGACAGCTTAGATTTAATGTGCAACTACTAGAAAATCCCTTTCTGCTATAGTGGGAGGTTCAAATTTCATGTTCTGAAGCTTCCCTGCAAAGTTATGGCACAAAGCAGGAAACTCATTTTCAGCCTGAGATAAGGTGGGTTCCGGAACGCCAAACATAAACATGTTGATAACTTTGAAAAAACGCTTCAGACAGATTATATTTGAAGTGCAACTACTAGAAAAACCCTTTCTCCGATAGTGGGATCTGAAAAATTCAACTTCTGAATCTTCTCTGCAAAGTTATTGCACAATGCAGAAAACGCGATTTCAAACTGAGATTAGGTCGATTCCGGAACGCCAAACATAAAAATGTTGATAACTTTGGAAAAACACTTCAGGCAGCTTAGATTTGATGTGCAACTACTAGAAAGACCCTTTCTGCTATAGTGGGAGGTGAAATTTTCATGTTCTGAAGCTTCCCTGGAAAGTCATGGCAAAATGCGTAAAACGCGTTTTCAGCCTGAGATAAGGTCGATTCCGGAACGCCAAACATAAAAATTGTGATAACTTTGACAAAACACTTTAGACAGCTTAGATTTGATGTGCATCTACTAGAAAGACCCTTTCTGCTCTAGTGGGAGGTGAAAATTTCATGTTCTGAAGCTATCCTGCAAAGTTATTGCACAATGCAGAAAACGCGATTTCAAACTGAGATTAGGTCGATTCCGGAACGCCAAAAATAAAAATGTTGATAACTTTGGAAAAACACTTCAGGCAGCTTAGATTTGATGGGCAACTACAAGAAAGACCCTTTCTGCTATAGTGGGAGGTGAAAATTTCATGTTCTGAAGGTTCCCTGCAAAGTTATGGCACAATGCGTAAAACGCGATTTCAGCCTGAGATAAGGTCGATTCCGGAACGCCAAACATAAAAATGTTGATAACTTTGGAAAAACACTTCAGACATCTTAGATTTGAAGTGCAAGTACTAGAAAGACAGTTTCTGCTATAGTGGGAGGTGAAATTTTCATGTTCTGAAGGTTCCCTCCAAAGTTATAGCACAATGCGTAAAACGCGCTTTCAGCCTGAGATAAGGTCGATTCCGGAACGCCAAACATAAAAATTGTGATAACTTTGACAAAACACTTCAGACAGCTTAGATTTGATGTGCATCTACTAGAAAGACCCTTTCTGCTATAGTGGGAGGTGAAAATTTCATGTTCTGAAGCTTCCCTGCAAAGTTATTGCACAATGCAGAAAACGCGATTTCAAACTGAGATAAGTTCGATTCCGGAACGCCAAACATAAAAATGTTGATAACTTTGGAAAAACACTTCAGACAGCTTAGATTTAATGTCCAACTACGAGAAAGACTCTTTCTGATATAGTGGGAGGTGAAAATGTCATGTTCTGAAGCTTGCCTGCAAAGTTATGGGACAATGCGAAAAATGCGTTTTCAGCCTGAGATAAGGTCGATTCCGGAACGCCAAACTTAAAAATGTTGATAACTTAGCAAAAACACATCAGACAGCATAGATTTGATATGCAACTACTTGAAAGACCCTTTCTGCTATAGTGGTAGGTGAAATTTTCATGTTCTGAAGCTTCCCTGCGAAGTTATTGCTCAATGCAGAAAACACGTTTTCAAACTGAGATAAGGTCGATTCCAGAACGCCAAACATAAAAATGTTGATAACTTTGGAAAAACACTTCAGACAGCTTAGATTTGAAGTGCAAGTACTATAAAGACCCTTTCTGCTATAGTGGGAGTTGAAATTTTCATGTTCTGAAGGTTCCCTCCAAAGTTATGGCACAATGCATAAACCGCGATTTCAGCATGAGATAAGGTCGATTGCGGAACGCCAAACATAAAAATTGTGATAACTTTGACAAAACACTTCAGACAGCTTAGATTTGATGTGTGACTACTAGGAAGACCCTTTCTGCTATAGTGGGATGTGAAAATTTCATGTTCTGAAGGTTCCCTGCAAAGTTATGGCACAAAGCGTAAAACGCGATTTCAGCCTGAGATAAGGTCGATTCCGGAACGCCAAACATAAAAATTGTGATAACTTTGACAAAACACTCATACAGCTTAGATTTGATGTGCATCGACTAGTAAGATGCTTTCTGCTATAGTGGGAGGTGAAAATTTCATGTTCTGAAGCTTCCCTGTAAAGGTATTGCGCAATGCAGAAAACGCGTTTTCAAACTGAGATTAGGTCGATTCCGGAACGACAAACATAAAAATGTTGATAACTTTGGAAAAACACTTCAGACAGCTTAGATTTGATGTGCAACTACGAGAAAGACCCTTTCTGCTATAGTGAGAGGTGAAAATTTCATTTTCCGAAGCTTCCCTGCAAAGTTATGGAACAATGCAGAAAACGCGTTTTCAGCCTGAGATAATGTCGATTCCGGAACGCCAAACATAAAAATGTTGATAACTTTGGAAAAACACTTCAGACATCTTAGATTTGAAGTGCAAGTACTAGAAAGACAGTTTCTGCTATAGTGGGAGGTGAAATTTTCATGTTCTGAAGGTTCCCTCCAAAGTTATAGCACAATGCGTAAAACGCGCTTTCAGCCTGAGATAAGGTCGATTCCGGAACGCCAAACATAAAAATTGTGATAACTTTGACAAAACACTTCAGACAGCTTAGATTTGATGTGCATCTACTAGAAAGACCCTTTCTGCTATAGTGGGAGGTGAAAATTTCATGTTCTGAAGCTTCCCTGCAAAGTTATTGCACAATGCAGAAAACGCGATTTCAAACTGAGATAAGTTCGATTCCGGAACGCCAAACATAAAAATGTTGATAACTTTGGAAAAACACTTCAGACAGCTTAGATTTAATGTCCAACTACGAGAAAGACTCTTTCTGATATAGTGGGAGGTGAAAATGTCATGTTCTGAAGCTTGCCTGCAAAGTTATGGGACAATGCGAAAAATGCGTTTTCAGCCTGAGATAAGGTCGATTCCGGAACGCCAAACTTAAAAATGTTGATAACTTAGCAAAAACACATCAGACAGCATAGATTTGATATGCAACTACTTGAAAGACCCTTTCTGCTATAGTGGTAGGTGAAATTTTCATGTTCTGAAGCTTCCCTGCGAAGTTATTGCTCAATGCAGAAAACACGTTTTCAAACTGAGATAAGGTCGATTCCAGAACGCCAAACATAAAAATGTTGATAACTTTGGAAAAACACTTCAGACAGCTTAGATTTGAAGTGCAAGTACTATAAAGACCCTTTCTGCTATAGTGGGAGTTGAAATTTTCATGTTCTGAAGGTTCCCTCCAAAGTTATGGCACAATGCATAAACCGCGATTTCAGCATGAGATAAGGTCGATTGCGGAACGCCAAACATAAAAATTGTGATAACTTTGACAAAACACTTCAGACAGCTTAGATTTGATGTGTGACTACTAGGAAGACCCTTTCTGCTATAGTGGGATGTGAAAATTTCATGTTCTGAAGGTTCCCTGCAAAGTTATGGCACAAAGCGTAAAACGCGATTTCAGCCTGAGATAAGGTCGATTCCGGAACGCCAAACATAAAAATTGTGATAACTTTGACAAAACACTCATACAGCTTAGATTTGATGTGCATCGACTAGTAAGATGCTTTCTGCTATAGTGGGAGGTGAAAATTTCATGTTCTGAAGCTTCCCTGTAAAGGTATTGCGCAATGCAGAAAACGCGTTTTCAAACTGAGATTAGGTCGATTCCGGAACGACAAACATAAAAATGTTGATAACTTTGGAAAAACACTTCAGACAGCTTAGATTTGATGTGCAACTACGAGAAAGACCCTTTCTGCTATAGTGAGAGGTGAAAATTTCATTTTCCGAAGCTTCCCTGCAAAGTTATGGAACAATGCAGAAAACGCGTTTTCAGCCTGAGATAAGGTCGATTCCGGAACGCCAAACATAAAAATGGTGATAACTCAGGAAAAACACTTCAGACAGCTTAGATTTGATGTGCAACTACTAGAAAGACCCTTTCTGCTATAGTGTGAGGTGAAATTTTCATGTTCTGAAGCTTCCCTGCAAAGTCATGGCAAAATGCGTAAAACGCGTTTTCAGCCTGAGATAAAGTCGATTCCAGAACGCCAAACATAAAAATGTTGATAACTTTTGAAAAACACTTCAGACAGCTTAGATTTGATGTGCAACTACTAGAAAGACGCTTCTTGCTATAGTGGGAGGTGAAATTTTCATGTTCTGAAGGTTCCCTGCAAAGTTATGGCACAATGCGTAAAACGCGATTTCAGCCTGAGATAAGGTCGATTCCGGAAACGCCAAACATAAAAATTGTGATAACTTTGACGAAACACTTCAGACAGCTTAGATTTGATGTGCAACGACTAGAAAGACCCTTTCTCCTGTTGTGGGAGGTGAAAATTTCATGTTCTGAAGCTTCCCTGCAAAGTTATGGCACAATGCAGAAAACACGTATTCAGACTGAGATAAGGTGATTTCCGGAACGCCAAACATAAAAATGTTGATAACTTTGACAAAACACTTCAGACAGCTTAGATTTGATGTGCAACGACTAGAAAGACCCTTTCTGCTATAGTGGGATGTGAAAATTTCATGTTCTGAAGCTTTATGCAAAGTTATGGCACAATATGTAAAACACGTTTTCAGCCTGAGATAAGGTCGATTCCGGAACGGCAACCATAAAAATGTAGATAACTTAGGAAAAACACTTCAGACAGCTGAGATTTGATGTGCAACTACTAGAAAGATCCTTTCTGATATAGTGGGAGGTGAAAAGTCCATGTTCTGAAGCTTCCCTGCAAAGTTATGGCACGATGCGTAAAACGCGATTTCAGCCTGAGATAAGGTGGGTTCCGGAACGCCAAACATCAAAGTGTTGATAACTTTGGAAAAACACTTCAGACAGCTTAAATTTGATATGCAACTACTAGAAAGACCATTTCTGCTACAGTGGGAGGTTAAAATTTCATGTTCTGAAGCTTCACTGCAGAGTTTTGGCACAATGCAGAAAACGTGTTTTCAGCCTGAGATAAGGTTGGTTCCGGAACGCCAAACATAAAAATGTTGATAACTTTGGAAAAGCTCTTCAGACAGCTTAGATTTGATGTGCAACTACTAGAAAGACCCTTTCTGCTATAGTGGGAGGTTAAATTTCCATGTTCTGAAGCTTCCCTGCAAAGTTAAGGCACAAAGCAGGAACACTTCACAGCTTAGATTTAATGTCCAACTACGAGAAAGACCCTTTCTGATATAGTGGGAGGTGAAAATGTCATGTTCTGAAGCTTGCCTGCAAAGTTATGGGACAATGCGAAAAATGCGTTTTCAGCCTGAGATAAGGTCGATTCCGGAACGCCAAACATAAAAATGTTGATAACTTAGCAAAAACACATCAGACAGCATAGATTTGATATGCAACTACTTGAAAGACCCTTTCTGCTATAGTGGGAGGTGAAATTTTCATGTTCTGAAGCTTCCCTGCGAAGTTATTGCTCAATGCAGAAAACGCGTTTTCAAACTGAGATAAGGTTGATTCCAGAACGCCAAACATAAAAATGTTGATAACTTTGGAAAAACACTTCAGACAGCTTAGATTTGAAGTGCAAGTACTATAAAGACCCTTTCTGCTATAGTGGGAGGTGAAATTTTCATGTTCTGAAGGTTCCCTCCAAAGTTATGGCACAATGCGTAAACCGCGATTTCAGCATGAGATAAGGTCGATTGCGGAACGCCAAACATAAAAATTGTGATAACTTTGACAAAACACTTCAGACAGCTTAGATTTGATGTGTGACTACTAGGAAGACCCTTTATGCTATAGTGGGAGGTGAAAATTTCATGTTCTGAAGGTTCCCTGCAAAGTTATGGCACAAAGCGTAAAACGCGATTTCAGCCTGAGATAAGGTCGATTCCGGAACGCCAAACATAAAAATTGTGATAACTTTGACAAAACACTCATACAGCTTAGATTTGATGTGCATCGACTAGTAAGATGCTTTCTGCTATAGTGGGAGGTGAAAATTTCATGTTCTGAAGCTTCCCTGCAAAGGTATTGCGCAATGCAGAAAACGCGTTTTCAAACTGAGATTAGGTCGATTCCGGAACGACAAACATAAAAATGTTGATAACTTTGGAAAAACACTTCAGACAGCTTAGATTTGATGTGCAACTACTAGAAAGACCCTTTCTGCTATAGTGGGAGGTGAAAATTTCATTTTCCGAAGCTTCCCTGCAAAGTTATGGAACAATGCAGAAAACGCGTTTTCAGCCTGAGATAAGGTCGATTCCGGAACGCCAAACATAAAAATGGTGATAACTCAGGAAAAACACTTCAGACAGCTTAGATTTGATGTGCAACTACTAGAAAGACCCTTTCTGCTATAGTGGGAGGTGAAATTTTCATTTTCTGAAGCTTCTCTGCAAAGTTATGGCACAATGCAGAAAACGCATTTTCAGCCTGAGATAAGATGGGTTCCGGAACGCCAAACATAAAAATGTTGATAACTTTGGGAAAACACTTCAAACACCTGAGATTTGATGTGCAACTACGAGAAAGACCCTTTGTGCTATAGTGGGAGGTTAAAATTTAATGTTAAGAAGCTTCTCTGCAAAGTTATAGCACAATGCAGAAAACGCATTTTGAGCCTGAGATAAGGTCGATTTCAGAACGGTAAACATAAAAGTGTTGATAACTTTGGAAAAACACTTTAGACAGCTTAGATTTAATGTGCAACTACTAGAAAAACCCTTTCTGCTATAGTGGGAGGTTAAAATTTCATGGTCTGAAGCTTCCCTGCAAAGTTATGGCACAAAGCAGGAAACTCATTTTCAGCCTGAGATAAGGTGGGTTCCGGAACGCCAAACATAAAAATGTTGATAACTTTGAAAAAACGCTTCAGACAGTTTAGATTTGAAGTGCAACTACGAGAAAAACCCTTTCTCCGATAGTGGGATCTGAAAAATTCATCTTCTGAAGCTTCCCTGCAAAGTTATTGCACAATGCAGAAAACGCGTTTTCAGCCTGAGCTAAGGCGGGCTCCGGAACGCCAAACATAAAAATGTTGATAACTTTGTAGTGAAAGTGACGGATTGTCGGGTCACGGACGCCTGCGTCTGTGACGTGGATATTATGAAAAATAATATCTCCTCGAAAGTTTGGGGCACCACCTGAAATATAGTTTCCAGGAGACTATTAAGCTCTCTTGATTAACACTTAATTAATTCATTAACTGTGGTAACTTAATTAATTATTAGCGTAATCAATCTATTTATCTGAAGTCACTACTCGTGATGTAATGTCCTTTACTGATCAGAGGCTCTTAGATTGATTATAATACACTCCAAAGTAACGTGATCAAGACCAACGTAATTTTATAGATTTATTTAGGAATAAAAGAACAGAAAGAAACAGGAAAGATGCAGAAGTAGAATAATATGATCCCAACAATATCGCGATGGAAACGCAAACCAGTTATGAAGCAATGTCAATACTGCATCAGACGCGTATGTAACTGATGGGAAAGTTGAGACGTTCTAGTCTAACTGTGAACCTCAGGCAAGTAATGATATTACTAAACCCCAACACACCACTCTGTGCAGAGATGACAAGCAGCGGCTTACTTTGGCGATGAATGGAGGGATGAATGGGATGGATGGATGGATGAGAGGGTGATGAGTAGATGCAGAAGGTCGGTCAGGAGGTGAGGGAGGAGGCAGGCGGCTTTGGAAGGAGGCGTCCTGGTTCTCAGCGTGGTGGCTTGGAGGTGATGAGGACACGCAGCTTCAGGCGTCGATGGCACTCTCGGATCGTCTTCCGGACCGCCGTGGATCTTTCGTCGCAGACGGGGTGATCGTAGCTGGCAGAGAACGGCGTAGGACCGAAGGCGTATCTTTCTCTCGTGCCAGGTGATTCACCGGTCTGAACAACCTTCTAGAGTGGTCGCCTTAATGACACACTCCAGGCAGCGGAAGGTTGTTGGAAGTTGGACTCGCGTACTCGTCACGGCCGCCGGCTGTGATCACGTGGTGTGACTGGGCCGTTCCTGAAGGAGGCTCTGGCTTGGCAGACCGCTGTAGGACGAGGGCGACGTGCAACTTTGGAGAAGTTCTCGATCACTCTCACACTTGGATGGGCAGCGAGTGGAATGCTGGCACGGCTTCAAGGGTGGAGGAGAAGCAAGAGTCTTTGCAGGAACTTGAGCAGGAACCGTCGAAGAAGTTGGTTGTAGTTGGTTGTAGGAGGCGAAGGAGCCAGAGGAAGCGGCAGAAGGAGGGCAAAGAGCGCAACCGAGGGCAACAGAGGGACAGAGGGGAGAGGAGCACAGAGGGACACAGAGGGCTGAACAGAGGGGTGAACAGAGGCTGAACCTCTGTAAACTGGGTCTTTTAAACTCTCATGAAGAGTCTCCTTGTCCAGTTTTGATTGGTTGAAGGAGTTCCATCACCTATTGCTGATTGGACGAGGATTTCCAAGCCTGGCCTTCCTCCTCCTCCTCCAACGGGGTCGTAAATTCCAGTCTTGAGATGGGAGATTTTGATCCCCCCAGTACCAGAGTTTTATTTGACAATAAAACATTACCTGAGTTGTAAAGTTGCTCACAATCTGTCAAAACTTTCCCATCTCAATTCAAGCATTCAAACGACACCAAACATGACCATTCTAGCACATTGTCTTCTTATAACGATCAACATAACAATCAACCATTCATGTCAAGTTTAACATCACATGTTCAGGGCATCTGGTTTGCTTGAACATCCTGTGGAAACCATGGGTTAAGTGGGAAACAAAAGTCCTTTTTCAGAAATACACATTAAGACACATTCACATACAAGTCTGTCTTTGTTCATCTGGAACCAGGAGAAGGGGGAGCTGTGTGTGTCCCCCACCAAACAGGGTTCACGAGTTGGTCAGGGTTTTTCCTCTTACGGCACAGCATCCTGGACTGTTGCTCTCGTCTCTCCCCCCTTTGACCATTCCAATGATTTATGGTCCTTATCGGAGGGTTCCGAAACCTCTGAGCTGCCAAAGGCATGGTGGGAACCCAAGGAGATGTCTCCGAGTTGAAGTTACACATTCGGGAAAAGTTCACCAGGTCCATGCTTGAATCTCTGGAGAAGGAATCACTACATATCCCCCCTCTTGGCGTCGTGTGGAATTGTCGCAGGTATTCCATCGGGGCCAAGATGAGTTGAGTCCTTCGGGTGGTCGTAGATGCCGCATGGATCCTGGTGATGAGAGTCACTCATACACTGACTGGTGTGTTCTAACATCCCCCACTCCCCTTAGTCAACTGAGAGAGAGTGAGTCAGTAGAATGACCCCCGGGGGTCGCATGCATTTAGCTAATATCACCTAGACCGAGGTTGATGGAAACTAGATTCACGAGGGAAGTGTAGTTAGGTGGGTGAAGGTGAACCCGGTTCACCTAACATTGTTTGTGGCGAAGTTTGGAGTTCGGACTTGAATAAGGGTAAGTTGAGAGGAACTGGTGAGACTACGTGAGGAAAATTGTTAGATTTATCCTTCTCAAGTTCACTTTATTTAATTTCTTGAACTAGGCATAAGACAGCTTCATAGTGAATGGAATAAGTGTGGCTTAACTGATGAGGAAAATGTTTTTTTTCAAAAAGAAGGAGAAGGAGAAGATAGAAGAAGAAGAAGAAGAAGAAACATGCAATAATCAAGATCGACACGCCTATGAACACAACTATCACAGAGACTAGATATGTTTTTTTTTTTGGTGAGAGAGATAATAGTTGACCTTTGAACTTGTATCAAGGTGGAGCCATGTTCTGCTGTTGGAGGAGCGCTTACATCATTAAGTCTTCTTGAGTGTTCTTTAGTTTTGGTTTGAACACCTAACAGCGATTAAACGAGTCCTTGAGATCTTTTATTCTTCTGAGAGAGAATGAAGCTGACGCTGACTATGGAAATTAGCAGGGTATTGGCTCCCGACCAAACACGAGTTAAAGGGGTAACCAGGTTTCTTATGGTGGTGTCGAGGTCTTGAAAGGCAGAATTGATAGGGGCCAGGTAAATGGTTTGTTCATGTTGTGTGTGTTGAACGAAACGAAACATTAGAATATTTCAGTCTTGACTCCCTAGACAGTGATTTGATGTTAATTTTTAACCGTAAAGCTTATTCTCATGCATTCATCACACATTGGCCACTTCATCTTAACAGTAACAGCAACCAAACAGCAACCAAACAACACGGATATGACACAGGTGTAAATTCAATAACTTATCATTTTTATACAGTCTGTAGTTATGCTTGATGCGGGTTTTCGTATCAGCCTATCCTAGTTATTATCCGGTGTTAGTTTTTTTTTTTGGAGATGTTGGGGTGCGGTGCCGTTTAATTTGGTTTCGGTGAGCCCAGTTGCAAGAAGATTCATTGCTTCTGGTAGATTTGACCAGGGGTCCCACCCAATCGGTTTGCAGGTCTGACTATGGGGAATGTGACTCCCCTGTTTCAGATTAGGTTGAGTCGGCTGGAACTGACAGCATGTTAAGCACCCTTTTATGTAGTCAGCTACATCTTGATGCATGCATGGCCAGTAGGCTACCTGCTGTAGTGCATCAACAGTTGCTTTGACACCCCTGTGACCTGTGCATGGTGCAACATGTGCATATGCTAGCATTACCCCCCTTAGGCTCAGTGGAACTGCAAGTCTTGGCATGGCATGTTCATCTGAGACATAAACCAACAAGCCATCAACCATGCGCAGTTTGTTTTTGACCGTGAGCCAGTGGGACAGTTCCCTGTCCGGCGGGCCGCTATTGGGATTGGGGACGTCATTGTCATGGTCAGCCGTGACGCTGCGAATGAGAGATGACAGGGTGGGATCTTGGTTCTGCCGATTTACCAGATCTGAGTTTTGAAAAACCTGGTCGCATGCCAAATGTAAAGATGTGTTACATTGTGTGGGAGTACTTCTGGATTGTTGGCGAGTTGCGGCCAACACGGCTGGCATGGACTCTGTGTGGATCCGAGCAGGTCGAACGCTCCATGGCTTCCCGTGGGGAGCACCTTCTTTGGCCAAAGTATCTGTGAGGTCATTATACTCTCTGTCTCGGCTGGGAATGTGTGATTGACCCCGTACCTTCTTCCAATGCACTCGCATGTCATGGGTGCTGACTGGGTGATCACAGACAGTGAACAAGTCTTTGTGTTTCACTGGCTTGCGTTTGGCCATGAGGAAACGGTTGCGTTTCTGGCCTGGAAGGTGGTAGAGAACGGTGTCAACATTTGAGTTTGAGGGTGTTCGTGGGTTGCTGCACGGGTCGTGTCTCGCCGAGTCACCCCCATTTGCTACTGTATAGTAAGAAGGGTGTGATTCATGCTCTAGCGGCAGAGGTTGACGAACTTGGGCCCAGATTTTAAGACGTTGGAAATCTATAATCGGATCAAACCTGTTGAGTAAATCTTTGCCGATAAGCAGAGGGATGTTGTTATGTGGTGACACATAGACCGGGTGGACTACAGTCATGGGTCCAATGGTCCAGTGTATTAGCGTTAAGGGGTTCAACTGTGTGCCAACGGTGGAGAATGCCCAGACATCTAATTTACATTTCTGTAATTTGAGAGTTTTATCTTGGGCGTGGGCAGCTCGCTGTAATTGGTCAAACACCTGTGTCGACATGGTAGTGATGTCTGCTGCCGTGTCAACGAGGGCTTCATAGTGAAGCAGATCTTCGAGAGTCGTGGCAAGGTAAAACTTGCGAGCCACCCCCCTTTCTGTCAACTCACCCAAAAGCTGTTGTGTGGGTTGAGCTGGGTGTTTGACCCATGAGTTTTCACCCAAGGGTGGCGAGTCCTGATCATAGTTGACGACTAGGACTGCTGGGTTTGGTGGGTTTGAGGTTAGGTTCTTGTCTGCCGGTGGTGTGGCTTGACTCTCAGTTGCCTCCAGGCCTAGTCTGGAGGGAGGCTTCTTTGGATTTTGTTCCTTGTACCACTGGGCGAACAGCTTGTACATCTGTTCCTCCTCAGGACTGGGATTTTTCTGATTGTCACTTTTCTTACGACGACGGTTAGCCTGGGAATCTGCTTGAGTGGAGGGGACCGGTTTTACGTGGCCATCTCCATGGTTAGCGTGACGACGCCAAACGTTTCCAGGGTGTGGGGGTTTGTGGAAACCCGTCTGGTTGACCACGGACTGCGGTGGCGCTGTGGAGTCATCTGACCATGCCTTCTGTGAGAAGAATGCCTTACGGGCCTGACGAGGACTCGCTTTGCGCTCTGGTTGTCGGTGTGTCTGTGACGAAGGTTTTACTTCTGGCGGGGATACTGGTGCATCCCCTTCAAGTTCCATGTGGGAACTTTGGACACCCAGTGGCAGCAGTGAGTAAGGTGGTTCACCATTTTTCCAGTTGCCCAGCATCTGTTTTGCGAAGCCTTTATCTGCTAGGTCACGCAACTGAAAGCTATTCATAGTGCGGGGGCAGGCTGTCACTCCAAGGTGGTGGCTTGTGCCAGGATGAAGATTTCGGAGGAACAGGGCTTTGAAGTTGAGGTCTTCTTCCATATTTTGCTCATTTTTGTCACCGAAGAATGCTTGTCGGAGTCGGTGATAGTATTGAGCTGGTGGCTCATTTCTCCCTTGTTTGACAGCGATAGCTGACAACAGACCTAGTGAGGGTTCGGGGCTGGAGTATTCCCTCAGCATCATTTTGGTGAGGGTGTCAAAATCATTTTGGACAGCTGGTGGCTGCCTGTCAATGAAGTTGCCTACCTCCCTGCTGGATGTGATTTTGAGGAGGTAGATTTTGTCTGGGGTGGTTGCCTCTGGGAACCGCTGAAGGTGATATTCGATGTCCCTCAGATATGACCTGGTCTCTGTATTACCTCCAGGTTTGGGCTCAAACCGAGGTATGTTGCGAGCCAGTTTGTTTAGTACATTTGTGGTCAGGCCCTGTGTTGGGGCTCTGTCGGGTGGGGCTGCGGCTGCATAACCTCCCTGGTGAGGAGGGTTATTAGGCCAGTGAAGGGAAGCAGAGTCATAGTTTGGTTGTGATCTGCTGCCTTCTGGGTGAGCGGTCCACTGAGAGAAGGGATTGAGAGATTTAAAGGTGATTGGTTGTTCCTTGGAATCTCTGAGCAGAGACCCTGGCTTAGATGGGGGCTTGTGGGCCGCGTCTCTAGCTCTTTGGGTTTGCTCTACTGTGTTTTGCAGCTCATTCTTTGTCCTGCTAAGGTCTTCTTGGAGCTGACTTATATGGTCCTCTAAGGACTTTACGTGGCGGAGGAGGTGGTAGTCCTTTTCTACTTCTTCCTCCTTTTCCGCCGTAATTGAGTCAACCTGACTTTGGAGGGACTGGACCTTTTCATTGGCTTGTTGTAACAACTGCCTGGTTTTATCATGTTCGTCCAGAAGTCGAAGGTAGAGCTCTGTTTGTCGAGGTGCTTGTTTCCTTAATGCTTCTGACAAGGTCTCCACTTCTGCAAGTGCATCAGACAGTTCTTTCTGACAAAAGGATAGTCTTGCCTCCACCCGCTTGAGTTCATTCTGAGAGGTCAGTGACTCAGCCAGGGCATCTAGGAGGTCTTGCGTTTGTTGATCTCTGACGGCCTCATGGTCAGTTAGATCTTGTCTCAGTTGAGACACCTCTTGAGTAAGCTCTAGGTTGTCTTGTTTCAGCTTACTAAGTTCTGTGGTGTTTGACTGAGATTCAACCATGTCGAGTCTCTCTGTTAAGAGGGACTCCCTTTGTCTCAGCAGGGCTAGGTCCTGTTGTCCACGCTCCCATTGTCGTTCCCTGTTTTCAATTTCTTTGTCTTTAATTTTTAATTGTGCCACCAAGTTCAGGGTCATGCAACTTAGGGCTTTAACCAGGGATTTATCTTTGGGGTCCGTGGACTCCAATTGGCTCATGAGCTGAGCGATATTATCATTGATAGCGTCAGGTTGATCTGCTGCCAGGGTTGTGCTATAACCTGGGCACATCTTATCAGTGATTGTGGCGAGCAGGTGCTCTAACGAATCCAGGTTTTCGTAGTCGACCGGGGATTCTCTGCTTTCAGCCATTTAATCGTTTGTTTTGTTTTATTGCTGAATTCCTTAATTTACGCTTGTAAGCTAGTTAAAATGTTAAAGGAAAACTTATCAGCGAATTGTTCTTAAGTTATTGAAAACCAACTTAAATTATTGGGATGTTAAAAGTAACGGTTTAAGTAATTGCTATTGTTATTACTCAGGTTGTTGAGATAACCAGGGGATCACTTTAGGTGCGTTACTTTTAGCGGATTTGATTTCTAAAATTTCAATGTTAATTTAAAATTTGTTTGAATCAAATCTCAAATTGTTTAATTGTTTCTACTAATAACTCTTTAAGTTATTTAAGTGAGTAACAAGTTTTTTTTTTTTTTTTTTTTCAAATTCAATAGTTGGTTTGTCAACTTGGATGCAAGATTTAATTGTGTGGGCTATTTATGGACTGGTTGAATTATTTAATTAATAAGTAATTATTAATTAAAAAGGCAAGGTTTGTTTCTATTGTCGATGTTTCTAATTGAGTAGTGAGACAGCTATTCAATAAAAATATTCAAGTGTATCTGTGTATAAATTTGTAATCTTAATTCTTAATTAAAATTATTTTTATACACAAGTGGGGTTGGAATTACTAGGTTTGTAATTTTAAATCCAAACTGTAGTTTGACTTTGGGTTGGTGACAACAGGTGAAGCGTGTAAGCTGGACAGGTAGAGAAAGACTGTGGAGCAAGAATCTGCAAACACTGAAAAAAAAAAAAAAATAGACAAAGCTTTTTTTTTTTTAAAACACACTGCACAATGGACAGGCAGCACCACAAGCATCAGCAATTTGCAGGATGGCAGAAAGCAAACAGCTAATTTGTGTGCAAAGCAAAACAAACAACACAAGCTAATCGTGGCAGATTAGCATTACCAGCTATTGCAGCTGCAGACTGTAACACCGCTAGTGGTGGCCTCGCAAGTAGCACAGCACAAACAAGGCACGGAGGCCCCAACTGTCAACTTAAACAAGTTGGCACTGTAACAAAATAAGCCAAAGACTAAAGTTATCCAACCTCAGTACCTTAGCATCTGACATGGTAACTAAACAATAGCTTTCACCGCAGTTAGGCTATCAGTAGAAGTGAGCATCACACGCCTTAGCATTAGCAACAACAAATAGCCTTCAACAGTGTTAAACCTATTGTCAATGGCAGGCTAGCTGTTAGCCGGCTAGCCTAGCAACAGTTGCTACGCTGACGTCACTTCCTTTAATGAGACGGGACTTCCTGTCCGCCCTCCAGTGGGGTACAATTACTACAGAGACGTGCGCTTCTTTCACTGGGAAGAAGAAGCTGCGACCACGCATGCGCGAAAGTCTTATGAGATCAAAATCTCTGCTCTACACACAGCAATAAATAAGTGAATGAGGCGGGACTTTCTGTCCGCCCTCCAGTGATGTGGAATGACTCCAGAGGTGCGCGCTTCTTCCACTGGGAAAAAGAAGCTGCGACCACGCATGCGCGAAAGTCTTATGAGATCAAAATCTCTGCTCTATGCACAGCAATACAAGAATAGGTCAATTACGCTCACCACACCCAACACAAGCTCACGTCAATTGATCACTATTGTTCCCGTAGGCAGAAACTCGTGCGCCGGGCAAATGTAAGACTCCCGTCGTGTTGGAACAACGTTTTAATAACTGGTTAGCTACGCCAATTATTAAAGTTGGAGTTGGACGTGAAGGTTCACTGTTGGTTAGACGCTCGTAACTCGGTCGTGAATTCCGTCCGCAGGCCTGATGAATTAATGCTCAGCGTTTGTCACTAGAGCAAACACATGTATATTCTCTCGATAAGACTTGTAGTCTTTTTTTTTTTTTTTTTTTTCGAGGCAGTAGGTACCATCAAAGTAATTTCAGTGCTTTTGAAGCACAGACAAAGTTATTAATTTTGTTCTTATTTTTATTTATTTATTTTTCTTAATAATGTCTCAGCGCAGGCTGGGCACACGCTTTGAAGAGAGTGAGAGGGAAGAAACGGGGTGAAGCAAGGGGGGGGAACACTCTACCTTTATGGAATGGTTTACAATCAAAATTTAGCAATTAATCAGCCTCACACGGGGCACCAATAAGGCTGTAGTGAAAGTGAAGGATTGTCTGGTCACGGACGCCTGCGTCTGTGACGTGGATATTATGAAAAATAATATCTCCTCGAAAGTTTGGGGCACCACCTGAAATATAGTTTCCAGGAGACTATTTAGCTCTCTTGATTAACACTTAATTAATTAATTAACCGTGGTAACTTAATTAACTATTAGCGTAATCAATCTATTTATCTGAAGTCACTACTCGTGATGTAATGTCCTTTACTGATCAGAGGCTCTTAGATTGATTATAATACACTCCAAAGTAATGTGATCAAGACCAACGTAATTTTATAGATTTATTTAGGAATAAAAGAACAGAAAGAAACAGGAAAGATGCAAAGGAGAATGAGATGATCCCGACAATATCGCGATGGAAGCGTAAACCAGTTATGAATCAATGTCAATACCGTATCAGACACGTGTGTAACTGATGGGAAAGTTCAGACGTTCTAGTCTAACTGTCAACCTCAGGCAAGTAATAACATTACTAAACCCCAACACACCACTCTGTGCAGAGATGACAAGCAGCGGCTTACTTTGGCGATGAGTGGAGGGATGAATGGGATGGAGGGATGGATGAGAGGGTGATGAGTAGATGCAGAAGGTCGGTCAGGAGGTGAGGGAGGAGGCAGGCGGCTTTGGAAGGAGGCGTCCTGGTTCTCAGCGTGGTGGCTTGGAGGTGATGAGGACACGCAGCTTCAGGCGTCGATGGCACTCTCGGATCGTCTTCCGGACCGCCGTGGATCTTTCGTCGCAGACGGGGTGATCGTAGCTGGCAGAGAGCGGCATAGGACCGAAGGCGTATCTTTCTCTCGTGCCAGGTGATTCACCGGTCTGAACAACCTTCTAGAGTGGTCGCCTTAATGACACACTCCAGGCAGCGGAAGGTTGTTGGAAGTTGGACTCGCGTGCTCGTCACGGCCGCCGGCTGTGATCACATGGTGTGACTGGGCCGTTCCTGAAGGAAGCTCTGGCTTGGCAGACCGCTGGAGGACGAGGGTGATGTGCAACTTTGAAAAAGTTCCTCAATCACTCTCACACTTGGATGGGCAGCGAGTGGAACGCTGGCACGGCTTCAAGGGTGGAGGAGAAGCAAGAGTCTTTGCAGGAAACTTGAGCAGGAACCGTCGAGGAAGTTGGTTGTAGTTGGTTGTAAGAGGTGAAGTATCCAGAGGAAGCGGCAGAAGGAGGGGAAAGAGGGCAACCGAGGGCAACAGAGCAGAGAGGGGAACAGAGGGCTGAACAGAGGGTCACAGAGGGCTGAACAGAGGGGAACAGAGCGCACAGAGGGCAGAACCTCTGTAGACTGGGTCTTTTGAACTCTCATGAAGAGTCTCCTTGTCCAGTTTTGATTGGTTGAAGGAGTTCCATCACCTATTGCTGATTGGACGAGGGTTTCCAAGCCTGGCCTTCCTCCTCCTCCTCCAACGGGGTCGTAAATTCCAGTCTTGAGATGGGAGATTTTGACCCCCCCCGGTACCAGAGTTTTATTTGACAATAAAACATTACCTGAGTTGTAAAGTTGCTCGCAATCTGTCAAAACTTTCCCATCTCAATTTAAGCATTCAGACGACACCAAACATGACCATTCTAGCACATTCCCCTCTATAATGATCAATATAACAATCGACCATTCATGTCAAGTTTACCATCACATGTTCAGGGCATCTGGTTTGCTTGAACATCCTGTGGAAATCATGGGTTATTATGGGAAACAAAGTCCTTTTTAAGAAATACACATTAAGACACATTCACATACAAGTCTGTCTTTGTTCATCTGGAACCTGGAGAAGGAGGAGCTGTGTGTGTCCCCCACCAAACAGGGTTCATGAGTTGGTCAGGTTTTTTTTTCTCTTACGGCACAGCATCCTGGACTGTTGCTCTAGTCTCTCCCCCCTTTGACCATTCCAATGATTTATGGTCCTTATCGGAGGGTTCAGAAACCTCTGAGCTGCAACAGGCATGGTGGGCACCCAAGGAGATGTCTCCGAGTTGAAGTTACACATTCCAGAAAAGTCCACCAGGTCCATGCTTGAATCTCTGGAGAAGGAATCACTACAGTGATATAATAGCGATACAAACGTCCTATAACTTGTCATGTAACACAATGTAGGAGGGACTGAACATTCATTGAATGAACATTCATTTATACTTGATGCTATCCCTAGTCAGACAAGTAGTGTAGAAATATCCAAAGTATGTCAACCCTTAATTTTATTTTATTTTATTTTATTTTACTTATTTTTTGCCTTACCAGTGGCTTAAATGTGTATATTACAAGCCGTGCTTTTCACTGATTTAAATGTGTCTTTATTCTGTATTTTCAGGTGAAAACAGCCAAATGCGGGAGCAGTACGGTGCAACATGTTCGTTTTGTAGTGTGCATTTTGTGTTTAGCATTTTTTTAAAAGTAACTTGTGACTATTCAAAACCAGGCAACTAGTGTAGAAATAATTGAATGTTTTAACTCTTTAAAAGTTGCACCAAAGGATAAAAATAAATATCACAGTTGTTAGGTATTATCAGGATTAATCAACCAGTTATGCATGCATTACGCAATTACTCCAGCATCATATGTGGTATTTAGATCAGATCCAGAGACTAACCTGCTTCTAGCTGAGGTGAAACTATGAATGTACGAATTGAGAATTATAAAAAAAAAAGTAACCCGAGTCGAAATCGAAATGTGTTGAAATTAAATCTTTCCATTTTAAAAAAACTGTGTTTCTATTGTTCATTTTCACAAAATTTTAATGCTGAAGTAAAGCTTGTGAACAAATTCAGATATTGTATTTTCATATTTCTTCACAAGTTACAGGTGTATTCTAAGTTTTTATTTATCAACTGTGTCTCAAATTTTAAAACTTTTTCAGTGTTTTTAAAAACAAACAACTGGCAATCATTAAACTGGTTGACATTGTAGGTTCGTGAACCTGTTTTTGCCTTGTCTGTTTTGTCTGTGTTCGCAAGTTACCATAAAAGAATAGTTTTGGTAGGCAAGCTGTTCATGCTATAAAATCTAAAAGTACATTTTTCCTTCTAATTCAAACTTTTCTCCATCCATTAGATTCTCAAATATCTGTTTCACTGTTAAAAACTCCTAATTGTCAGTACAAGAAATTGAATTGTTTGTAAAAACAACAAATTTCTTTCAGCAGTTTTCTTTCAGCACTCACTCACACACACACACACACACACACTCGTGCATCAAATTTAAGACTTTCCATTCTCACTATAAGACAACAAGCCATTTTAGCATGTGCGAGCAGCATGTTCCCAATCTTCTTAATCTTTTCATTCACCTGACACTGTCTGCTTACACAAATTGTACTAGTAATCCTGAACTAAAGCCTGACATTTTTGTACAACCATCTACGATATGGTAAATAAATGAATATTATTAGAAATGTTATTAGAAACTAGATATAGTTTTATATAATTTTGACAAACTTTTTTCATTTGTTCAGCCATTTTTCAAATTTGAAAAAAAATAAAAGATGTATAACTTTTGAGATGTCAAGAACTTTTTATTTTTCGCTACCGGTCACAACCCCACTTTTGCATGAAATAGTATGAAATATAATTTTTTTTTTTTTTACAAGTAAAGCTTTTTACTACTCACTGTCAATTCTAACTGACAAACAACAAATCACAGGGTTGACATTGTAGTTTCTGACATACTTTCAGTTTTTTCATTTTTAATCGTCCTAGACCTACATTTTCTTTACATATCTTCAAGCTAAAGAGTATATTATCTTTTATTTGTTTACATTCACAAGGTGTACGAATTGCGTGGAAGCATTTTTTTTTTTTTTTTTACGTTAGTAGTCTCTCAATGAGGCGCTGAATCCTGCAGAAGGCTTTTATTCCTTTTTATGAACTTGCATCTACCTATCCATCCATCAGTCAGTTAAGTTTTAAAGTGTAACTGCATAAGACGGAATATGCACACAGAAAATATTAGAACAAATAAATACGAGAATATACTTCAAAGAACAACTCTGTTCATTGAGAAGGGAGAGAATAGAAACTCCATAGAAAGAACATCTGAGAAAAACAACAACAACAACAACAACAAGAAAAACAATATAACAAAACTAACAAAGATTTTTGAAAGCAACAGTGTGATTATATCTCATTTTTCACTCAAATTAAATTTTTAACTGAGTGAATGTCTGCAAACACATGAAAGCATGTTTGTGAACATGACAACGCTTGGTGATCCAATATCCAATCCTATGGGAAGATGTCCCGGATCATACTCAGGTCTTCGTTCAACATATACAGCCAATGACTAGTTTCTCGCCCCTAAAATCAGCCTCGATGCACTTTTTAAAAACGGTGGCAAAATTCGCTGTTCTGCCCATAAGAGGGGGAAAGTGATAGAATGAGATTAAGATTTGTCTTTTTTTTTCTTGAACAATTACAGTAATTGTGTGTGTCATTCTCCCTTAAATCGGTTGCTATCATTTAGCGTAAATGTCGCGAGCCGCCCAAAATGTCGAGGGTGACCACGGTGATGAATACAATCTTGAATCTTGAGCACAGAGTGCCCCTTGTTTGTCCCGCAGTGGGGAAATGTTGGACTTGTTGGATCTACGCATACGTAGGTAAATGCGGAATTGATGAACATCTCATAAACATCTCATACGAGAACTTTAAACGGAAGGAAGGAACACATATTGGATATGAAGTTCTATGAAGCTTTTCCACTGGACCTTTGGAGTCAAAGCGTAGACTGACATTCATGTTTGCATGTTACTACAGTACTTTTTGGGTTTTATTTTGTAATTATGTATGTATTGTTTCTGTTGGTTGGGGAGAAACTCTTGAAAGTGCTGCAATTTCTGGGACCACGTTGAAATTTTCAAACGTTACTGTCAACGTTTGCGTCAAAAGGATACTTCTGCAAGGAATCTCAATTAATTCCAAAAGCAAACGGATACCTACAATATCCTTGAACAAAATCTGAAATTTTGAAAGAGTTAAATGTAATGCTGTTGTAATATATTCTCACTATGATGTGGTTTAAACATAAATGATGCAATAGTTATCTCCTGCAAAAGATAATGATGATGATGATAAAAGTTGAAAATTAAAAGTTGAATGCAGGCAAATATTTATGTTGAATGTTTGTGAGTAGCTTGTAAAATCTTTGATGTATGACTTCATTTTACCCTTTCCTCACTAGTAGCCATCACAAATCGGCGACCTCCATCTAGATCTTAGATGCTCACTCCGCCTATGAAAACCAGGCCATCAATTCAGACACATGTGACTCTGCTTGTCTGCCTGTGTAGCAGTCTCTCAACCATACATCATGGCAGGTCCCTTGTATTGTATTGTTTCTAAATAACAAGTACAACAATACATGGTATCCTCAGTTTAGACCTAGAACCTGGGCGATTCAACAAGTTACACGTGTTCAAAGGTGCTCATTCAGAGAAACAATGATTGAGTTCTGGACCAGCAGGAGACCTTACAGATATTTCTTGTTGATGCCAGTGAGGAGAGAGTAACCGTACGTCTCGCAGAAGAATATTAACACATTAATTGATAATCTGAGGATCAAAAAACTTGAACAATGATCCCTCTTTCAGGATGGCCTCAAACTTTTCATCCACAATCTAACAGTCATGTGTAAAGGGTTCCCCCATTGTTTTCTGGTGACACTGGATGACTTGTTTTTACAGTATTCTCCTGACGGCGTGCTTGAGACCCGTCAACACAACATTGTCAGGGATAAAAAAGAACATCACTTTAAAAAACAGATCAGTTACGAAAAAACTCCGGGTCGTGTACGATAAGAGGCGCTTGTTTTCGGACGGCACAACCAAACCTTTCGGGTTTTGCACTGAGTTGCAAAAGATGAATAAAAATATCAAATTCATTGAAGGTTTACCTGAATCTTTTGAAAATGAAGATGTATTTCCTACTGATAGAAAACATTTGATTATTCTTGACGATGTTATTTTTGAAGCTTCTGAAAACCCAGAGGTTGTCCGTGTTTTTACGCAGTACAGACATCATAAAAATATGAGTGTTATAATGCTGACGCAAAACTTATTTCATCGTGGTAAATATAGTCGTACTATTAGTCTGAATAGCAATTACTTTGTATTGTTTAAGAATCCTCGCGATAAAATGCAGATAAAAGTTCTTGCTCAACAGATTTACCCGTCTCAAAGAGCTTTCTTTCTAGAAAGCTTTGAAGATGCTACAGCCGACGCTCACGGGTACTTAATTGTTGATCTAACACCCTCATGTCCAGAACGCTACAGACTAAGGACTGGGATACTTCCTCACGAGCGTCACACTGTGTACATACCAAAAACGTCTGCTTAAGTTATGTCAGCGCGTATAAAAAGAAACGATGGTTTACTTAAGGAACTATACCACGCTCCGTCAAAGAAACGTAAAGACATTTTAATGCGTAGTTCTCGGGACTTTATTCAAGCTCTTTGCGAGATCGCCCTGAATGTTTTGAAGGGGAATGTACCATTGTCGCAAGCTCAGTTAAAAAAACTGAAAAATCAGAAGAAAAACATCAGACTCTTGGCTAAAAAAAAGCGTGCGTGAAGCGTAAACGAAGGATTCTTAAAAAGCTATCGGGTGGATTCCTGTTGCCGTTGCTAGCGGCTGCCGTTCCAATCATTGGAAATCTAATAGGAGGACTTGTAAAGAAGTAAAACGCCATGAAGACTGTCCAGAAAATGTATCTCGTCTCTCCTCAGCAAATTAAGCAGTTATCACGCCCATCCTCTGACATCCGTGAAACAGCCGAAGATGAATTGAATGAGAAGATGAGGACCGTTCTAAATGATTCTCAGTTAAACTCGTATGAGAAGATTAAACAGTATGATGGTCTATTGCAGAGATATTTAACCTTTACAAAACAGGATCAGAGAGACCAAAGGAGAGTAACTCTGACTTTACAACGAGACAGAGATCATCCCCACGACTCTGACAGTCGCGACCAAAGCGTTCTAAAAACACCCTCTGTAACGGACGTCGTGGGTAAGGATATTCTAAACAGCCTTCCGTCAAAAGCTCGAAGAAATGCTGAATACATTATCCAGAGGATATCCAAAAACGGCGACGGTTGGAATATGAATGGTGAATTTATGTATGAAGGAAATGCTGTAAAAGGCTCTCATGTGATTGATATATTCAAGTACCTTTCCCTACCGTATAAGAAAACAAGTTCTTCATTACCTGAGGGATGGTCCGAGTTTCTCGTCACATTATTAAAGCTAAACATCCCTCTCACCCTGCTGTCCAATCCTGAAGCGCGGCCTCAATATCAGAGACTTAAATCGAATTCTACCTCACGAAAGAAAAGCATAGCCGAGGGCTGGTCTCCCGACCCAAAGGACTCTAAAGTGACACCTCGACGACGCTTGACGCGTGTAGCGACCAAAAGGAAGAAATTGTCTCTAACACCTCGATGGGTTTCATGAATAATTACCTTGTACACGGTTATTGCCTTTTCATCAATAAAATGTTTTATTGAATTACTATAAGATTACAGATTTTCTTTTCAACACACGTACAAACAAAATAAGATTAGTCACACGTTACAATAGTCATTAAAATACAGAAGAGAACAGTTTTATTGTTTCCACGGACAGTGGGCGCATCTTTTTAGACATTGTTGATGACCTTTCACAAAGTTGTATACCATGAGGTCATTTGTTAAGGTATCGTCGCTTTATAGACTTAATACTTCTTCGATAGACAACCCTCTAGCGCGATGACAGAGGTAGATGACGCAGTGATGACCACATACAAACGATAGGGGGTGCTGTAGTTGACCATTGTTGTACTTGATGTCGACTGAATGTTTTTTGAGAAACTTTAAAATATTTTCAGGGTAATGTGCAAAGTAGGGTCCCATTCCAAATGAGTCAAAGAAAGTTGTTCTACCGTCTTCTTCGAGAGTTAAGACCAGTGCTCTCCTGGTTTATGTGCCGGATGTGTGTTGACGATGAAATATGCAGGCAGTCTGAGGGGTTGTGTCAATTGAGGCAACCTGTCCGACGGCCATACACCGTAAAATGTGTCGCCCAAGAGACCTCTCAGCAGCCTCTGTAACTGGAGACTATCCATAACTTTTATAATAATAGTCCACCAGCACTTGTCTTTTTGCATCAATCTCCAGAATGGAATCGTAACAAGCGTACACAATCAGTGTTACGGTGTTCGGTAAGGGTACTCTGAATCTCATCTCCAGTCTTAAATTCCCATTTGAGAGAGGAGAGAGAGCGTAGTTGTCGTCGGCTGGATTGAGATTAAATGCAAACAACGAATAACCGCTGCTAAAACCTTCGCGGTCAATGCTTAGAGGCAGATCCTTCAAATGTCTTCCTGTAGCTAGAATCATGTTATAAAACTCTCTGACCGCCATACCGTTATTAAACTGAGGTTGAAAAGCTTTAGCGGGGATCTGTTGGCCGTCCTGACAGAGGGCTAGATATTCAGTGTTGTAATGATGAAAATTGAACGGGGAGAGATCTCTCCTACCGGTAAATGCCTCGTGATGTACCAACCCTAAAACCACGTATTTAGGTATTGAACCCAGAAATAAATTCTCCTGGGTGCATATTCTTGAGTTTTCTGGAATGGAGTATGTTTTTACATTGACTCGTGAGAGCGGGAAGAGAGCATTTCCTTTTAACACACCCGCTGCATGACCTATTCTCACAGCTGGCGAAACAGTGACTTTCTTCACAAACAGAGAGGCGCCGAGGATTTTCAGACGAAAGGTGGAGTCGCGGGGTCCGGTCAGGCAGAAGGCATCATTCGCTCTGGTGAGTTTAATTCTTAAATCGACAGAGTTTAATAACAGTCTCTCGCAGAAAAATATGTCGCCGTGGAGAGGACCGAGAAGATGTACTTCTCTGGATCTGCTCGTGAACTCGGCCCTCTTATTAAGACCTGCGTTGGGACCGTTTACAGTGATGATCGAGTCAACTGACCCAGTGTCGCCTGAAAAGTTGAGAAGTGTTTCAATCATAGCTCTGTACGGATTTGTGGAACTGGATTGTGAAATCATCCGATCGCCCAGAACCACATTGCACTGGTCAAAGATTGTGTTTAGAGGGTAATTGATGAGACCGACCGCTGCGTCGTTAGCCAGCGGTGTGCCATCGGCGTTAGTAATTCTTGCACGCACGTGTAGAAGGGTGTCGTTTAGGTCTAGATACTTTTCACCGTCTCCCGGTATTAAAAACTCAATAGGTCCTCCTTCGCTGATAGCGGCTACTGGTGCAATTTCAGTGTAAATTTTGTCTTTGATGGAAAGTTGCGTCACCGGGGGCGTGAATAAATCCAGTTCTGCCAATGTGCATTCAGCAGATTTCTGGTGTAGGAGTGCCATGTTACTGTATATAAGGTTTTTTAAAATATATCAGAGCTCCCTCTGGACTTCCTCTTGGACCGTTTGCTTCTGTCAACAGACTTCTTTCTTTTTTTGTTTGTACGTTTATTAGAGCTCTGTGTTACACATCGTCCTGGAGGGCGTCTCTTTGTCCTCCGCGATAAGACGGCTGTACCTCCTGACCCTTTCTGTCTCTGTTGATCGCTCATTCCTCTCAAGGTACGGGTGAACATATCCGTAGCTATGTTACCCACCGCTGATTTGAGATGTTGTTTCGCGATGGCAATACCTCTTTTCAAGAGCGGTGAATCAAACCGAAACATTTTCAAGAAGAGGGAACCGATGCCACGTTCGTACATAACAGGGGCACCGTAGAAACCGGGTAGATCTCCGCCCACCTGTTTTTCATAATATTGTACAAATCTGTGAGGGTCGTCTCTTAAGCCTGCATGAACCATTGTGTTTGTTTACGACTTGGCCTGCAAAGACTGGTTATCTCTCTCCGGCGTTGTGATGGTGAATGAATTTCCACATGACGATACAAGGGTTATATAATATCCTCTCAAGTAACAGGTCTAAAGTATAGAGTCACCATGACCTTTCCAAAGGTAAAATTGACGGGTTTGTTAAGATTCGATTTAATTTGTATCTGAATATTTTCAATATGGTTCTTGGCCACCGGTAAATAGTAAGCAGGGTTAAAATGTTGTGTGATTATATCAGAGTAGCTACCCTTGATTTCCACAGTTCTTAAAAGCGGTGCATATGCATCCCCTACAAGCTGCGGTCTTACAACGTCGCTGTAACAGTAGAGATGGTAAAACCCCACTTTTAAATCAACTGGATGGGGCGCTCTGTAGTCGCAAAAATGTATCCAATTACCAGGCTCTACACCTAGCATGTAAGCCAAAGGCGAGTTAAAAAGCACTAGGTTCTGCCCGTCTCCTTGAAGATCAATTTTTTGCCGTGCACTGTTAAACAGGAAGCGTATGCCGTTATTGGTTTTTTTAAAGGTTTGCTCCAACTCGGTTGTAATCTGATTAATAGAGCTGTAATATCCTCCCTTAAACTTCAGTTTGGAAATATCTGTTCCCGCCGTTTTGAAATGTCGATCAACCCCTCGTGATTCGTCTTTTTTCCTCTGAGCAGAGGCGCTGGCATCGGGATCTGGAGCCCTAAGACGAGCCATGGCTCTATGAAATTCATCTTTATACCGTCGTGTTGTGTTAGCCTCCGAATCTGATCCTCTAGGGGGAGCCGTGTTTGTGTTGGAATCAAGTACTCTATGGTTCGGTTTCCAGGAAAATGATGCTGTATCCTCTGGAATATTATGCCACGTGTGAGGGTATGTAATCTCCGTCAAAGCGACCTCCCATTTTCCGTTTAAATCGATATGTTGTGCTAAATCAACGCGGAAAGTACCAATGGAGTTGTCTTTAAAAACATTTGCGCTGACGTTTGATGGTAAAGTCACATAGAAGCCTGCGTTCTTTGAGTCGTACATGGTGATATGATGCCTGGTGTAAAGAAGGACCTTCTTATATATTTTTTATATCCGAAGCTTTTACCCAGCTGTTGAATTTTTCAGGCCAGTTCTTCCACTGGACAAAGACCTGCCTCTCTCCTTTAACGCAGCGTTCCATGAGAATCTTTTCAACGTGAAATACTTTATCCTTTACGAGTTGTACTTTTTGTAATTCTTGATCATAAAATGACCCCTGGATGGTCTCGCCGTCGAAATCTTTCAATTTATACACAGGCGGGGTGCGATGAATACATTCAGTTATCGTAAATATCTCATCTGTAAAACTCTGCTCATACTTTTTGTCAAATACACCTCGTAGTTTTGATATCCTAACATGATCGCCCTCCTTTAATTTTGCCTTTTGCAGATCTTTCGATGGTCTAATGTAAAAATTGCAGAGTATTTTCTTTAGTTACTTCCATCGGTGTCATTTTTATACTACTGTGATAGCTGTGATTATAACTCTTTACTAGATCCTGTAAAACCTCGATGTAACGTAATGTGTTTTTAGCCGTGAAATATCTCCACATCCGACTTTTAAGAGTGAGGTTAAATCTCTCAACCACAGAGGCCTTAACGTCACTCGCTGTTGAAAAATGATTAATACCCTTCCTTTCCATCAAAGCCCTGAAACTCTTGTTAAAAAAATCTTTCCCATCATCCGTCTGTAGCTTTGCAGGCGTCCCGCACTCCTCCAGCACTGTTTTGAACGCCTTCATTCTCTCGATCGGAGTCTTTCTTTTTAAAACGCGTACATAGGCCCTCTTTGAAAATACATCTATAACGGTCAACAAGTAATTTTGATCGTCGTTATATCTAGCCAACGCCTGCATGTCGCATAGGTCGGCCTGGAATTGTTGAAGAGGCCTGTGAACAAATACTCTGTATCTCGGAAAGTTTACTCTGGCTGGTTTATGCAGGGTGTAGGCATCCTGTTTTGATAAAAAAATCTTTAATAGATTTAGAACTGACTGGTTTTCCAGTCTCAACCTGCACCCCTGGACGAAGGCGACTCACACCTCCAGAGGTCCCGGGGTGAAGAGGATTGTAATAAACTCTTTTAATGATGTGTTTCACCGTCATGTTAAACGAGAAATGAATGAGCTGAGATCCAAATATACTTCTTAATGTTTTTTATTCCACAGGTTATGTAAGGATTCAAACGTAATGTTATACAAAGAGAGTAAAAGAGTAAAAAAAAATAAACATCACATACGAGGGAATCTCGTGTTTGTGACATCGCCCAGGACCGGCGTTCTATTCCAGATTCTACTTGCTGATTCCAGACGTTCAATTAGAAGATCCTCAGGCTCATGTTTGATGTATTCATTCCAGACAGTTGATTTTCGACACCTCATTTCGAGCAAGACTGTCTCAGCCGTAGCCTTCGTTCTCATTTTCCCCGGTTGTACGTCATTCAGGGTCAAGTAGTGTTGTACAGCAGGCAGAAAGTTCTTGTTACAGAGTCTCTTCATCAACGGGTGGAAATTAAGGCGGTAGAAATCATCCTCCATCTCTTCAAGACAGCTGTGTTGTAGTTGGCTGGGATGGTCTACTTGGCAACCGTAGCAGATCTCCCTCCAATACCTGCGTATGGTTTTACCTAGTAGATGAAATACAACTGTCTTTAAAGCTTTCAAGAAGAAACCGCTTATCCATCCATCCGTGTCATCATTAGCTGCTGGTTCTTGGTCTTGAGAAGCAGTGGATAAAGCAGGCGGATGCACGTCGACAGTTTCGTTCCCGGGGCAGGCGGTTGCTGCCTTCCCTACAGGTTCCTCCTCGTCATCCACATCTTGCATTTCAGTTGCAACAGAGTCGTCTGTGTCGTCTTTGACGTCCAATGAAGGACGGGCTCCGTCTGTCATGTCGTTGTTGGAACCCTCGTACTTATGACCGTCAGCCACAACGTGTTCTACCGCAGGATGTAGAGGTGACGGCGAGGAGTTGTTCATCCCGTACCCGGGGCCGCCTGTAGCAGCTCCGAGGAAGGTAGTGACGATACGTCTCGGAACACCTTCTGGCCTCATCGTTGTCTTGGACAGTCTTGTTCCAACAGGTACGTCTGCATGGTGTTGCTCTGGAAAAAATCCTCTTTATAACAGCCATCAACAAGTAGGCGGTCCAGGGTGGGGCGGTCCTAAAACACAAGGGCATCATTCCATAAGCGGCTATGGTAGAAGAGACCGTCGATTTTTGGAGAAATCTCCTGGATTGTCTCACTCCAAGCATCCATCGGTATGGTTAACAGAGTACGAAAAACACCACAATCGGAATTAATATACTCCAGGACGAAATCTTCTTCTTCTTCACCTGTGACTCCTGTTGATACTTTATGGATGGCCCTGAAGGACCAACGTCCTGATCCTAACATTTGAATCACATCGTCTTTTGCACCTGCACGTCACTAACATGCTGGTGCTTGACCTCGGCTTGCTTGCACCGTCACTTGAAATTACTGCATTTAATAAAAACAAGAGAAAAGAAACGCCCTTTAAACTTGACTGTAGCTTGCTGAATAAACGCATCCAACATACGCACTGGTGGATGCATTTAGACAATCATCAGCTGGTCATTTGGTCGATGCTGAGCCAGGATAATTAATAATTTAGCGATAACTTCCTTGGAGAAACATCTCACCCGTCCAGCTGGAGTTGCTGTCCTGGCAGCTGCCTCACTGTCCAGCTCATATTTGATGTCACAGCAGTGTTTCTGTGAATGGAGATGCACTGCCAGTGTCCAGCTGAATCAGGTGTAACTGGATCACACGTCACCATCTTTGTATCTGCGGCCAATTTAAGCGCAGAAAAACAAGGCGTTTGACAAATTTTATTGATGGTAAAGGCATAAAGGGAAATTTTAGGCGTGTTTTCCTTCTCCCATAGCTATTAATAGTAATATTGAAATGTTTATTTTTATCTTTGCTGAAGGGGACCCCACATATGACCTTGAAATGAATAAGGATCGGGCATGCGCATGATGTAACTTACTGAAATTCAGTGACCGTTTTCTCCCACCAACTTTCATCTATTTGAAAACCTGATTCCCTGTTGTATGCTCCTCTCGTTTTTGACCTCAATCTCATTAATATATTTCAGAAACAATTCTCTTCTAGGGCTGAGTAGATTGTTGCTGAGTCAGGAGGTAGAGAAGGAAACCTGTGAAAGTTTTTATTTTTTTATTTATTTTAGACAAAATATATGATTTGATATTGTTTTGAGAGACTATTGTACGAGCGTGACAAGCATTTCTCCAAGTAAGAGGGAGGAAACACACGATTCTCTTTTTGGGCCAGAATTCTGAGTGGCTGAATTATATTTACAGCGCTTCTGAAATTGGGAGCAAACTTTAATAGCATGGAACGTAACCTTGGGATTCTTGACATTGGTAGGTCTTTTCATAGGCAGTGAGGAATATACTGGAGCATTAATAGAGGATGAGCATGAAAACATTTCCAGTTTGGACTAAGGTAAACATCAGTAAGACAGCAGATTTTATGAATATAAGAGGCTCAATAATAAAACTGTTTTGAATTTACACTTATGGAGTAACGATCTGCTGACCCGAGGAGACTTCCCACTCCAAACAAAATCACTTGCTGTAGTTTATCAATGATTTTTTTTTTTTTCTTTTTAAATTTCTCCACCTCTGAAGGTCAGATTTGACTAGAGTCGTGCGTGAAGGTAAAGGTAGAGGATTTATTGTCAATTCTGCCATATGCATTACATATCAAGGATTGAAATGTGCAGCCACATGAACGCAGAGAGATTTAAAACAAGATTCTTTAAATCAAAGTGCAGGTTCTTGAAGCCTACCCCTTTTAATTGGATGACATATGCTTTTCTCATTTTTGACCCTATATCCTGAAAACATGAATAATAATTCACTATTGTTATGCATGATGCCTTTAAACCCTAGAGATGAGCTCTGTGTGACTCTGCTAAAGACTTAATGCCCAAGTGGTTTCCATAATACCTCTTATGAAGACCCTCCAATATTTATAACGTACAGAACATTAAGAATCACCCGTTATAATGTACTTAAATATGTAATAATAATGTATATGTAATAATGTATAATCAAAAAACATGTTTTATTAGTGCATAATTTACATTTTCCCTTTGGTTTCCTTGTTTATACATTCTGTTTATAATATGCTAATGATAATGCTAATAACAGACATATGTAGATCGTAGTTATGAGAACACAGAAGTGTAAGAGCTGTTGCCACGAAAGAGCATTACAAGGGTACTGTGCTATAAAACGGTTATTATTCATGATGCTAATGTCGAATCAGCGTAGCATTTTTGTGTGGTCATCTTTGCTAAGTATGGAAGTCAAAAGTCGTGGGACAACCTGGGAGTAAGTTCAGGTGGTCATGGAAAAGTGGACAGGAAGTTAATATACTGTAGGATTTCACAGCTTCTATTGACTGAATTGACTGATCTGCATCTTGTGACATTTATGAGACATTTATCTGAGAAACTTAAGGGAAATCAAACATATGCAGTGGCAGGAAGTAGCAATGAAAGCAATCGTGAAGCTATTTAGTGAAATCTCGCAGAAAAGCATTTCCTCCTCCCAGAGGCTCTTTGACTGTGTGTGTGATTGCAATGGCAATGATCTTGAATCCACTTCGTGGGGACTGTCTTTCCTTATTTTATACTGAACAACAAGCACGGCTCTATTTACTGTTTCGTTCAAATGAAACACAACATACCAGGGCCCATCACTGTGTTCTGAAACCTCCTTTGAGTTGGGTCTGTTTCAAGCACTGAGTCAATAAGCGTCATGCAATCTTGAGCTGCGTTTTTAATGTGTGCAGTTTTGGCGCGTGTTGCTCGCTCGGTGCCCAGAGAGTACAGAGAGCTGCAGATGGTAACAGGCAGGGAGGTGGGAAACCTTGTCTCTCTTGCACCTCAGACTGTGCTGAAACCTGATTTGTAAACATGCTCACAGGAACCATCTGCCGCTGAGTTCATGTTTTCCTCTGCATTTTTTGATTTGGGATTCTATAAATAGACAGAGAGATGAAGGAGACCACTATATGTCAAATCTGTATGATTGATGGTCCCCCGGGAGTAATAAAACCCTCCCCTTCCGGAAGTAATAAACCCCACCCCTTTTTATATCAAAAAGAAATTAAAATAATTACCCTCCCCATTTTTATATCAACAGGAAATTAAAATAATGAAGGTCCAAGGGGTAGCTTCACCCTTGTGTGATGCAGGGGGTGGGGGTCAGCTACATCCTCACAGACGCAAGGGTCAGGCAGGGTCAGCGGGAGGGTGGGTGTGTGATGAGACACCGGGAGGATTACCTTAGGTGTGTGGGTAAAAAAAAAAGGGGTAAAACAAAAAGAAAGAAATACTTTTAGTTTTCAGCATTAGTCAATGTTTGAACTGTTTCTGCATTGCAGGCTAAATAATCAAAACACATTAGTAGCTACAATATTATTTCGGGTTTAAACATTTTAGAAGTTATTTAACATCTTATGAAGAAGTTTTTCATTCTTGAAATATTTCTTCAAGATAAAACAGTAGAAAGAAAACACTTCTTAGTCTTCACTAATAGTTCAAACGACGCAGCTACCCAACTCATGCACCATTTTTCAAAATGCGTTTAAACAGATAATTTGTACTTGTTTGAGAAATACTTTTAGTTTTCAGAATAGAACAAAAGAAAGAAATACTTTTAGTTTTCAGAAAATAAGGTTGAGTGAACAAGGATAAAACAAAAGAAAGAAATACTTTTAGTTTTCAGAAAATAAGGTTGAGTGAACAAGGATAAAACAAAAGAAAGAAATACTTTTAGTTTTCAGAAAATAAGGTTGAGTGAACAAGGATAAAACAAAAGAAAGAAATACTTTAGTTTTCAGCATTAGTTCAAATAAAACAGCTATTCAACTCATATGAGTTTCTGTTGAATCAGTCTATTTAATTTTACACCCTGTGTGAGTTTTAAACGATGCAATTTTACTTACTCAGGAAATACTTAAAAAAGGGGTAAACAGCGGTGTGACAACAGGCATTATGCCTGACTCTTTCTCAGACACCGAAACATACCACATTTTACATCAGTTCCGGGGTAACCTTCGCTGTTGACCAGACCTTCCAGAACTTCATCCTCCTTTCCAAAAGGACTCCAGACTACCCATGGATGCCTCTTCCTCTGCACGTCGTAGGTGAATATTTATCTATCTATCCATCTATCTATATCTATACAGTATACATATAAGTATATACATATATGTGTATCTATGTATTTACATTTACATATATAAGTATAATAAAAACGTTACGCCATGTTTATCACGTACCATGTCTCTTTTCATTGACAGACGTTGTCACTCATCTGTGTGACGTTCATTTAACGCAGAGTGATACTGGTAAAAATATTGAATTATTTTATAATTCGTTGTTAATATCTCTATTATGTGTTACAACAGCCGCACTTCTATTTTTCAGATATTATCGCCTCCGCGAATAACTTCCCGGAGACGCTGATCGGCGCTGAGGAGCTTGAGCGGTTAATGCGTGTAACTTTTGAAGACGGAGATGCCCGTGCGGATCTGTCGGCTGTGAATCTGAGAGCGAGTCTTCAAGTCAGCGGCACCGAGGCTCAGAACACGCCGTGTATTATAATAATCGACAGCGAGGACGAGTTCGTCCGGGGCCGAGTACAGGAAATCGATCGAAGGGGAGTAACCAACGCTCTCTGAGCCGTAAGCGACGGTTAATTCGGCACGGAAGACAGGACCGGCGCGAGTCATTGGTGAGAAGGAGACAGCGATTCTAATCATAATTACGATAACTAGGTAAAGAATAGCGGTATTTATTAAGTGTATATACATGCGTATGTGTGTGTGTGTGTGTGTGTGTGTGTGTGTGTGTGTGTGTGCATGAAAAGGTCACCCGGAACCCGGAAATCAGACACGACCGGGAAGTCATCCGGACCCTGTGGATGCTGATCATTCATTGAACGGGTCGCTCCAACTGTTCAACGGTGAGAGCAAAACATTCAGTTCAATAAAAAAAAAGTATTTTAAGCACAGTCTGTCGATGTATTTTATATTTAACTACCTATGTTTTTTGTTTTATTCAACGCCTGTGCGTATGAAAACAGACGATCAGTCAGAGGTCGAAGGAGTAGGGCACACGCTCGTTGATTCTTTAACTCACCAGACGCCTCAGCTGATAGGAGGTGGGAAAAAACATTTTGGAGTGATAGTTTACGTTTCACTGCTGTATTTATTTATTTATTTTTTCACATGAAAACAGATACAAAGACAACAAGCACGCCACACCTTCTACCTGTCGCTTCAACACCAACACCAACACCAACGTTTGGTAAGATACGAATCTCAATTTTTTTCAACACATCTCTACCGTTCAGTATCAGTTGAATGGTTGTATGTTCGCTATTGTGTGTGTGTGTGTGTGTGTGTGTGTGTGCGTACGTGCGTGCGTGCGTGCGTGTGCGTGTGTGTGTGTTTTATCTGTAATGCGGTTTGTCTATGTTCCGGCTGTGTGCTTTTAGACGGTGTCATTTTACTATTGAAGGTGTTTGAGTAACTGTTGCTGCTAAGCGTCATTGTGATTTTACTACTATGCTTTAACGACGACGGACACTAGAGGTCGCGATTACTATTTCACACTATGCTTTAACGACGGCGGCCACGTGAGGTCGTGATTACTATTTCACACTATGCTTTAACGATGGCGACCACTAGAGGTCGGGATTACTATTTTACACTATGCTTTAACGACGGCGGCCACTAGAGGTCGTGATTTTACTAATTGTAATGTGCTTTAACGACGGCGGCCGCTAGAGGTCGAGATTACTATTTCACACAATGCTTTAACGATGGCGACCACTAGAGGTCGGGATTACTAATTTACACTATGCTTTAACGACGGCGGCCACTAGAGGTCGTGATTTTACTAATTGTAATGTGCTTTAACGACGGCGGCCGCTAGAGGTCGTGATTTTACTAACTGTAATGTGCTTTAACGACACCGGCCGCTAGAGGTCGTGATTTTACTAACTGCAATGTGCTTTAACGACGGCGGCCGCTAGAGGTCGTGATTTTACTAATTGTAATGTGCTTTAACGACGGCGGCCACTAGAGGTCGTGATTTTACTAACTGTAATGTGCTTTAACGATGGCGGCCACTAGAGGTCGTGATTTTACTAACTGTAATGTGCTTTAATGAGGGCGGCCACTAGAGGTCGTGATTTTACTAATTGTAATGTGCTTTAACGACGGCGGCCACTAGAGGTCGTGATTTTACTAATTGTAATGTGCTTTAACGACGGCGGCCACTAGAGGTCGTGATTTTACTAACTGTTATGTGCTTTAACGACGGCGGCCACTAGAGGTCGTGATTTTACTAACTGTAATGTGGTTAAACGACGGCGTCCACTAGAGGTCGTGATTTTACTCATTGTAATGTGGTTTAATGACAGTATACACTAGTGATTTACTATTTGTTTTTACGCTTTAAATGTTGATCCTTAGTAGATCCCTACATTTACACTCTGTTTATATTAATATCATATTAACTGCTATCCGAGGTCTTGCTTCTAGATTGTATTTACATTTGTATTGTTGTCGGTATTCTGTTTCAGCTCTCCCCTCTGGGTCTTGGCCTTTGTGGGAGACATCGACGCCGGTTTCCTCAGTACCTCTGGATCTACTATCCGGACCGTTCCCTGCTGAAGACTCGACGTCGGCATCTGGGCTATCCGCACCTCCACAGCCACCGTCGCCGACACCATCAGCACAGCCAGCAACCACAGACAAGCCGCGGACATCGCCCCGGATACCAAAACAAAAAGAAAGAAATACTTGTGTGTGTGTGTGTGTGTGTGTGCATGAAAAGATCACCCGGAACCCGGAAATCAGACACGACCGGGAAGTCATCCGGACCCTGTGGATGCTGATCATTCATTGAACGGGTCGCTCCAACTGTTCAACGGTGAGAGCAAAACATTCAGTTCAATAAAAAAAAAGTATTTTAACCACAGTCTGTCGATGTATTTTATATTTAACTACCTATGTTTTTTGTTTTATTCAACGCCTGTGCGTATGAAAACAGACGATCAGTCAGAGGTCGAAGGAGTAGGGCACCCGCTCGTTGATTCTTTAACTCACCAGATGCCTCAGCTGATAGGAGGTGGGAAAAAACATTTTGGAGTGATAGTTTACGTTTCACTGCTGTATTTATTTATTTATTTTTTCACATGAAAACAGATACAAAGACAACGAGCACGCCACACCTTCTACCTGTCGCTTCAACACCAACACCAACACCAACGTTTGGTAAGATACGAATCTCAATTTTTTTCAACACATCTCTACCGTTCAGTATCAGTTGAATGGTTGTATGTTCGCTATTGTGTGTGTGTGTGTGTGTGTGTGTGTGTGTGCGCGTACGTGCGTGCGTGCGTGTGTGTGTGCGTGTGTGTGTGTTTTATCTGTAATGCGGTTTGTCTATGTTCCGGCTATGTGCTTTTAGACGGTGTCATTTTACTATTGAAGGTGTTTGAGTAACTGTTGCTGCTAAGCGTCATTGTGATTTTACTACTATGCTTTAACGACGGCGGCCGCTAGAGGTCGTGATTTTACTAATTGTATTGTGCTTTAACGACGGCGGCCACTAGAGGTCGTGATTTTACTAAAACTGTAATGTGCTTTAACGACGGCGGCCACTAGAGGTCGTGATTTTACTAATTGTAATGTGCTTTAACGACGGCGGCCACTAGAGGTCGTGATTTTACTAACTGTAATGTGCTTTAACGACGGCGGCTACTAGAGGTCGTGATTTTACTAACTGTAATATGGTTTAACGACGGCGGCCACTAGAGGTCGTTATTTTACTTATTGTAAAGTGGTTTAATGAGAGTATACACTAGTGATTTACTATTTGTTTTTACGCTTTAAATGTTGATCCTTAGTAGATCCCTACATTTACACTCTGTTTATATTAATATCATATTAACTGCTATCCGAGGTCTTGCTTCTGGATTGTATTTACATTTGTGTTGTTGTCGGTATTCTGTTTCAGCTCTCCCCTCTGGGTCTTGGCCTTTGTGGGAGACATTGACGCCGGTTTCCTCAGTACCTCTGGATCTACTATCCGGACCGTTCCCTGCTGAAGACTCGACGTCGGCATCTGGGCTATCCGCACCTCCACAGCCACCGTCGCCGACACCATCAGCACCGCCAGCAACCACAGACAAGCCGCGGACATCGCCCCGGATACCAAAACAAAGAGAAAGAAATACTTGTGTGTGTGTGTGTGTGTGTGCGCGTACGTGCGTCCGTGCGTTTGTGTGTGCGTGTGTGTGTGTTTTATCTGTAATGCGGTTTGTCTATGTTCCGGCTATGTGCTTTTAGACGGTGTCATTTTACTATTGAAGGTGTTTGAGTAACTGTTGCTGCTAAGCGTCATTGTGATTTTACTACTATGCTTTAACGACGACGGACACTAGAGGTCGCGATTACTATTTCACACTATGCTTTAACGATGGCGACTACTAGAGGTCGTGATTTTACTAACAGTAATGTGCTTTAACGACGGCGGCCACTAGAGGTCGTGATTTTACTAATTGTAATGTGCTTTAACGACGGCGGCCGCTAGAGGTCGTGATTTTACTAACTGTAATTAGCTTTAACGACGGCAGCCACTAGAGGTCGTGATTTTACTAACTGCAATGTGCTTTAACGACGGCGGCCGCAAGAGGTCGTGATTTTACTAACTGTAATGTGCTTTAACGACGGCGGCCACGAGAGGTCGTGATTTTACTAACTGTAATGTGCTTTAACGACGGCGGCCACTAGAGGTCGTGATTTTACTAATTGTAATGTGCTTTAACGACGGCGGCCACTAGAGGTCGTGATTTTACTAACTGTAATGTGCTTTAACGACGGCGGCCACTAGACGTCGTCATTTTACTAACTGTAATGTGCTCTAACGACGGCGGCCACTAGAGGTCGTGATTTTAATAACTGTAATGTGGTTTAACGACGGCGGCCATTAGAGGTCGTGATTTTACTAATTTTAATGTGCTTTAACGATGGCGGCCACTAGAGGTCGTGATTTTACTAATTGTAATGTGCTTTAACGATGGCGGCCACTAGAGGTCGTGATTTTACTAACTGTAATGTGGTTAAACGACGGCGTCCACTAGAGGTCGTGATTTTACTAATTGTAATGTGGTTTAATGACAGTATACACTAGTGATTTAATATTTGTTTTTACGCTTTAAATGTTGATCCTTAGTAGATCCCTACATTTACACTCTGTTTACATTAATATCATATTAACTGCTATCCGAGGTCTTGCTTCTAGATTGTATTTACATTTGTATTGTTGTCGGTATTCTGTTTCAGCTCTCCCCTCTGGGTCTTGGCCTTTGTGGGAGACATCGACGCCGGTTTCCTCAGTACCTCTGGATCTACTATCCGGACCGTTCCCTGCTGAAGACTCGACGTCGGCATCTGGGCTATCCGCACCTCCACAGCCACCGTCGCCGACACCATCAGCACAGCCAGCAACCACAGACAAGCCGCGGAAATCGCCCCGGATAACAAAACAAAAAGAAAGAAATACTTGTGTGTGTGTGTGTGTGTGTGTGTGCATGAAAAGATCACCCGGAACCCGGAAATCAGACACGACCGGGAAGTCATCCGGACCCTGTGGATGCTGATCATTCATTGAACGGGTCGCTCCAACTGTTCAACGGTGAGAGCAAAACATTCAGTTCAATAAAAAAAAAGTATTTTAACCACAGTCTGTCGATGTATTTTATATTTAACTACCTATGTTTTTTGTTTTATTCAACGCCTGTGCGTATGAAAACAGACGATCAGTCAGAGGTCGAAGGAGTAGGGCACCCGCTCGTTGATTCTTTAACTCACCAGATGCCTCAGCTGATTGGAGGTGGGAAAAAACATTTTGGAGTGATAGTTTACGTTTCACTGCTGTATTTATTTATTTATTTTTTCACATGAAAACAGATACAAAGACAACGAGCACGCCACACCTTCTACCTGTCGCTTCAACACCAACACCAACACCAACGTTTGGTAAGATACGAATCTCAATTTTTTTCAACACATCTCTACCGTTCAGTATCAGTTGAATGGTTGTATGTTCGCTATTGTGTGTGTGTGTGTGTGTGTGTGTGTGTGTGCGCGTACGTGCGTGCGTGCGTGTGTGTGTGCGTGTGTGTGTGTTTTATCTGTAATGCGGTTTGTCTATGTTCCGGCTATGTGCTTTTAGACGGTGTCATTTTACTATTGAAGGTGTTTGAGTAACTGTTGCTGCTAAGCGTCATTGTGATTTTACTACTATGCTTTAACGACGGCGGCCGCTAGAGGTCGTGATTTTACTAATTGTATTGTGCTTTAACGACGGCGGCCACGTGAGGTCGAGATTACTATTTCACACTATGCTTTAACGATGGCGACCACTAGAGGGCGGGATTACTAATTTACACTATGCTTTAACGACGGTGGCCACTAGAGGTCGTGATTTTACTAACTGTAATGTGCTTTAACGACGGCGGCCACTAGAGGTCGTGATTTTACTAATTGTAATGTGCTTTAACGACGGCGGCCGCTAGAGGGCGTGATTTTACAAACTGTAATGTGCTTTAACGACGCCGGCCGCTAGAGGTCGTGATTTTACTAACTGCAATGTGCTTTAACGACGGCGGCCGCTAGAGGTCGTGATTTTACTAATTGTAATGTGCTTTAACGACGGCGGCCACTAGAGGTCGTGATTTTACTAACTGTAATGTGATTTAACGACGGCGGCCACTAGAGGTCGTGATTTTACTAATTGTAATGTGCTTTAACGACGGCGGCCACTAGAGGTCGTGATTTTACTAACTGTAATGTGCTTTAACGACGGCGGCCACTAGAGGTCGTGATTTTACTAACTGTAATGTGCTTTAACGACGGCGGCCACTAGAGGTCGTCATTTTACTAACTGTAATGTGCTTTAACGACGTCGGCCACTAGAGGTCGTGATTTTACTAATTGTAATGTGCTTTAACGACGGCGGCCACTAGAGGTCGTGATTTTACTAATTGTAATGTGCTTTAACGACGGCGGCCACTAGAGATCGTGATTTTACTAATTGTAATGTGCTTTAACGACGGCGGCCACTAGAGGTCGCGATTTTACTAACTGTAATGTGGTTTAACGACGGCGTCCACTAGAGGTCGTGATTTTACTTATTGTAAAGTGGTTTAATGAGAGTATACACTAGTGATTTACTATTTGTTTTTACGCTTTAAATGTTGATCCTTAGTAGATCCCTACATTTACACTCTATTTATATTAATATCATATTAACTGCTATCCGAGGTCTTGCTTCTAGATTGTATTTACATTTGTGTTGTTGTCGGTATTCTGTTTCAGCTCTCCCCTCTGGGTCTTGGCCTTTGTGGGAGACATCGACGCCGGTTTCCTCAGTACCTCTGGATCTACTATCCGGACCGTTCCCTGCTGAAGACTCGACGTCGGCATCTGGGCTATCCGCACCTCCACAGCCACCGTCGCCGACACCATCAGCACAGCCAGCAACCACAGACAAGCCGCGGACATCGCCCCGGATACCAAAACAAAAAGAAAGAAATACTTGTGTGTGTGTGTGTGCATGAAAAGATCACCCGGAACCCGGAAATCAGACACGACCGGGAAGTCATCCGGACCCTGTGGATGCTGATCATTCATTGAACGGGTCGCTCCAACTGTTCAACGGTGAGAGCAAAACATTCAGTTCAATAAAAAAAAAGTATTTTAACCACAGTCTGTCGATGTATTTTATATTTAACTACGTATGTTTTTTGTTTTATTCAACGCCTGTGCGTATGAAAACAGACGATCAGTCAGAGGTCGAAGGAGTAGGGCACCCGCTCGTTGATTCTTTAACTCACCAGACGCCTCAGCTGATAGGAGGTGGGAAAAAACATTTTGGAGTGATAGTTTACGTTTCACTGCTGTATTTATTTATTTATTTTTTCACATGAAAACAGATACAAAGACAACGAGCACGCCACACCTTCTACCTGTCGCTTCAACACCAACACCAACACCACCGTAAGATACGAATCTCAATTTTTTTCAACATATCTCTACCATTCAGTATCAGTTGAATGGTTGTATGTTCGCTATTGTGTGTGTGTGTGTGTGTGTGTGCGCGTACGTGCGTACGTGCGTGCGTGCGTGTGTGTGTGTGTGTGCGTGTGTGTGTGTTTTATCTGTAATGCGGTTTGTCTATGTTCCGGCTATGTGCTTTTAGACGGTGTCATTTTACTATTGAAGGTGTTTGAGTAACTGTTGCTGCTAAGCGTCATTGTGATTTTACTACTATGCTTTAACGACGACGGACACTAGAGGTCGCGATTACTATTTCACACTGTGCCTTAACGACGGCGACCACTAGAGGTCGGGATTACTATTTTACACTATGCTTTAACGACGGCGGCCACTAGAGGTCGTGATTTTACTAACTGTAATGTGCTTTAACGACGGCGGCCACTAGAGGACGTGATTTTACAAATTGTAATGTGCTTTAACGACGGCGGCCGCTAGAGGTCGTGATTTTACTAACTGTAATGTGCTTTAACGACGTCGGCCGCTAGAGGCCGTGATTTTACTAACTGCAATGTGCTTTAACGTCGGCGGCCGCTAGAGGTCGTGATTTTACTAATTGTAATGTGCTTTAACGACGGCGGCCACTAGAGGTCGTGATTTTACTAACTGTAATGTGCTTTAACGACGGCGGCCACTAGAGGTCGTGATTTTACTAACTGTAATGTGCTTTAATGACGGCGGCCACTAGAGGTCGTGATTTTACTAACTGTAATGTGCTTTAACGACGGCGGCCACTAGAGGTCGTGATTTTACTACTTGTAATGTGCTTTAACGACGGCGGCCACTAGAGGTCGGGATTTTACTAATTGTAATGTGGTTTAACGACGGCGTCCACTAGAGGTCGTGATTTTACTAACTGTAATGTGGTTTAACGACGGCGGCCGCTAGAGGTCGTGATTTTACTAATTGTAATGTGCTTTAACGACGGCGGCTACTAGAGGTCGTGATTTTACTAACTGTAATATGGTTTAACGACGGCGTCCACTAGAGGTCGTTATTTTACTTATTGTAAAGTGGTTTAATGAGAGTATACACTAGTGATTTACTATTTGTTTTTACGCTTTAAATGTTGATCCTTAGTAGATCCCTACATTTACACTCTGTTTATATTAATATCATATTAACTGCTATCCGAGGTCTTGCTTCTAGATTGTATTTACATTTGTGTTGTTGTCGGTATTCTGTTTCAGCTCTCCCCTCTGGGTCTTGGCCTTTGTGGGAGACATTGACGCCGGTTTCCTCAGTACCTCTGGATCTACTATCCGGACCGTTCCCTGCTGAAGACTCGACGTCGGCATCTGGGCTATCCGCACCTCCACAGCCACCGTCGCCGACACCATCAGCACCGCCAGCAACCACAGACAAGCCGCGGACATCGCCCCGGATACCAAAACAAAGAGAAAGAAATACTTGTGTGTGTGTGTGTGTGTGTGCGCGTACGTGCGTCCGTGCGTGTGTGTGTGCGTGTGTGTGTGTTTTATCTGTAATGCGGTTTGTCTATGTTCCGGCTATGTGCTTTTAGACGGTGTCATTTTACTATTGAAGGTGTTTGAGTAACTGTTGCTGCTAAGCGTCATTGTGATTTTACTACTATGCTTTAACGACGACGGACACTAGAGGTCGCGATTACTATTTCACACTGTGCCTTAACGACGGCGACCACTAGAGGTCGGGATTACTATTTTACACTATGCTTTAACGACGGCGGCCACTAGAGGTCGTGATTTTACTAACTGTAATGTGCTTTAACGACGGCGGCCACTAGAGGACGTGATTTTACAAATTGTAATGTGCTTTAACGACGGCGGCCGCTAGAGGTCGTGATTTTACTAACTGTAATGTGCTTTAACGACGTCGGCCGCTAGAGGCCGTGATTTTACTAACTGCAATGTGCTTTAACGTCGGCGGCCGCTAGAGGTCGTGATTTTACTAATTGTAATGTGCTTTAACGACGGCGGCCACTAGAGGTCGTGATTTTACTAACTGTAATGTGCTTTAACGACGGCGGCCACTAGAGGTCGTGATTTTACTAACTGTAATGTGCTTTAATGACGGCGGCCACTAGAGGTCGTGATTTTACTAACTGTAATGTGCTTTAACGACGGCGGCCACTAGAGGTCGTGATTTTACTACTTGTAATGTGCTTTAACGACGGCGGCCACTAGAGGACGTGATTTTACTAATTTTAATGTGCTTTAACGATGGCGGCCACTAGAGGTCGTGATTTTACTAATTGTAATGTGGTTTAATGACAGTATACACTAGTGATTTACTATTTGTTTTTACGCTTTAAATGTTGATCCTTAGTAGATCCCTACATTTACACTCTGTTTATATTAATATCATATTAACTGCTATCCGAGGTCTTGCTTCTAGATTGTATTTACATTTGTATTGTTGTCGGTATTCTGTCTCAGCTCTCCCCTCTGGGTCTTGGCCTTTGTGGGAGACATCGACGCCGGTTTCCTCAGTACCTCTGGATCTACTATCCGGACCGTTCCCTGCTGAAGACTCGACGTCGGCATCTGGGCTATCCGCACCTCCACAGCCACCGTCGCCGACACCATCAGCACAGCCAGCAACCACAGACAAGCCGCGGACATCGCCCCGGATACCAAAACAAAAAGAAAGAAATACTTGTGTGTGTGTGTGTGTGTGTGCATGAAAAGATCACCCGGAACCCGGAAATCAGACACGACCGGGAAGTCATCCGGACCCTGTGGATGCTGATCATTCATTGAACGGGTCGCTCCAACTGTTCAACGGTGAGAGCAAAACATTCAGTTCAATAAAAAAAAGTATTTTAACCACAGTCTGTCGATGTATTTTATATTTAACTACCTATGTTTTTTTGTTTTATTCAACGCCTGTGCGTATGAAAACAGACGATCAGTCAGAGGTCGAAGGACTAGGGCACCCGCTCGTTGATTCTTTAACTCACCAGACGCCTCAGCTGACAGAAGGTGGGAAAAAACATTTTGGAGTGATAGTTTACGTTTCACTGCTGTATTTATTTATTTATTTTTTCACATGAAAACAGATACAAAGACAACGAGCACGCCACACCTTCTACCTGTCCCTTCAACACCAACACCAACACCAACGTTTGGTAAGATACGAATCTCAATTTTTTTCAACACATCTCTACCGTTCAGTATCAGTTGAATGGTTGTATGTTCGCTATTGTGTGTGTGTGTGTGTGTGTGTGTGTGTGTGTGTGTGCGCGCGTACGTGCGTGCGTGCGTGTGTGTGTGCGTGTGTGTGTGTTTTATCTGTAATGCGGTTTGTCTATGTTCCGGCTATGTGCTTTTAGACGGTGTCATTTTACTATTGAAGGTGTTTGAGTAACTGTTGCTGCTAAGCGTCATTGTGATTTTACTACTATGCTTTAACGACGACGGACACTAGAGGTCGCGATTACTATTTCACACTATGCTTTAACGACGGCGGCCACGTGAGGTCGAGATTACTATTTCACACTATGCTTTGACGATGGCGACCACTAGAGGTCGGGATTACTAATTTACACTATGCTTTAACGACGGTGGCCACTAGAGGTTGTGATTTTACTAACTGTAATGTGCTTTAACGACGGCGGCCACTAGAGGTCGTGATTTTACTAATTGTAATGTGCTTTAACGACGGCGGCCGCTAGAGGTCGTGATTTTACAAACTGTAATGTGCTTTAACGACGCCGGCCGCTAGAGGTCGTGATTTTAGTAACTGCAATGTGCTTTAACGACGGCGGCCGCTAGAGGTCGTGATTTTACTAATTGTAATGTGCTTTAACGACGGCGGCCACTAGAGGTCGTGATTTTACTAACTGAAATGTGCTTTAACGACGGCGGCCACTAGAGGTCGTGATTTTACTAATTGTAATGTGCTTTAACGACGGCGGCCACTAGAGGTCGTGATTTTACTAACTGTAATGTGCTTTAACGACGGCGGCCACTAGAGGTCGTGATTTTACTAACTGTAATGTGCTTTAATGACGGCGGCCACTAGAGGTCGTGATTTTACTAACTGTAATGTGCTTTAACGACGGCGGCCACTAGAGGTCGTGATTTTACTAATTGTAATGTGCTTTAACGACGGCGGCCACTAGAGGTCGTGATTTTACTAATTGTAATGTGCTTTAACGACGGCGGCCACTAGAGATCGTGATTTTACTAATTGTAATGTGCTTTAACGACGGCGGCCACTAGAGGTCGCGATTTTACTAACTGTAATGTGGTTTAACGACGGCGTCCACTAGAGGTCGTGATTTTACTTATTGTAAAGTGGTTTAATGAGAGTATACACTAGTGATTTACTATTTGTTTTTACGCTTTAAATGTTGATCCTTAGTAGATCCCTACATTTACACTCTGTTTATATTAATATAATATTAACTGCTATCCGAGGTCTTGCTTCTAGATTGTATTTACATTTGTGTTGTTGTCGGTATTCTGTTTCAGCTCTCCCCTCTGGGTCTTGGCCTTTGTGGGAGACATCGACGCCGGTTTCCTCAGTACCTCTGGATCTACTATCCGGACCGTTCCCTGCTGAAGACTCGACGTCGGCATCTGGGCTATCCGCACCTCCACAGCCACCGTCGCCGACACCATCAGCACCGCCAGCAACCACAGACAAGCCGCGGACATCGCCCCGGATACCAAAACAAAAAGAAAGAAATACTTGTGTGTGTGTGTGTGCATGAAAAGATCACCCGGAACCCGGAAATCAGACACGACCGGGAAGTCATCCGGACCCTGTGGATGCTGATCATTCATTGAACGGGTCGCTCCAACTGTTCAACGGGGAGAGCAAAACATTCAGTTCAATAAAAAAAAAGTATTTTAACCACAGTCTGTCGATGTATTTTATATTTAACTACCTATGTTTTTTGTTTTATTCAATGCCTGTGCGTATGAAAACAGACGATCAGTCAAAGGTCGAAGGAGTAGGGCACCCGCTCGTTGATTCTTTAACTCACCAGACGCCTCAGCTGATAGGAGGTGGGAAAAAACATTTTGGAGTGATAGTTTACGTTTCACTGCTGTATTTATTTATTTATTTTTTCACATGAAAACAGATACAAAGACAACGAGCACGCCACACCTTCTACCTGTCGCTTCAACACCAACACCAACACCAACGTAAGATACGAATCTCAATTTTTTTCAGTACATCTCTACCGTTCAGTATCAGTTGAATGGTTGTATGTTCGCTATTGTGTGTGTGTGTGTGTGTGTGTGCGCGTACGTGCGTACGTGCGTGCGTGCGTGCGTGTGTGTGTGTGTGCGTGTGTGTGTGTTTTATCTGTAATGCGGTTTGTCTATGTTCCGGCTATGTGCTTTTAGACGGTGTCATTTTACTATTGAAGGTGTTTGAGTAACTGTTGCTGCTAAGCGTCATTGTGATTTTACTACTATGCTTTAACGACGACGGGCACTAGAGGTCGCGATTACTATTTCACACTGTGCCTTAACGACGGCGACCACTAGAGGTCGGGATTACTATTTTACACTATGCTTTAACGACGGCGGCCACTAGAGGTCGTGATTTTACTAACTGAAATGTGCTTTAACGACGGCGGCCACTAGAGGACGTGATTTTACTAATTGTAATGTGCTTTAACGACGGCGGCCGCTAGAGGTCGTGATTTTACTAACTGTAATGTGCTTTAACGACGTCGGCCGCTAGAGGTCGTGATTTTACTAACTGCAATGTGCTTTAACGACGGCGGCCGCTAGAGGTCGGGATTTTACTAATTGTAATGTGCTTTAACGACAGCGGCCATTAGAGGTCGTGATTTTACTAACTGTAATGTGCTTTAACGACGGCGGCCACTAGAGGTCGTGATTTTACTAACTGTAATGTGCTTTAATGACGGCGGCCACTAGAGGTCGTGATTTTACTAACTGTAATGTGCTTTAACGACGGCGGCCACTAGAGGTCGTGATTTTACTAATTGTAATGTGCTTTAACGACGGCGGCCACTAGAGGTCGTGATTTTACTAATTGTAATGTGCTTTAACGACGGCGGCCACTAGAGGTCGTGATTTTACTAATTGTAATGTGCTTTAACGACGGCGGCCACTAGAGGTCGCGATTTTACTAACTGTTATGTGCTTTAACGACGGCGGCCACGAGAGGTCGTGATTTTACTAATTGTAATGTGCTTTAACGAAGGCGGCCACTAGAGGTCGTGATTTTACTAACTGTAATGTGCTTTAACGACGGCGGCCACTAGAGGTCGTGATTTTACTAATTGTAATGTGGTTTAACGACGGCGTCCACTAGAGGTCGTGATTTTACTAACTGTAATGTGGTTTAACGACGGCGGCCGCTAGTGGTCGTGATTTTACTAATTGTAATGTGCTTTATTGACGGCGGCTACTAGAGGTGGTGATTTTACTAACTGTAATGTGGTTTAACGACGGCGTCCCCTCGAGGTCGTGATTTTACTTATTGTGAAGTGGTTTAATGAGAGTATACACTAGTGATTTACTATTTGTTTTTACGCTTTAAATGTTGATCCTTAGTAGATCCCTACATTTACACTCTGTTTATATTAATATCATATTAACTGCTATCCGAGGTCTTGCTTCTAGATTGTATTTACATTTGTGTTGTTGTCGGTATTCTGTTTCAGCTCTCCCCTCTGGGTCTTGGCCTTTGTGGGAGACATTGACGCCGGTTTCCTCAGTACCTCTGGATCTACTATCCGGACCGTTCCCTGCTGAAGACTCGACGTCGGCATCTGGGCTATCCGCACCTCCACAGCCACCGTCGCCGACACCATCAGCACCGCCAGCAACCACAGACAAGCCGCGGACATCGCCCCGGATACCAAAACAAAGAGAAAGAAATACTTGTGTGTGTGTGTGTGTGTGTGCGCGTACGTGCGTCCGTGCGTGTGTGTGTGCGTGTGTGTGTGTTTTATCTGTAATGCGGTTTGTCTATGTTCCGGCTATGTGCTTTTAGACGGTGTCATTTTACTATTGAAGGTGTTTGAGTAACTGTTGCTGCTAAGCGTCATTGTGATTTTACTACTATGCTTTAACGACGACGGACACTAGAGGTCGCGATTACTATTTCACACTATGCTTTAACGATGGCGACCACTAGAGGTCGTGATTTTACTAACTGTAATGTGCTTTAACGACGGCGGCCACTAGAGGTCGTGATTTTACTAATTGTAATGTGCTTTAACGACGGCGGCCGCTAGAGGTCGTGATTTTACTAACTGTAATTAGCTTTAACGACGGCAGCCACTAGAGGTCGTGATTTTACTAACTGCAATGTGCTTTAACGACGGCGGCCGCTAGAGGTCGGAATTTTACTAACTGTAATGTGCTTTAACGACGGCGGCCACGAGAGGTCGTGATTTTACTAACTGTAATGTGCTTTAACGACGGCGGCCACTAGAGGTCGTGATTTTACTAATGGTAATGTGCTTTAACGACGGCGGCCACAAGAGGTCGTGATTTTACTAACTGTAATGTGCTTTAACGACGGCGGCCACTAGAGGTCGTCATTTTACTAACTGTAATGTGCTCTAACGACGGCGGCCACTAGAGGTCGTGATTTTACTAACTGTAATGTGGTTTAACGACGGCGGCCACTAGAGGTCGTGATTTTACTAATTGTAATGTGCTTTAACGACGGCGGCCACTAGAGGGCGTGATTTTACTAATTGTAATGTGCTTTAACGACGGCGGCCATTAGAGGTCGTGATTTTACTAACTGTAATGTGCTTTAACGACGGCGGCCACTAGAGGTCGTGATTTTACTAACTGTAATGTGCTTTAATGACGACGGCCACTAGAGGTCGTGATTTTACTAACTGTAATGTGCTTTAACGACGGCGGCCATTAGAGGTCGTGATTTTACTAACTGTAATGTGCTTTAACGACGGCGGCCACTAGAGGTCGTGATTTTACTAACTGTAATGTGCTTTAATGACGGCGGCCACTAGAGGTCGTGATTTTACTAACTGTAATGTGCTTTAACGACGGCGGCCACTAGAGGTCGTGATTTTACTAATTGTAATGTGCTTTAACGACGGCGGCCACTAGAGGTCGTGATTTTACTAATTGTAATGTGCTTTAACGACGGCGGCCACTAGAGGTCGTGATTTTACTAATTGTAATGTGCTTTAACGACGGCGGCCACTAGAGGTCGCGATTTTACTAACTGTTATGTGCTTTAACGACGGCGGCCACGAGAGGTCGTGATTTTACTAATTGTAATGTGCTTTAACGACGGCGGCCACTAGAGGTCGTGATTTTACTAACTGTAATGTGCTTTAACGACGGCGGCCACTAGAGGTCGTGATTTTACTAATTGTAATGTGGTTTAACGACGGCGTCCACTAGAGGTCGTGATTTTACTAACTGTAATGTGGTTTAACGACGGCGGCCGCTAGTGGTCGTGATTTTACTAATTGTAATGTGCTTTATTGACGGCGGCTACTAGAGGTGGTGATTTTACTAACTGTAATGTGGTTTAACGACGGCGTCCCCTCGAGGTCGTGATTTTACTTATTGTGAAGTGGTTTAATGAGAGTATACACTAGTGATTTACTATTTGTTTTTACGCTTTAAATGTTGATCCTTAGTAGATCCCTACATTTACACTCTGTTTATATTAATATCATATTAACTGCTATCCGAGGTCTTGCTTCTAGATTGTATTTACATTTGTGTTGTTGTCGGTATTCTGTTTCAGCTCTCCCCTCTGGGTCTTGGCCTTTGTGGGAGACATTGACGCCGGTTTCCTCAGTACCTCTGGATCTACTATCCGGACCGTTCCCTGCTGAAGACTCGACGTCGGCATCTGGGCTATCCGCACCTCCACAGCCACCGTCGCCGACACCATCAGCACCGCCAGCAACCACAGACAAGCCGCGGACATCGCCCCGGATACCAAAACAAAGAGAAAGAAATACTTGTGTGTGTGTGTGTGTGTGTGCGCGTACGTGCGTCCGTGCGTGTGTGTGTGCGTGTGTGTGTGTTTTATCTGTAATGCGGTTTGTCTATGTTCCGGCTATGTGCTTTTAGACGGTGTCATTTTACTATTGAAGGTGTTTGAGTAACTGTTGCTGCTAAGCGTCATTGTGATTTTACTACTATGCTTTAACGACGACGGACACTAGAGGTCGCGATTACTATTTCACACTATGCTTTAACGATGGCGACCACTAGAGGTCGTGATTTTACTAACTGTAATGTGCTTTAACGACGGCGGCCACTAGAGGTCGTGATTTTACTAATTGTAATGTGCTTTAACGACGGCGGCCGCTAGAGGTCGTGATTTTACTAACTGTAATTAGCTTTAACGACGGCAGCCACTAGAGGTCGTGATTTTACTAACTGCAATGTGCTTTAACGACGGCGGCCGCTAGAGGTCGTAATTTTACTAACTGTAATGTGCTTTAACGACGGCGGCCACGAGAGGTCGTGATTTTACTAACTGTAATGTGCTTTAACGACGGCGGCCACTAGAGGTCGTGATTTTACTAATTGTAATGTGCTTTAACGACGGCGGCCACAAGAGGTCGTGATTTTACTAACTGTAATGTGCTTTAACGACGGCGGCCACTAGAGGTCGTCATTTTACTAACTGTAATGTGCTCTAACGACGGCGGCCACTAGAGGTCGTGATTTTACTAACTGTAATGTGGTTTAACGACGGCGGCCACTAGAGGTCGTGATTTTACTAATTGTAATGTGCTTTAACGACGGCGGCCACTAGAGGTCGTGATTTTACTAATTGTAATGTGCTTTAACGACGGCGGCCATTAGAGGTCGTGATTTTACTAACTGTAATGTGCTTTAACGACGGCGGCCACTAGAGGTCGTGATTTTACTAACTGTAATGTGCTTTAATGTCGACGGCTACTAGAGGTCGTGATTTTACTAACTGTAATGTGCTTTAACGACGGCGGCCACTAGAGGTCGTGATTTTACTAATTGTAATGTGCTTTAACGACGGCGGCCACTAGAGGTCGTGATTTTACTTATTGTAATGTGCTTTAACGACGGCGGTCACTAGAGGTCGTGATTTTACTAATTGTAATGTGCTTTAACGACGGCGGCCACTAGAGGTCGCGATTTTACTAACTGTTATGTGCTTTAACGACGGCGGCCACGAGAGGTCGTGATTTTACTAATTGTAATGTGCTTTAACGACGGCGGCCACTAGAGGTCGTGATTTTACTAACTGTAATGTGCTTTAACGACGGCGGCCACTAGAGGTCGTGATTTTACTAATTGTAATGTGGTTTAACGACGGCGTCCACTAGAGGTCGTGATTTTACTAACTGTAATGTGGTTTAACGACGGCGGCCGCTAGTGGTCGTGATTTTACTAACTGTAATGTGGTTTAACGACGGCGTCCCCTCGAGGTCGTGATTTTACTTATTGTAAAGTGGTTTAATGAGAGTATACACTAGTGATTTACTATTTGTTTTTACGCTTTAAATGTTGATCCTTAGTAGATCCCTACATTTACACTCTGTTTATATTAATATCATATTAACTGCTATCCAAGTTCTTGCTTCTAGATTGTTTTTACATTTGTGTTGTTGTCGGTATTCTGTTTCAGCTCTCCCCTCTGGGTCTTGGCCTTTGTGGGAGACATCGACGCCGGTTTCCTCAGTACCTCTGGATCTACTATCCGGACCGTTCCCTGCTGAAGACTCGACGTCGGCATCTGGGCTATCCGCACCTCCACAGCCACCGTCGCCGACACCATCAGCACCGCCAGCAACCACAGACAAGCCGCGGACATCGCCCCGGATACCAAAACAAAAAGAAAGAAATACTTGTGTGTGTGTGTGTGTGAGTGCGCGTACGTGCGTCCGTGCGTGTGTGTGTGCGTGTGTGTGTGTTTTATCTGTAATGCGGTTTGTCTATGTTCCGGCTATGTGCTTTTAGACGGTGTCATTTTACTATTGAAGGTGTTTGAGTAACTGTTGCTGCTAAGCGTCATTGTGATTTTACTACTATGCTTTAACGACGACGGACACTAGAGGTCGCGATTACTATTTCACACTATGCTTTAACGATGGCGACCACTAGAGGTCGAGATTTTACTAACTGTAATGTGCTTTAACGACGGCGGCCACTAGAGGTCGTGATTTTACTAATTGTAATGTGCTTTAACGACGGCGGCCGCTAGAGGTCGTGATTTTACTAACTGTAATTAGCTTTAACGACGGCAGCCACTAGAGGTCGTGATTTTACTAACTGCAATGTGCTTTAACGACGGCGGCCGCTAGAGGTCGTGATTTTACTAATTGTAATGTGCTTTAACGACGGCGGCCACTAGAGGTCGTGATTTTACTAACTGAAATGTGCTTTAACGACGGCGGCCACTAGAGGTCGTGATTTTACTAATTGTAATGTGCTTTAACGACGGCGGCCACTAGAGGTCGTGATTTTACTAACTGTAATGTGCTTTAACGACGGCGGCCACTAGAGGTCGTGATTTTACTAACTGTAATGTGCTTTAATGACGGCGGCCACTAGAGGTCGTGATTTTACTAACTGTAATGTGCTTTAACGACGGCGGCCACTAGAGGTCGTGATTTTACTAATTGTAATGTGCTTTAACGACGGCGGCCACTAGAGGTCGTGATTTTACTAATTGTAATGTGCTTTAACGACGGCGGCCACTAGAGATCGTGATTTTACTAATTGTAATGTGCTTTAACGACGGCGGCCACTAGAGGTCGCGATTTTACTAACTGTAATGTGGTTTAACGACGGCGTCCACTAGAGGTCGTGATTTTACTTATTGTAAAGTGGTTTAATGAGAGTATACACTAGTGATTTACTATTTGTTTTTACGCTTTAAATGTTGATCCTTAGTAGATCCCTACATTTACACTCTGTTTATATTAATATAATATTAACTGCTATCCGAGGTCTTGCTTCTAGATTGTATTTACATTTGTGTTGTTGTCGGTATTCTGTTTCAGCTCTCCCCTCTGGGTCTTGGCCTTTGTGGGAGACATCGACGCCGGTTTCCTCAGTACCTCTGGATCTACTATCCGGACCGTTCCCTGCTGAAGACTCGACGTCGGCATCTGGGCTATCCGCACCTCCACAGCCACCGTCGCCGACACCATCAGCACCGCCAGCAACCACAGACAAGCCGCGGACATCGCCCCGGATACCAAAACAAAAAGAAAGAAATACTTGTGTGTGTGTGTGTGCATGAAAAGATCACCCGGAACCCGGAAATCAGACACGACCGGGAAGTCATCCGGACCCTGTGGATGCTGATCATTCATTGAACGGGTCGCTCCAACTGTTCAACGGGGAGAGCAAAACATTCAGTTCAATAAAAAAAAAGTATTTTAACCACAGTCTGTCGATGTATTTTATATTTAACTACCTATGTTTTTTGTTTTATTCAATGCCTGTGCGTATGAAAACAGACGATCAGTCAAAGGTCGAAGGAGTAGGGCACCCGCTCGTTGATTCTTTAACTCACCAGACGCCTCAGCTGATAGGAGGTGGGAAAAAACATTTTGGAGTGATAGTTTACGTTTCACTGCTGTATTTATTTATTTATTTTTTCACATGAAATCAGATACAAAGACAACGAGCACGCCACACCTTCTACCTGTCGCTTCAACACCAACACCAACACCAACGTAAGATACGAATCTCAATTTTTTTCAGTACATCTCTACCGTTCAGTATCAGTTGAATGGTTGTATGTTCGCTATTGTGTGTGTGTGTGTGTGTGTGTGCGCGTACGTGCGTACGTGCGTACGTGCGTGCGTGCGTGCGTGTGTGTGTGTGTGCGTGTGTGTGTGTTTTATCTGTAATGCGGTTTGTCTATGTTCCGGCTATGTGCTTTTAGACGGTGTCATTTTACTATTGAAGGTGTTTGAGTAACTGTTGCTGCTAAGCGTCATTGTGATTTTACTACTATGCTTTAACGACGAAGGGCACTAGAGGTCGCGATTACTATTTCACACTGTGCCTTAACGACGGCGACCACTAGAGGTCGGGATTACTATTTTACACTATGCTTTAACGACGGCGGCCACTAGAGGTCGTGATTTTACTAACTGAAATGTGCTTTAACGACGGCGGCCACTAGAGGACGTGATTTTACTAATTGTAATGTGCTTTAACGACGGCGGCCGCTAGAGGTCGTGATTTTACTAACTGTAATGTGCTTTAACGACGTCGGCCGCTAGAGGTCGTGATTTTACTAACTGCAATGTGCTTTAACGACGGCGGCCGCTAGAGCTCGTGATTTTACTAATTGTAATGTGCTTTAACGACGGCGGCCACTAGAGGTCGCGATTTTACTAACTGTTATGTGCTTTAACGACGGCGGCCACGAGAGGTCGTGATTTTACTAATTGTAATGTGCTTTAACGACGGCGGCCACTAGAGGTCGTGATTTTACGAACTGTAATGTGCTTTAACGACGGCGGCCACTAGAGGTCGTGATTTTACTAATTGTAATGTGGTTTAACGACGGCGTCCACTAGAGGTCGTGATTTTACTAACTGTAATGTGGTTTAACGACGGCGGCCGCTAGTGGTCGTGATTTTACTAATTGTAATGTGCTTTAATGACGGCGGCTACTAGAGGTGGTGATTTTACTAACTGTAATGTGGTTTAACGACGGCGTCCCCTCGAGGTCGTGATTTTACTTATTGTAAAGTGGTTTAATGAGAGTATACACTAGTGATTTACTATTTGTTTTTACGCTTTAAATGTTGATCCTTAGTAGATCCCTACATTTACACTCTGTTTATATTAATATCATATTAACTGCTATCCGAGGTCTTGCTTCTAGATTGTATTTACATTTGTGTTGTTGTCGGTATTCTGTTTCAGCTCTCCCCTCTGGGTCTTGGCCTTTGTGGGAGACATTGACGCCGGTTTCCTCAGTACCTCTGGATCTACTATCCGGACCGTTCCCTGCTGAAGACTCGACGTCTGCATCTGGGCTATCCGCACCTCCACAGCCACCGTCGCCGACACCATCAGCACCGCCAGCAACCACAGACAAGCCGCGGACATCGCCCCGGATACCAAAACAAAGAGAAAGAAATACTTGTGTGTGTGTGTGTGTGTGTGGGCGTACGTGCGTCCGTGCGTGTGTGTGTGCGTGTGTGTGTGTTTTATCTGTAATGCGGTTTGTCTATGTTCCGGCTATGTGCTTTTAGACGGTGTCATTTTACTATTGAAGGTGTTTGAGTAACTGTTGCTGCTAAGCGTCATTGTGATTTTACTACTATGCTTTAACGACGACGGACACTAGAGGTCGCGATTACTATTTCACACTATGCTTTAACGATGGCGACCACTAGAGGTCGTGATTTTACTAACTGTAATGTGCTTTAACGACGGCGGCCACTAGAGGTCGTGATTTTACTAATTGTAATGTGCTTTAACGACGGCGGCCGCTAGAGGTCGTGATTTTACTAACTGTAATTAGCTTTAACGACGGCAGCCACTAGAGGTCGTGATTTTACTAACTGCAATGTGCTTTAACGACGGCGGCCGCTAGAGGTCGTGATTTTACTAACTGTAATGTGCTTTAACGACGGCGGCCACGAGAGGTCGTGATTTTACTAACTGTAATGTGCTTTAACGACGGCGGCCACTAGAGGTCGTGATTTTACTAATTGTAATGTGCTTTAACGACGGCGGCCACAAGAGGTCGTGATTTTACTAACTGTAATGTGCTTTAACGACGGCGGCCACTAGAGGTCGTCATTTTACTAACTGTAATGTGCTCTAACGACGGCGGCCACTAGAGGTCGTGATTTTACTAACTGTAATGTGGTTTAACGACGGCGGCCACTAGAGGTCGTGATTTTACTAATTGTAATGTGCTTTAATGACGGCGGCCACTAGAGGTCGTGATTTTACTAATTGTAATGTGCTTTAACGACGGCGGCCACTAGAGGTCGTGATTTTACTAACTGTAATGTGGTTAAACGACGGCGTCCACTAGAGGTCGTGATTTTACTAATTGTAATGTGGTTTAATGACAGTATACACTAGTGATTTACTATTTGTTTTTACGCTTTAAATGTTGATCCTTAGTAGATCCCTACATTTACACTCTGTTTATATTAATATCATATTAACTGCTATCCGAGGTCTTGCTTCTAGATTGTATTTACATTTGTATTGTTGTCGGTATTCTGTTTCAGCTCTCCCCTCTGGGTCTTGGCCTTTGTGGGAGACATCGACGCCGGTTTCCTCAGTACCTCTGGATCTACTATCCGGACCGTTCCCTGCTGAAGACTCGACGTCGGCATCTGGGCTATCCGCACCTCCACAGCCACCGTCGCCGACACCATCAGCACAGCCAGCAACCACAGACAAGCCGCGGACATCGCCCCGGATACCAAAACAAAAAGAAAGAAATACTTGTGTGTGTGTGAGTGTGTGCGCATGAAAAGATCACCCGGAACCCGGAAATCAGACACGACCGGGAAGTCATCCGGACCCTGTGGATGCTGATCATTCATTGAACGGGTCGCTCCAACTGTTCAACGGTGAGAGCAAAACATTCAGTTCAATAAAAAAAAAGTATTTTAACCACAGTCTGTCGATGTATTTTATATTTAACTACCTATGTTTTTTGTTTTATTCAACGCCTGTGCGTATGAAAACAGACGATCAGTCAGAGGTCGAAGGAGTAGGGCACCCGCTCGTTGATTCTTTAACTCACCAGATGCCTCAGCTGATAGGAGGTGGGAAAAAACATTTTGGAGTGATAGTTTACGTTTCACTGCTGTATTTATTTATTTATTTTTTCACATGAAAACAGATACAAAGACAACGAGCACGCCACACCTTCTACCTGTCCCTTCAACACCAACACCAACACCAACGTAAGATACGAATCTCAATTTTTTTCAACACATCTCTACCGTTCAGTATCAGTTGAATGGTTGTATGTTCGCTATTGTGTGTGTGTGTGTGTGTGTGTGCGCGTACGTGCGTACGTGCGTGCGTGCGTGCGTGTGTGTGTGTGTGCGTGTGTGTGTGTTTTATCTGTAATGCGGTTTGTCTATGTTCCGGCTATGTGCTTTTAGACGGTGTCATTTTACTATTGAAGGTGTTTGAGTAACTGTTGCTGCTAAGCGTCATTGTGATTTTACTACTATGCTTTAACGACGACGGACACTAGAGGTCGCGATTACTATTTCACACTGTGCCTTAACGACGGCGACCACTAGAGGTCGGGATTACTATTTTACACTATGCTTTAACGACGGCGGCCACTAGAGGTCGTGATTTTACTAACTGTAATGTGCTTTAACGACGTCGGCCGCTAGAGGTCGTGATTTTACTAACTGCAATGTGCTTTAACGACGGCGGCCGCTAGAGGTCGTGATTTTACTAATTGTAATGTGCTTTAACGACGGCGGCCACTAGAGGTCGTGATTTTACTAACTGTAATGTGCTTTAACGACGGCGGCCACTAGAGGTCGTGATTTTACTAACTGTAATGTGCTTTAATGACGGCGGCCACTAGAGGTCGTGATTTTACTATGCTTTAACGACGGCGGCCACTAGAGGTCGTGATTTTACTAATTGTAATCTGCTTTAACGACGGCGGCCACTAGAGGTCGTGATTTTACTAATTGTAATGTGGTTTAACGACGGCGTCCACTAGAGGTCGTGATTTTACTAACTGTAATGTGGTTTAACGACGGCGGCCGCTAGAGGTCGTGATTTTACTAATTGTAATGTGCTTTAACGACGGCGGCTACTAGAGGTCGTGATTTTACTATATGTAATGTGGTTTAACGACGGCGTCCACTAGAGGTCGTGATTTTACTTATTGTAAAGTGGTTTAATGAGAGTATACACTAGTGATTTACTATTTGTTTTTACGCTTTAAATGTTGATCCTTAGTAGATCCCTACATTTACACTCTGTTTATATTAATATCATATTAACTGCTATCCGAGGTCTTGCTTCTAGATTGTATTTACATTTGTGTTGTTGTCGGTATTCTGTTTCAGCTCTCCCCTCTGGGTCTTGGCCTTTGTGGGAGACATTGACGCCGGTTTCCTCAGTACCTCTGGATCTACTATCCGGACCGTTCCCTGCTGATGACTCGACGTCGGCATCTGGGCTATCCGCACCTCCACAGCCACTGTCGCCGACACCATCAGCACCGCCAGCAACCACAGACAAGCCGCGGACATCGCCCCGGATACCAAAACAAAAAGAAAGAAATACTTGTGTGTGTGTGTGTGTGTGTGCATGAAAAGATCACCCGGAACCCGGAAATCAGACACGACCGGGAAGTTATCCGGACCCTGTGGATGCTGATCATTCATTGAACGGGTCGCTCCAACTGTTCAACGGTGAGAGCAAAACATTCAGTTCAATAAAAAAAAAGTATTTTAACCACAGTCTGTCTATGTATTTTATATTTAACTACCTATGTTTTTTGTTTTATTCAACGCCTGTGCGTATGAAAACAGACGATCAGTCAGAGGTCGAAGGAGTAGGGCACCCGCTCGTTGATTCTTTAACTCACCAGACGCCTCAGCTGATAGGAGGTGGGAAAAAACATTTTGGAGTGATAGTTTACGTTTCACTGCTGTATTTATTTATTTATTTTTTCACATGAAAACAGATACAAAGACAACGAGCACGCCACACCTTCTACCTGTCGCTTCAACACCAACACCAACACCAACGTAAGATACGAATCTCAATTTTTTTCAACACATCTCTACCGTTCAGTATCAGTTGAATGGTTGTATGTTCGCTATTGTGTGTGTGTGTGTGTGTGTGTGCGCGTACGTGCGTACGTGCGTGCGTGCGTGCGTGTGTGTGTGTGTGCGTGTGTGTGTGTTTTATCTGTAATGCGGTTTGTCTATGTTCCGGCTATGTGCTTTTAGACGGTGTCATTTTACTATTGAAGGTGTTTGAGTAACTGTTGCTGCTAAGCGTCATTGTGATTTTACTACTATGCTTTAACGACGACGGACACTAGAGGTCGCGATTACTATTTCACACTGTGCCTTAACGACGGCGACCACTAGAGGTCGGGATTACTATTTTACGCTATGCTTTAACGACGGCGGCCACTAGAGGTCGTGATTTTACTAACTGTAATGTGCTTTAACGACGGCGGCCACTAGAGGACGTGATTTTACTAATTGTAATGTGCTTTAACGACGGCGGCCGCTAGAGGTCGTGATTTTACTAACTGTAATGTGCTTTAACGACGTCGGCCGCTAGAGGTCGTGATTTTACTAACTGCAATGTGCTTTAACGAAGGCGGCCGCTAGAGGTCGTGATTTTACTAATTGTAATGTGCTTTAACGACGGCGGCCACTAGAGGTCGTGATTTTACTAACTGTAATGTGCTTTAACGACGGCGGCCACTAGAGGTCGTGATTTTACTAACTGTAATGTGCTTTAATGACGGCGGCCACTAGAGGTCGTGATTTTACTAACTGTAATGTGCTTTAACGACGGTGGCCACTAGAGGTCGTGATTTTACTAATTGTAATGTGCTTTAACGACGGCGGCCACTAGAGGTCGTGATTTTACTAATTGTAATGTGCTTTAACGACGGCGGCCACTAGAGGTCGTGATTTTACTAATTGTAATGTGCTTTAACGACGGCGGCCATTAGAGGTCGCGATTTTACTAACTGTTATGTGCTTTAACGACGGCGGCCACTAGAGGTCGTGATTTTACTAACTGTTATGTGCTTTAACGACGGCGGCCACTAGAGGTCGTGATTTTACTAATTGTAATCTGCTTTAACGACGGCGGCCACTAGAGGTCGGGATTTTACTAATTGTAATGTGGTTTAACGACGGCGTCCACTAGAGGTCGTGATTTTACTAACTGTAATGTGGTTTAACGACGGCGGCCGCTAGAGGTCGTGATTTTACTAATTGTAATGTGCTTTAACGACGGCGGCTACTAGAGGTCGTGATTTTACTAACTGTAATGTGGTTTAACGACGGCGTCCACTAGAGGTCGTGATTTTACTTATTGTAAAGTGGTTTAATGAGAGTATACACTAGTGCTTTACTATTTGTTTTTACGCTTTAAATGTTGATCCTTAGTAGATCCCTACATTTACACTCTGTTTATATTAATATCATATTAACTGCTATCCGAGGTCTTGCTTCTAGATTGTATTTACATTTGTGTTGTTGTCGGTATTCTGTTTCAGCTCTCCCCTCTGGGTCTTGGCCTTTGTGGGAGACATTGACGCCGGTTTCCTCAGTACCTCTGGATCTACTATCCGGACCGTTCCCTGCTGAAGACTCGACGTCGGCATCTGGGCTATCCGCACCTCCACAGCCACCGTCGCCGACACCATCAGCACCGCCAGCAACCACAGACAAGCTGCGGACATCGCCCCGGATACCAAAACAAAGAGAAAGAAATACTTGTGTGTGTGTGTGTGTGCGCGTACGTGCGTCCGTGCGTGTGTGTGTGCGTGTGTGTGTGTTTTATCTGTAATGCGGTTTGTCTATGTTCCGGCTATGTGCTTTTAGACGGTGTCATTTTACTATTGAAGGTGTTTGAGTAACTGTTGCTGCTAAGCGTCATTGTGATTTTACTACTATGCTTTAACGACGACGGACACTAGAGGTCGCGATTACTATTTCACACTATGCTTTAACGATGGCGACCACTAGAGGTCGGGATTACTAATTTACACCATGCTTTAACGACGGCGGCCACTAGAGGTCGTGATTTTACTAACTGTAATGTGCTTTAACGACGGCGGCCACTAGAGGTCGTGATTTTACTAATTGTAATGTGCTTTAACGACGGCGGCCGCTAGAGGTCGTGATATTACTAACTGTAATTAGCTTTAACGACGGCAGCCACTAGAGGTCGTGATTTTACTAACTGCAATGTGCTTTAACGACGGCGGCCGCTAGAGGTCGTGATTTTACTAACTGTAATGTGCTTTAACGACGGCGGCCACGAGAGGTCGTGATTTTACTAACTGTAATGTGCTTTAACGACGGCGGCCACTAGAGGTCGTGATTTTACTAATTGTAATGTGCTTTAACGACGGCGGCCACTAGAGGTCGTGATTTTACTAACTGTAATGTGCTTTAACGACGGCGGCCACTAGAGGTCGTCATTTTACTAACTGTAATGTGCTCTAACGACGGCGGCCACTAGAGGTCGTGATTTTACTAACTGTAATGTGGTTTAACGACGGCGGCCACTAGAGGTCGTGATTTTACTAATTGTAATGTGCTTTAACGACGGCGGCCACTAGAGGTCGTGATTTTACTAATTGTAATGTGCTTTAAGGACGGCGGCCACTAGAGGTCGTGATTTTACTAATTGTAATGTGGTTTAACGACGGTGTCCACTAGAGGTCGTGATTTTACTAACTGTAATGTGGTTTAACGACGGCAGCCGCTAGAGGTCGTGATTTTACTAATTGTAATGTGCTTTAACGACGGCGGCCACTAGAGGTCGTGATTTTACTAATTGTAATGTGGTTTAACGACGGCGTCCACTAGAGGTCGTGATTTTACTAACTGTAATGTGGTTTAACGACGGCGGCCGCTAGAGGTCGTGGTTTTACTAATTGTAATGTGCTTTAACGACGGCGGCCACTAGAGGTCGTGATTTTACTAACTGTAATGTGCTTTAACGACGGCGGCCACTAGAGGTCGTGATTTTACTAATTGTAATGTGGTTTAACGACGGTGTCCACTAGAGGTCGTGATTTTACTAACTGTAATGTGGTTTAACGACGGCAGCCGCTAGAGGTCGTGATTTTACTAATTGTAATGTGCTTTCACGACGGCGGCCACTAGAGGTCGTGATTTTACTAATTGTAATGTGGTTTAATGACAGTATACACTAGTGATTTACTATTTGTTTTTACGCTTTAAATGTTGATCCTTAGTAGATCCCTACATTTACACTCTGTTTATATTAATATCATATTAACTGCTATCCGAGGTCTTGCTTCTAGATTGTATTTACATTTGTATTGTTGTCGGTATTCTGTTTCAGCTCTCCCCTCTGGGTCTTGGCCTTTGTGGGAGACATCGACGCCGGTTTCCTCAGTACCTCTGGATCTACTATCCGGACCGTTCCCTGCTGAAGACTCGACGTCGGCATCTGGGCTATCCGCACCTCCACAGCCACCGTCGCCGCCACCATCAGCACCGCCAGCAACCACAGACAACCCGCGGATAGCACCCCGGACACCAACGTCGACTTGCGCCGCATCACCCCCTGACCAAACCCTGCCTCTACCCCGTGCCCCCGAGCGCTCTGTCACAGCTACCCAAGACAGACCCCACGCTCCAGTGTCGCCGACCCTATTAGCGTTCCATGATGCAACGGCTGTAAAACAACAGCTTGAATTCAGAGTACGTACGCTTGAACGTCGTCTTCATCAGAGTGAAATACAGAGTCGTCGTCTAGCACGTCAAGCGCGTCAAGCACGTAAATACCGCCGTTCTGCGAGAAATATACGTGAAGGTAAGATTAACAACCATTTCAACGAGTAATCAGCAGGGATGCATATGTCTTAAATATTATGATAATCGTTACAGAACTCATCTTTAAGGACGTCACGAATAAAGCGCTGGTGTCTGAAGTTCTGAGACTCCTAAAACAACAAGGACCTGGTGGTAACAGACGTCGTGGACTGATCTGACTGAAGTTCGACCCCAGTAAGGTCCATTTGGATCCTCATTATTTAAAAGCAGTGATGGGTGATTACGGTTTGAGGTTGCTGTTGCACTGCGGGTGATTGTGTTTTGAGGTCGCTGTTGCATCGCGGGTGATTGTGTTTTGAGACTGTTGTTTTGTTTATTAAATGTTTTTTAATTATTATTTTATTGTTATTGTTATTATTGTTATTACGCTATGGCCAACCATGATGGTTTTCCTTCCGGTTCTGACCCTGAATCCACACACAACCAGGACACTACACCACACCTCATTGACCAGAGTGCTTCACCAACACGTATGTTTCTGTCTCACTTGTTTGACAACGTGTCTGAGGAGGATGTAGTGCAGGTCTATGATCCGAGTATAAATGAAAACATGGAGTCAATTTTTTTCGGCGAGAGAGAGGATAACCGAATTTTAAATATGGTTCCTGCATCATCTCGTGAGGGTAGGGCTGATACCTCTTTAGACAATGGCGATCGGTTAGAAAGGTTTGTTGATAATCTGCAGACGACTGATTCAGGGACAACTGCTCTTGACCCTCTGGTAGATGTGTCTGACTCTAACTGTAGCGATGACAATGTTGATGATGACGGTGATTCGCTTCAGGAAGGATGTTGTATTAGAGGTACCGGTATTGAATCAGAAGTCATAGAGCCTTTTAACACCGATAGGATAAGAAGGGTGCTAACACGTCCTGCTGTACCGGACACTCCTGATTTAGCTACTTTCTACAGAGGTTGGATGCAACAGGTCAGGGAGTTGGCTGATGAAGCGCAGAGACTGGCAGATCGAGAGGATGTGGTTCAGCTTGAAGTGGTAGGTGAAGATGTTCAAGAACACGTTAATGTTGTGGTTGAAGGCGACGGTGGAAATATCTACCCTGCTTTTGAGGACCTCCTTAGCAACACAGTGCAATCTGACAGAGTCATCGCTATGGGTAAGAGAATTGAATTAACGGTCCAAATTGTACATATCCCTCGAGGAGGCGCGAAACGCAAGCTCGAGAAGACGCTGGATGCCAAAATTTTTGTTAAAAAAAGACGACATCTCTATGTAGTTGGTGGTGATGGAACCAAGCAGCTTTGCGTCGCAATCAGCCTTTCTTGTCTCCTTAATCCTAACCGTGCGTATCAAGATTGTGTTGAGTTGGGGAGGGAATTATTAAACAAAGCTGGTTTAGATTCTCAAACACCTATCATATTCACAGATATACCCCTGTTTGAACGGATAGTGAGGCGTAAAATTGTTGTGTTTAATAAAACGACAGCAAACCAGCCATTAGCGCATTATGCCACCGGTTTTGCTGATGGTTCGGAGCCCTTATTCTTGTTTCTACTTCAGGGACACTATTACGGGGTGAAGAACCCTAAAGGTTTGTTAGGAACACGTTACTTTTGCGTCAGCTGTCATAAGGGGTATGAAGATAAATCAAAACACATATGCAAAGCTCACTGTAGCGTTTGTCACGATCCTGTTTGCCCTACAGAGGTCCCAGACCCGGTAACTTGTGACGACATTCGCAGGGTTTGTCACAACCCAGCAAAGAGACAGGTGGCTAAGGCTTGTCTTAATAGCCTTTGGGGAAAGTTTTGTCAGAGAGTGAACATGTCTCAGGTTTCTGTAGTGTCAGACCCCAACGAGTTTTTCAGTTTCATGTTTTCAGGGAAATACGAGGTCAGCTACTTTAACGTGCTGGATGAGAAAAAAGTTGTGATCCAGTGGCGTTACAATGGTCTCTACCCTCCTGGTAAAAGCAGCAATGTTTTTATCGGAGCTTTTACCACTGCTTATGCTCGTCTGAAGTTGTACAGTTACATGGAGAAATTGCAGGAGAATGTTCTCTACGTTGACCCAGACAGCTTGATATATGTGGTGAAAGACGGCGAGACACCTTTAAAATTAGGTAACTATCTCGGTGATCTGACTGATGAACTCGATGGGGATAGCATCGAGGACATTGTTTCGGCGGGTCCTAAGACGTATGCTTATAGGACCAAAGGACAGAAGATGGTTGTGATGAAAGTTAAAGGTATCACGCAAACAAAAGAATCTTGTCAGCGGATAAACTTTGACTCCGTCTGTAGAGGGCTATTTGCAGAATTCACCTGATGGGGTGCTTGAGACCTGCCAACACAACATTGAGAGGGATAAAAAGAACATCGCAGTAAAAAACAGATCAGTTATTAAAAAACTCCGGGTCGTGTACGATAAGAGGCGATTATTTTCGGATGGGACAACCAAACCTTTCGGGTTCTGAGTTTTGGGTGGATGAGGGGTCATTATCGAAGAAATTAATTTCGATCCACATTTGAAAACACCATTTTCATGTCTAGTGGTGGGACCATCAGGGTCAGGAAGGACCCATTTTGTAAAATGTATACTTGAAAATTGTGTGGACTTGAAAAAAATGTAATGGATGATGTCAATGTAAATATTGTACGGATTTATACTTCTTTTCAACCTTTGTACAGTGAATTGCAAAAGATGAATAAAAATATCAAATTCATTGAAGGTTTACCTGAATCTTTTGAAAATGAAGATCTATTTCCTTCTGATAGAAAACATTTGATTATTCTTGACAATGTTATTTTTGAAACTTCTGAAAACCCTGAGGCATTTTACACAGTAGAGACATCATAAAAATATGAGTGTTATAATGCTTACGCAAAACTTATTTCATCGTGGTAAATATAGTCATACTATTAGTCTGAATATCAATTACTTTGTATTGTTTAAGAATCCTCGCGATAAAATGTAGATAAAAGTTGTTGCTCAACAGGTTTACCCATCTCAAAGAGCTTTCTTTCTAGAAATCTTTGAAGATGTTACAGCTGGCGCTCACGGGTACTTAATTGTTGATCTAACACCCTCATGTCCAGAACGCTACAGACGAAGGACTGGGATACTTCCTCATCAACGTCACACTGTGTCCATACCAAAAACGTCTGCTTAAGTTATGTCAGTGCGTATAAAAAGAAACGCGGGTTTACTTAAGGAACTATAGCATGCTCCTTCAAAGAAACGTAAAGACATTTTGATGCATAGTTCTCGGGACTTTATTCAAGCTCTCGGTGAGATCGCCCTGAATGTTTTGAAGGGGACTGTACCATTGTCGCAGGCTCAGTTCAAAAAACTGACAAAACAGAAGAAAAACATCAGACTCTTGGCTAATAAAAAAGTGTGCGTGAAGCATGAAGGATTCTTAAAAAGCTGTTGCCGTTGCTATCGGCAGCTGTTCCAATCATTGGAAATCTAATAGGACGACTTGTAAAGAAGTAAAACACGATGAAGACTGTCCAGAAAATGTATCTCGTCTTTCCTCAGCAAATTATCCAGTTATGACGTCCAACCACCGACATCCGTGAAACTGCCAAAGATGAATTGAATGAGAAGATGAGGACCATTCTAAATGATTCTCAGTCTAACTCGTATGAGAAGATAAAAAAGTATAATGCTCGATTGCAGAGATATTTAACCTTTACTAAAGAGGATCAGAGAGACCAAAGGAGAGTAACTCTGACTTTACAATGAGATGGAGTCAGCGATCATCCCCACGACTCTGACAGTCGTGTCGAAAGTGTTCTAAAAACACCCACTGTAACAGATGACTTGGGTAAGGATATTCTAAATAGCCTTCCGTCAAAAGCTCGAAGAAATGCTGAATACATTATCCAGAGGATATCCAAAGACGGTGGTGGTTGGAATATGAATGGTGAATTTATGTATGAAGGAAGTGCTGTAAAAGGCTCTCATGTGATCGATATATTCAAGTACCTTTCCCTACCGTATAAGAAAACAAGTTCTTCGTTACCTGAGGGATGGTCCGAGTTTCTCGTCACATTATTAAAGCTAAAATGCCTCTCACACTGCTGTCCAATCCTGAATCGAGGGCTCAATATCAGAGACTTAAATTGAATTCTATCTTACGAAAGAAAAGTATAGCTGAGAGCTGGTCTCCCGACCCAAAGGACCCTAAAGTGACACCTCAACGACGCTTGACGCGTGTAGTGACCAAAGGGAAGAAATTGTCTCTAACACCTCGTTGGGTTTCCTGAATAATTGTCTTGTACACAGTTATTGTCTTTTCATCAAAGAAATGTTTTATTGAATTACCATGAGATTACAGATTTTTTTTAAATACACACACGCACAATAAGATTAGTCACACGTTACAATAGTCTTTAAAATACAGAAGAGAACAGTTTTGTTGTTTCCATGGACAGTGTGCACATCTTTTTAGACATTGTTGATGTCCTTTCACAAAGTTGTATAGCATGAGGTCGTTTTTTAAGTTATCGTCACTGTATAGACTTAATACTTCTCCGATAGACAGCCCTCTAGCACGATGACAGAGGTAGAAGACGCAATGATGACCACATACAAACGATAGAGGGTGCTGTAGTTGACCATTGTTGTACTTGATGACCTCTGAATGTTTCTTGAGGAACTTTAAAATATTTTCAGGGTAATGTGCAAAGTAGGGCCCCATTCCAAACGAGTCAAAGAAAGTTGTTCTCCCGTCTTCTTTGAGAGTTAAAGCCAGCCAGTGCACTTCTGGTTTATGTGCCGGATGTGTGTTGACGATGAAATATGCAGGCAGTCTGAGGGGTTGTGTCAATTGAGGCAACTTATCCGACGGCCACACACCGTAAAATGTGTCGCCCATCAGACCTCTCAGCAGCCTCTGTAACTGGAGACTTTCCATAACTTTTATAATAATAGTCCACCAGCACTTGTCTTTTTGCATCAATCTCCAGAATGGAATCATAACAAGCGTACACAATCAGTGTTAGGGTGTTTGGTGAAGCAACTCTGAATCTCATCTCCAGTCTTAAATTCCCTTTTGAGACAGCTGAGAGAGCGTCGTTGTCATCGGCTGGATTGAGATTAAATGCAAACAGCGAATATCCGCAGTTAAAACCTTCGCGGTCAATGCTTAGATACTTCAAATGTCTTCCTGTAGCTAGAATCATGTTATAAAACTCTTTGACCGCCATACCGTTGTTAAACTGAGGTTGAAAAGCTTTAGCGGGGATCTGTCGACCGTCCTGACAGAGGGCTAGATATTCATGTTGAACGGGCAGAGATCTTTCCTACCTGAAAATGCCTCATGACGCACCATCCCTAAAACCACGGATTTAGGTCTTGAACCCAGAAATAAACTCTCCTGGGTACATATTCTCGAGTTCTCTGGAATGGAGTATGTTTTTACGTTGACTCGTGAGAGGGGGTAGAGAGCATTTCCTTTTAACAAACCCGCTGCATGACGTATTCTCACAGCTGGCGAAACAGTGACTTTCTTCACAAACAGAGAGGTGCCAAGGATTTTCAGACGAAAGGTGGAGTTGCGAGGTCCGGTCAGGCAGAAGGCATCATTCGCCCTGGTGAGTTTAATTCTTAAATCGACCGAGTTTAATAACAGTCTCTCACAGAAAAATATGTCGCTGTGCAGAGGACTGAGAAGATGTACTTCTCTGGACCTGCTCGTGAACTCAGCCCGTTTATTAAGGCCTGCGTTGGGACCGTTTACAGTGATGATCGAGTCAACCGACCCAGGTGTGTCTTGGTAAAAAAGGCCGGCGCTAAACTGTGTTTTAAGAGTGTCGCCTGAAAAGTTGAGAAGTGTTTCGATCATAGCTATGTACGGGTGAGTGGAACTGGACTGCGAAATCATCCGATCCCCCAGAACCACATCGCACTGGTCAAAGATTGTGTTTAGAGGATAATTGATGAGACCGACTGCTGCGTCGTTAGCCAGCGGTGTGCCATCGGCGTTAGTAATTCTTGCACGCACGAGTAGAAGGGTGTCGTTTAGGTCTAGATACTTTTCGCCGTCTCCTGGTATAAAAAACTCAATCGCTGATCGCGGCTACTGGAGCAATTTCAGTGTAAATTTTGTCCTCGATGGAAAGCCGTGTCATCGGCGGCGTGAATAAATCCAGTTCTGCCAATGTGCATTCAGCAGATTTCTGGTGTAGGAGTGCCATGTTACTGTATATAAGGTTTTTTAAAGTATATCAGAGCTCCCTCTGGACTTCCTCTTGGCCCGTTTGCTTCTGTCAACTGACTTCTTTCTTTTTTTGTTGGTACGTTTATTAGAGCTCTGTGTTACATGTCGTCCTGGAGGGCGTCTCTTTGTTCTTCGTGATAAGACAGCTATACCTCCTGACCCTTCCTGTCTCTGTTGATCGCTCATTCCTCTCATGGTACAGGTGAACATATCTGTGGCTATGTTACCCACTGCTGATTTGAGATGGGGTTTCGCTATGGCGATACCTCTTTTCAACAAAGGTGATATAAACCGAAACATTTTTGAGAAGAGGGAACCGATGCCTCGTCCGTACATAACCGGGGCACCGTCAAAACCGGGTAGCTCTCCGCCCATCTGTTTTTCATAATATTGTACAACTCTGTGCGGGTCGTCTCTTAAGCCTGCATGAACCATTGTGTTTGTTTTTGACTTGGTCTGCAAAGGCTGGTTATCCCTTTGGTGTTGTTGTGATCAATGAATTTCCAGACGTCGATGCAAGGGCTATATAATATCCTCTCAAGTAACAGGTCTAAAGTGTAGAGTCAACACCACCTTTCCAAATGTAAAATTGACTGGTTTGTTAAGATCTGGTTTAATTTGTGTCTGAATATTTTCAATATGGTTCTTGGCAACCGGTAAATAGTAAGCAGGGTTAAAATGCTGTGTGATTATATCTGAGTAACTACCCTTGATTTCCACCGTTCTTAAAAGCGGTGCATATGCATCCTCTACAAGCTGCGGTCTTACAACGTCAGTAGAGATGGTAAAACCCCACTTTTAAATCAACAGGATGGGGCGGTCTGAACTCGCAATAAATGATGCAATTAGCAGGATCTACACCTAACATGTAAGCCAAAGGCGAGTTAAAAAGCACTAGGTTCTGACTGTCTCCTTGAAGATCAATGTTTTGCCGTGCACGGTCAAACAGGAAGCGTATATTCTCATTGTTTTTTTTTTAAAGTTTGCTCCATCTCGGTTGTAATCTGATTAAGTGAGCTATAATATCCAACCGTCTTTTTTCCTCTGAGCTGAGGCGCTGGCGTCAGGATCCGGAGCCCAAAGTCTCACCATGGCTCTATGAAATTCATCTTTATGAAGCCGCGACGTGTTACCATCTGAATCTGATCCTCTCGGAGCAGCCGTGTTGGTGTTGGAGTCAGCTCCTCTATGGTTTGGTTTCCAGTAAAATGACGACGTATCCTCTGGAATATTATGCCACGTGTGAGGGTATGTAATCTCCGTCAAAGCAACCTCCCATTTTCCGTTTAAATCGATATGTTGTGCTAAATGCGGAAAGTACCAATTGAGTTGTCTTTAAAAACTTTTGCACTGGCGTTTGATGGTAAAGTCACATAGAAGCCCCATTCTTTGAGCCCTACATGATGATATGATGCCTGGTGTCAAGGAGGATCGTCTTATATATATTTTACATCTGAAGCTTTTACCCAGCTGTTGAATTTTTCAGGCCAGTTCTTCCACTGGACAAAGACTTGTCTCTCTCCTTTAACGGCGCGTTCCTTGAGAACGAGTTGTACTTTTTGTAATTCTTGATCATAAAATGACCCCTGGATGGGTTTGCCATCGAAATCTTTCAATTTATACACAGGCGGGTTGCGATGAATACATTCAGTTATTGTAAATATCTCATCTGTAAAACTCTGCTCGTACTTTTTGTCAAATACACCTCGTAGTTTTGATATCCTAACATGATCGCCCTCCATAAATTTGGCTTCTGCCGACCTTTTGACGGTCTAATGTAAAGATTGTCAAACACCAATCTAAAGAAATTTCGACAGGAGGCAAAATTTATTTACTTACTTCCATCGTTGTCATTTTTATACGACTGTGATAGCTGTGATTATAACTCTTTACTAGATCCTGTAAAACCTCGATGTAACGTTTGTGTAATGTAATGTTTTTAGCTGTAAAATATCTCCACATCAGATTTTTAAGAGTGCGGTTAAATCTCTTTACCACAGGGGCCTTAACGTCACTCGCTGTTGAAAAATTTCCATCAAAGCCCGGAAACTCTTCTTAAAAAAATTATTTACCGTCATCCGTCTGTAGCTTTGCAGGCGTCTCGCTCTCCTCCAGCACTGATTCGAACGCCTTCACTGTCTCAATCGCAGTCTTTCTTTTTAAAACGCGTACATAGGCCTTTTTTGAAAATACATCGATAACGGTCAACAAGTAATTTTGATCGTCGTTATATCTAGCCAATGCCTGCATGTCTTCTGTTCATCACTTTTATGGACAGAATTTCTAGGCGTAGCCAGGGGTTGGAGGGGATCCGGTTCGGGAACCACAGAATTTCATCTCTGCTATTTGCGGACGATGTTGTTCTGCTGGCCTCATCGGACCGGGACCTTCAGCATGCACTGGGGGGGTTTGCAGCCGAGTGTGAAGCAGCCGGGATGAGGATCAGCACCTCCAAGTCTGAGGCCATGGTTCTCGACCGGAATAAGGTGGTTTGCTTTCTCCGGGTCGGTGGAGAGTTCTTGCCCCAAGTGGTGGAATTTAAGTATCTCGGGGTCTTGTTCTCGAGTGAGGCAAAAGGGGAGCGTGAGATTGATAAACGGGTCGGTGCAGCGGCAGCAGTGATGCGGTCGCTGTATTGGACCGTCGTGGTGAAGAGGGAGCTGAGTCGCAAGAGGAAGCTCTCGATTTACCGATCGATCTACGTTCCCACCCTCACCTATGGTCACGAGCTTTGGGTAATGACCGAAAGGATGAGATCGCGGATACAACCGGCTGAAATGAGTTTCCTCCGCCCGGTGGCTGGGCGCACCCTTAGAGATAGGGTGAGGAGTTCGGTCATCCGGGAGGAGCTCGGGGTGGAGCCGCTGCTCCTCCACATCGAGAGGAACCAGTTGAGGTGGCTCGGGCATCTGATCCTGGACGCTTCCCTGGGGAGGTGTTCGGGGCATGTCCTACCGGGAGGCGAAGGCGATCCACCCCTCCATAGCTCCCGGGGTGAAGAGGATTGTGATAAACTCTTTTAATGATGTGTTTCACCGACATGTTAAACGAGAAATGAATGAGCTGAGATCCGAATATGCTTCTTAATGTTTTTTATTCAACAGGTTATGTCAGCATTCGAACGTAATGCTATACGAAGATATAAGATATAAAAAGATATTAAATATATATACATATATACACATAAAAAATATGTATATATATATATATATATATATATATATATATATATATATATATATATATATATATATATATATATATATATATATATATATATATATATATATACACATATATATATATATATATATATATATATATATATATATATTCTTGCATTTCACAAAACAGGTACTTGTTTTACTGTCAGATCTGGCATCTTTTCCATTTCTTCACAACTGTATCCAATGCATCCATTGCAGATTGGTTGGGTGATGTGAGCTTGACCTTTTCAATGACGGCAGTTGCTCGGCATCGAGGTGTCCTGGCTCAACTCTGCAGCTTGGTAGTGACAAGTGCTTTGCCAAGTTCTTCCAGGAAAAGCCGACCTATATATATATATATATATATATATATATATATATATATATGTGTGTGTGTATATATATATATATATATATATATATATATATATATATATATATATATTTATACACACAGGGTGATATTTATACAGCTGTCCAAACCCCTCCCTTCGTTATTTTCCTTCCAGTTATAAAACAAGGTAGGATAGGGTTAATTATTCCCCTTCCTGTCATAAAACAAGCGGGGTGGTTACTATTTTAATTTCCTTTTGACATAAAAAAGGGAGAGGGGTATTATTTTAATTACTTTTTGATATAAAGAGGGGGAGGGGTTGTTATTTTAATTTCTTTTTTATATAAAAAAGGGGCGGGAGGGGTTTTATTACCTCCGGGGGACCATAAAGCAATACAGGTTTGACATTTTGGTGTATGCTTCTACTCTCTCACACCCTTATTTTACAAACCCAGGTCGGTTTCATTTGCCATTAAAAGAAAAGTGGAAATGGAACTTCAAAGTCTCCACGACCGAACAGCATCCGATTCCAAGAATGGAGGATATGATGTCAAGCCTGGCAGGGGGACAGAAGTTCACAAAACTCAATATGAGCCATGCATATCAGCAAATAGTCCTTGAAGAGGAATCAAGGAAGTTTGTGAGTGTCAGCACTCACAAAGGTCTTTTTACATATACACGTCTGCCTTTTGGAGTAAACTCCAGTCCTGCTATTTTCCAACGCACCATGGAGAATGTACTTCAAGGTATGGCAAATGTGGCAGTGTATTTAGAGGACATTATATTGAGAGGAAGAGATGACAGCATCTGCAAACACTCAACGAAGTGCTGCAGAGGTTGGAGGATAAAGGGCTGTGGTTGAAACGGAGCAAGCGTCAGTTCATGGAAAACAAAGTAACATTCTTGAGTAATCAAGTGGACAGGACAGGCCTGCATCCAATGTCAGCGAAGGTCAAAGCAGTCCAGGATGCTCTGGTACCATATCTGCCCCATTTTTCAATGTTCATCTTGTTCAATGCTCTCCACATAATGGACAGAATGTAACAGATGTTATTCTTGCATTTCACAAAACAGGTACTTGTTTTACTGTCAGATCTGGCATCTTTTCCGTTTCTTCACAATTGTATCCAATGCATCCATTGCAGATTGGTTGGGTGATGTGAGCTTGACCTTTTCAATGACGGCAGTTGCTGAGCATCGAGGTGGCCTGGCTCGACTCTGCAGCTTGGGAGTGACAAGTGCTTTGCTAAGTTCTTCCAGGAAAAGCCGACGTCGGTTCCGTTTGAGCAAATATTGAGCAATGCAGAGGTCTGCCCTGCACCTTCAGAATTTCCTTGGGAAGTTCTGGCTTATTTTTTCTGACTGTTCCCGCTGTTCAGCTTTCTATTCTGCAGCGATAGGATGTAAATGTAAATGTGACGTCACGTGATTTTATGACATTGCAGCCCTTTATTCATCTCCAGCACCACACGCATCCCCTGATTCTTCTCGGCTGCTCCTCCAGGTAGCTTTCCACTGTATACGTGCATATTCCCGGCATAGCTAGATTTTGCTTCACAGGCCACCCATATTTTGATGCCATACTTGGCGGGCTTGTTAGGCATGTACTGTAAACCTTCTGGAGCTCATTTTTGGTGTGTTTGTCAAAGAGACTACATGAGAACACTGACAAGAACAAGGGAGAGAAAGTTTCCCCTCTACACACAGCTGGGTCTGAATGGCTATTCAGACAATCAAATCAATCAAAATACACATAGCTGGGCAGTCTAAATAGGTATATCAGAGAGACATGTTTATTTTGGGTCTGAACAGCCACTTACCCACATTAAAGAATCCGGGTCAAAATGACCTGCAACATCATCTTTGTGTACCAACTCTGTACAGACACTTCACTTGACATCAAATTGTCCAGATTTTACACATCTGTTCATGACCCTTAATGAGGAAAAGTCACAAAATTTCATGAAGAAAAAGTCAGGATAACCACTACTTTTATGAACACAAAAACGGATATGGGTCAAATTGACCCTAAGCATAATACGAGGGTTAAAGCTTTTCTAGGTTTGCTAAACTTTTATAACAAATTCTTGCCGAACTTGTCTACTGTGCCGGCTCCATTACACAAGTTACTGAGGAAAGATGAGAAATGGAGGTGGGCGGTTGAGCAAGAAGAGGCTTTTAAGCAGGCAAAGAAGTTACTACAAAGCAGTCAAGTGTTGGTTCATTACGATGAACAAAAACAACTGGTACTGTCATGTGATACCTCACCTTATGGGGTGGGGGCAGTCTTGGCACACAGACTGGAAGGGGGAGCAGAAAACTCATGGGAGGCACAGCTTTTCCTTCATGAAACAGACTGAATAAGGGCTTATGGTCTGTGTACAAATCACAAATTTAAGTCCACACAAATATTTGTGAAAGTACTGCACCCCAAAAATAACTGCTAAGCCCTCTTTATCCAACTGCAAATAGTTTTTTTCTGCTGCTGTGAGTGTGTGTGACGCATGAGTTCTCAGAGGATCATGAGATGGGCTATTCTGTTAAGAGCATATGAATATGCCATGGTGTACCGACGTGGACAGGACAATGCAAACGCAGATGCTCTCAGTAGACTTCCACTTCCAGAGAAACTTGGGCATCCAGACTCAGAAGACCAGGTATTATTGGTAGAGCAGGATCAGAGTTCAGTGGTCAACTCGGAAGAGCTTTGTAGGTGGACCAGTAAAGACCCCGTACTCGCCCGAGAGAATAAATACATACTCAGAGGGTGGCCCTGTAACCTGGATGTTGCTTTCAGTCCATACACTATGAAGCAACAGGAGCTGAGTGTACAAGATGGGTGTGTACTGTGGGTGTGCCGTGTGGTGATTCGGGAAAAAGGATGTGGTCTTACGTGGAAGCAGCATCAATTGCACCCTGAAATGAGTTAAATGAAGGGTTTGGCTCGTAGCTATATGTGGTGGCCTAATATAGACAGTGATATTGAAAGTTCGGTCAAATCGTGTTCCACTTGTCAGGAACACCAGAACGCTTCGGCCTGTGCACCGCTACACCCGTGGGAGTGACCTGACCAACGGTGACGACGACTTTATGTTGATTATGCTGGGCCGTTCATGGGAAAGATGTTCTTGGTGGTGATTGATGCACATTCAAAGTGGTTGGAGGTCTACCCTGTTTCGACAGTAGAGTTTTATTCAGTTATCGGATAACTTCATAGTCAACAACAGGACTGTCTCCTGCAGAAATGTTGATGGGGAGGAAGTTGAGGTGCATGTTGGATCTGCTACACCCAAATTTGAAGAAGAAAGTGGAACTGAAACAGTCAAACCAGAAAGTTCAGCATGATCAACATGCTCGGTTCAGAAGTTTTCAGAATAGGCGACCAGGCCCGGAAGAGCCCTCGAGGCCGAGGCGCTGGAAGGAGCGAATTCAATACGAATAATAATTAAAAAAAAGTCAGCCAACTACCCCGGGAGAAGCTGCTGCCGATGATCGTCCACGCACAGAGCGGCACAAGCGCTGAGTCTCCTGCTGTTAAATCCACTCCTGTGGTGATGCGACAAGTCTCTGCCGTCACTGCGATGAGACCTCAGTCCTGCCTGAAGTTTCCGTGGTCCAGATGAGCCGCTCCACACCCCTTCAAGTCTCAAGCTTCTTCTCTTGATGTGCCAGATGCGCCGGCTCCAGCTGTAATTTCACAATTACAGAGTCACTGATTCACGCCTCTGTAATTTCACAATCACATTTTGCGGAGTGCCCTGGCACTTCCAGTGAAGTAGAAAGGCTGGTGTAATATTCCTGGAATATGTTTGTGTCCAGCTGTCCGTGGAGCCTGCCTCCCTCGCAAACAGTCCTTTAGCACGGGGCAGAAATTTTGAGCGGACCTCCAATCCTGGGGCGTCCCCCCAAAGCATGGCTACTTCAAGGCTAGCAGGCAGTCCTCTGCCCCCCTAAGTGCAGTTCACTATTCGAAATGCTAAAGCACCCGCAACACTCAAAGCAAATAATGCCAAATGGGTGTGGACTGCCGTCTGTTGGGTAAACATCCACTGCTAGTCTCATTCAATCCAGACTATTTCCCGGCGCAGTTCTGACACTCTACTGGCACGAGGACCGCACGTGGTCAGGTACGGAGCTTAATAGGTGGAGGGTTTGGATTTGTGGCGCAGCGTTCCCTCTCACTCAGCGGTCATGCGCGATGCCCTCGCACCTGGAGCTTGACCTCCCCCTTGAGGAGTGACCATCCCACCCGGCGCTGACAGAGCCGCCATCGCGCAGTAGAATGGTGTCTGCACTGTCGGCAACCGGCTCATAGCGCTTGAGAACATCATTGCGCTCTTTATGAGCTCCGTGGACTCCCACAGAGATTTTGGAGACACAATAATCCGTGGTGCTCTGCTCGCGGCGCCTCCTCCACACACAGCCGCCGCCTGGGGGGAACAGCCGTATAATAGCCGAGCTGATCATCGCCACTCCTCTTGGAGAGACCAGTCGTCTGCTCTCACCTCTGCTCCCTCCAAAAGCGTAGGAAGAACTTTGTATCTAAAAGTATGCATCTAAACCTAGTCTAACTTGGAAAAAAAATAAGATGCATTACTTTGGTATCGGGTCTGTTTCTTCTATGCCCAAAATTAGGGTTTATCATCCGCCAAGTTCTCTTCCGGTTCCAGTCAGTCCGAACTCCGGCTTCAAAATTTTTTTTTTGTTTGACATCGTCTCAGGAGACCGAGCAGTATAGTAACGGTCTCTGCCTCCTTATACCTGATGCCAGAACTGTCCCTGGGGAAGTTTATGGAGCCAAGACGTTATGTTTTTCCTCAGTTTCGCCACAATAAGAAGCATAGGCGTCAAATAACTCTTTGCCGTCTCTCAACAGATCCCGGTTCCAGCCAAAAGTCAGGGGAGTTTCAATTCTGCCATTAACTCTTCTGATTACTCAGACTCGCCAGTTTTTAGCAGGGGTCGCCACAGGACCGCGAAAGCCACCACTTCAGAGGATCACTCAGTAGGAACTGCGTGCCAGACCTGCTCTGTTCTCAGCTCCCTCGTGTGATGTCTGAAGCGATGTCTGTCTGTGATTCTGTTCAGAGGCAAGCAGGACATCGTCATCTACAGAGTCATCTCTTTCTGAGGCTGATTGGGCCGGTCCCTCGGGTCTCCATCTTAGGAGAATCTTGATCAGATCTTGATCTTTGTACACTGCAAGTTTGGGGAACCGAATTCCTCTGACGGCTCAGCTGACAAAAGCGAGTGTGTTTTTGAAGAACCAGCGGGACTTGAAGTTCCCAGAGGAGTGGGCACTGTGCACCGATGACCCTTTCGTCCTAGACCCGCCCCGGAGTCCGGGTCCGCTCCTGTGCTCAAGGCTCCTATCTTGAAAGAGTATCTTCCGAATTGAAAGAGCCTGTCTCCTCACCTGCCCATATGGATCGAGAAAATACACGGTCATTGAAATGGCCTTCAGTTACACAGTCAACCCCCAGGTTCTGCGTCACCACATGGACCTGAGTGAACTCAGAGAACCAGCGGTCATGTCTGATGGAGGAGGACAGCGCTCTCCTGACAAAGCAAATAATTGAGCTACTGCCAAAGCAATCCTCCTACACTGGATTTTACTCCAGATACTTTCTGGAACCCAAGAAGACAGGAGAGTGGAGACCTGTTCTGAATCTCAGTCTCCTCAACCAATTCATGACCAGACAGCGGTTCCGGACTACCAGCAGACTCCTGGAGTGTGAGAGTGGATGACCTCCATAGATCTTTCAGAGGCCTACTTCCACAACACGGTCTCTAGTGTCTAGTGCCTCGTTTTTTCACCAAGTGCGTGGAGGAGTGGCTCGAACCACTAAGAAGACAGGGTCTGCGGATTCTGACGTACTTGGACTACTGGTTGATTGAGTCCAAACAGGATTCATGAGCGCCCACCAGCTTAGCTTAAGGGGTGTTTCTCGTAGCTGCAGAACAAATTCAATGTCTCCGAAGGGGTTTCAGAGAGTTATCAACATTTTTATGTTTGTTGGTCTGAAAGGTACAGGTCCCGCGGACTGAAAACACGTTTTCTGCACTGTTTAATCTCTGCTCAGGGCTGTCTCAGAACATGAAAATTTCGCCTGGCACGATAGCTGAAGCGGTCATTCTAGTAGGTGCTGAACTAATTCAACATTTCTGAAGTGGTTGCAGAGTGATAACATTTTTATGTTTGTCAATTCTGAAAACCACCGTCACTCGGGTGAAAACCTGTTTTTCTGAACAGTTCACTCACTGCTCAGAATAGTGCCAGAACATGAAAATATCAGCTGCAACTGTTGGAAAAAGAGTCTTTCGAGTATATTCGGCACTAAATCCACTTTTTTGGACTATTTTCAGGGTGGAATCAACAATTTTTATTCTTCCTGGTCAGAAACCGAACCTCTCTCGGGCTGAAAACGCATTTTTGCACTGTTCACTCACTGCTCAGCGATGCCTCAGAACATGAAAATTTCACCTGACACTGTAGCAGAAGCTGTCTTTCTAGCAGCAGCAGAACTAATTCAACCTCTCTGTGTGGTTTCAGAGAGTGATCAGGATTTTAATGCTTGTTCGTCTGAAAACCACCTTTTCGTGGCCTGAATACGTGTTTTCTGCTCGGTTCACTTACTGCTTAGGCGGGACTCAGAACATGAAAATGTCACCTCAAACTATAGCAGAAGTGGTATTTCTAGTAGTTGCAGAATTTAATCACGATGTCTGAAGTGGTTTCAGAGGTAAGTACATTTTTATGTTTGTAAAAATGTAATTACCACAGTCACTTGCGCTGAAAATGCGTTTTCTGCACTGTTCACTCACTGCTAAGGACTGACTCAGAACATAAAAATTTCACCTGCTACTAAAGCAGACCGGGGTCTTATTAGTAGGTGCCGATCTAATTCAACATGTTAAAATGTTGACTCGTTCCTGCCTCCTGTGACTTTCACCACTGCACTTGGGTCCTGCTCCACGTCTTGACCCGTGACAGTCAGAAGTGGTTTCAAAGATGTAACAAAATCTTTATCTTTTTCGGTGTGAAACGCAGCTTCTCTCGGGCAGAAAACGCATTTTTTGCGCTGTTCACTCACTGATCAGAAAAGCCTCGGAACTTGACAATATCACCTGCAACTATAGGCAAAACGTTTTTAGAGGGTTATCAACTATTGTATTTTTGACAGTCTGAAACCAAGCTTCTCTCAGGCTGAAAATGCATATTCTGCACTGTTCACTGACTGATCAGAATAATCTCAGAACATAAAAATATCACCTGCCTCTATTCCAGAAGGGGTCTTTCTCATAGCTGCAGAACGAATTCAACCTGTCAGAAGAGTTATCAACATTTTTATGTTTGTCGGACAAAAAAACACAATCCCTCGGGCTGAAAACACGTTTTCTGCACTGTTCACTCACTGCTCAGCGATGCCTCAGAACATGAAAGTTTCGCCTGCAACTACAGAAAAAACACTCTTTCGACTATATTCAACACTAATCCCATACGAATAGGGCGCTGCGACTGGCCTACAAGCAGCCGTTCCACATTTCCTGCTTCCAAGCCATGGGATGAGTTTGACGAGAGCCAGGTGCTGCTATGAGGTGGATCTGGAGACTGTGTTCCCAGAGTTGGCTGAGTTCCGTGTGGTGGAGTCAAGTACGTTCCCGCTTGATATTCTCCTGCGCCTCATGTCATCCGCCGCCGTCGTATCGAAGTTGAGCTCTCTCTCCGCCGCCAGCTCAAGAATCATCCCACTTCACTAACGGCCTGCTGGCGTTGGATGGCGAGACTACACCAAGGGCACGACCGCATGTTGTCTGACCACAACTGGAAGAAATCTGGACTATTCCCGGCGCGGTTCTTACACTCCACTGGCACTAGGACCGCACTTGGTCAGGTACGGAGCTTACTGCCTGGTGGAGGGTTTGGATTCCCACCGCGGCGTTCCCGCTCATTCAGCCGTCATGCACTATGCATGATGCGTTCGCCCCGGGAGGAGTGACCATCCCACCCATGTTTACACCGTCGGCAACCAGCTCATAGTGCTTGAGAACATCACACGCTCTTTATGAGCTCCGTGGACAGGCTCATACATCGCAGATCCTCTCTCACTTTACCAGAGATTTTGGAGTTTCAACAGTCTGTCGGCGTGGTGCTACGCTCGTGGCGCCTCCTCCACACACAGCCACTGCCCGGGGGGGAACACCGTCACTGGTCGAAGGGGCGGGGTGACCTCAGCCGTCCAAATCATAGCTGTGCTGATCATCGCTTCTCATCTTGGAGAGACCAGTCCGCTGCTCTCACCTCTGCTCCCTCCAAAAGCGTGAAGAAAACTTTGTATCTGAAACTATGCATCTGTAACAGGTCTGAATACTGTGACCTTGTCTTCAGTTCAAACGTGGCGTCTCAATGTGGTCAGTAGAATGCCGTCTGAAACAAAATGCGGACAGAGCCACACAAAGCTTTCACATTTGTCGATGGTGAGAAAAGTAATCCAAGGGATTCTGTTTTTTCTTTGTGGTAACCCACACCACAATTAGATGTCTTTCTGAAACATCACTCCCAAACATCTCACTTTGTCATACAACAACTGTCATACATCATGAACCACATGCATAATTTATTTTCATCTGAATGTATAACTCTGCCATTAAACCTTTTGGCTAGTGTTGGGAAATAATAAAACTTTACTTTTCACCGTTATTCACCACAAGGAAACCGAACTCCACACAACTCAATCACCCGTGCCATGTCAGCGTAGGTTGTCAGTATGAGCTTACAAGTGCCACATCCACACAGAGCGAACTCAAAGTACGAAGGAAAAACAGTATACTTAAAAACCATGTCACCATCCACACACTCAGACCCCCAATCAATCAATCCCAAGTGGAACAAACATTATAAACAAATGGATTTGACTAACCTGAAACTAAATGAGGACAGAGTCACACTAGGCTTCCACATTTGTCGATGGTGAGAAAAGTAATAAAAAAAAGTGTCACTTCCTATTTACCCACACATCTTCAATGCCTAACCTCTGTCCTTTCCTGCCCTCTACTGACCTAATTATATACCTGCCGGTTAATCAACTCCATTAAATTATTTAATTAAAATAATTAAATGACATCTAACACATACTCTGTGACCACACATAAATGGCCGTCACACTAGAAAGGCAGTTTTTTGTCATCAAATTGTCATGTTCTGAGGCCTTCGCTGAGCAGTGACTGAACATTGCAGAAAACGCTTTTTCAGCCCGAGGGACTGTGGTTTTGAGACAGATAGACATGAAAATGTTGTAACCTCTCTGAAACCACTTCAGACAAGTTGAATTAGTTTGGCACTTACTAAAAACACTCCTTCTGCTTATATTGGCACGTGAAATGTTTATGTTCTGAGGCATCCCTGTGCAGTGAGTGAACAGTGCATAAAACATGTTTTCAGGCTGAGAGAAGCTCGGTTTCTGACCAGGAAAAAAGAAGTTGATAACACACTGATAAACAGTTCAGAAAGGTACATTTAGTGCTGAATATACTAGAAAGAGAGTTTTTCCTATTGTTGCAGTTGAAGTTTTCATGTTCTGAGTCACGACTGAGCAGTGTTTGAACAGTGCAGTGAACGCCATTTTCAAAATATAAAATCGCTTTGAATGTGTGAGTGCTGAATATACTAGAAATAGTCTTTTTGCTATATTTACACTTGATATTTTCACTGCTCTCAGGCTATTCTGATTAGTCAGCGAAGAGTGCAGAAAATGCTTTTTCTCCCGAGGGACAGTGGTTTTCAGACCGACAATCATTGAAATGTTGATAACTCATTGAAACCACTTCAGAGAGGTTGAATTAGTTCTGCAGCTACTAGAAAGACTATAGCAGATTCTGCTATAGTATTAGTTGAAATTTTCATGTTCTGAGGCATCGCTGAGAAAAAGTCTAAAAAAAGTTCTGAAATGTACGTTTAGTGTTGAATATACTAGAAAGAGTGCCTTTCCTAGAGTGGCAAGTGAAATTTTCATGTTGTGAGGCATCCCTGAGCAGTGAGTAAACAGTGCATAAAACGTGTTTTCAGCCAAAGGAATAATAGTAATAGAGATAGAAGTAAAAATGTTGATAACTCTCTTAAATCACTTTAGACAGGTTGAGTTAGTTCTGCACCTTGTCGAAATACCTTTTCTGCTATAGTGGCAGGTGAAATTTTCATCTTCTGGGGAATCGCTGAGCAGTGAGTGAACAGTGCGTAAAATGCGTTTCCGGCCAAAGAGAATGTAGGTTTCGGAACGGCAAAAATAAAATTGTTGATAACCCTCTAAAAACAGTTCAAAAATGTAGGTTTAGTGTTGAATATATTAGAAAGACTGTTTTTGCAGGTAATATTTTCAGGTTCTTAAAATATTCTGATCAGTGAGTGAACAGTGCAAGAAAACACGTTTTCAGCTCGAGAGAAGCTCGGTTTCTAAAACAGGAAAAAAAATAGTTGATAACCCCCTGAAATACAGTTCAGAAATGTAGGTTCAGTGTTTATTTTACGAGAAAGAGTGTTTCTCGTATAGCTGCTCGAGAAATTTTCATGTTATCTGGCATCCCTGAGCAGTGAGTGAACAGTGCATAAAATGCGTTTTCACCCAAAGAAAACGTGGTTTACAGACCGACAAAAATAAAAATGTTAACACTCTTAAAACACTTCAGACAGGTTGAGTTAGTTCTGCACCTTGTAGTAATACCGTTTCTGCTATAGTGGCAGGTGAAAATTTCATTTTCTGGGGCATCGCTCTGCAGTGAGTGAACAGTGCGTAAAACGCGTTTTCGTCTGAAGAGAATGTGGGTTGGGGACCGGCAAAAATAAAATTGTTGATAACCCTCTAAAAACAGTTCAGACAGAGTAGATTTCTGCTGCAACTACAAAAAAGACCCTTTCTGCTGTCGTGGGAGGTGAAAATTTAATCTTCTGAAGCTTCCCTCAGAAGTTGTGGCACAATGCAGAAAACGCGTTTTCAGTCTGAGATAAGGTGGGTTTCGGAACGCCAAACCTAAAATGTTGATAACTTTCGAAAAACACTTCAAACAGCTTAGATTTGATGTGCAACTACTAGAAAGACCCATTCTGCTATACTGGGAGGTCAAAATGTCATGTTCTGAAGATTCCCTGAGACGTTTTGGCACAATGCAGAAAATGCTTTTTCAGTCTGAGATAAGGTTGGTTTCGGAACGCCAAGCACCTTTATCTGCCCTTTATCTTCTCTTTATCTGCTTTCAATCGTTCCTTATTTCCATCTCTCTTTGACCGTAGTCCGAGTGTAGGAGAAATGGAAGGAATATTGAGATCAGGAGGCAAAGCCCTTGCTTCGCCTGCTGGTCTCTCCCTCTGGCCAAGAACTTGACCGTGCAGAAGAGGAGACCACATGGCGATGGATGCACCCCCACCAGGAACCTTGTGTGACCCAGCTGGATTGCTCCGTCGCTTCTCCCATCCATCAATGACTGAAGTCCGGGTGTAGCAGAGATGGGAGAACCTTTGGCTAATGTGGAGATGCGCTAGTCGGGGCTCCGCCCGTAACTCCAGGTTCGCCAGGCAGGTCAACTTGACTAGGTGGAGAGAGAATCCTCACCACATAGACTGTCCTGAGATAAACAATGCGGAGTGCAAACAGGAAAGAACTACAACGTCCAGACGCCTTAATGATTGGAGCTGGACCTTGTGTGGGGAGCAACACTGCGGATAAGTGCGCAGGAGAAGCGTCACCAAATTAGGTGAAGATTCACCGGTGGCCTGTCTCTAATCACAGAGGGGTGGCGTGCCAAGAGACCTGCTGCTATCTCCAAACGCCAGGTCTCACGCCAGTCCGGCCTACTCGATGTCTTACGGCAATGACCTCACCCCCAAGGTCGCACAAAATGTTGTTAGTCCGAATGTAGTGAAGTTTCACGAGTAACCCTCCATACAGCGGGTATGGGTGTCCCCCTGGGGCCCTCTTGTTGCCAAACCAGGTACTTCCCTGCTCCGGCGACTACACAGGGGAACCTGACGCCATCCCATGGCCACAGCACTAGTTTGAGCCCAACGTGGAAGAACTAGGCACTAATAACCGTCCATATTTGGAGGGAGAACTCGCCAGTGGAGACACGTTTGGCCCATGACAAAGCGCTGCCAAAGAGAGCGATTCTCTCATCTATTGTCCAGAGCTGCTGGAAGCACCTGTAAACAGGACAACGTGAGGCAAAGAAGAAGGTGCTCCGTCAGACAAATAGAAATCTGCAAAAGATGAGGCTGAAGCCGAGGAGGCTGCTTGGCAGGTTTCTGCCAAGGAAACTCCTCTGATGGCAGCTATGGATGTTGTCCCTTTTTACCACCTGCCAGAGCCACCCACAGCTTATCTGTTTTCCTGAAGGCTCTCACTGCAAGCGCCAGTGATTCTCATCCGGGTGGCGGGTAAGACAGAAAGCCTTCACTGAAAAATTGCTGACCTTGGCACAAAGAAATTTGTGAAAAAAGACTAATCGAGAAGGCACATAGTTCTCCAAACCCTCCTGATGGAGGCCAGGCCCAGGAGGAGAGCTGCTCCAAAGGAGCCTGATCAAGGGGCTTGAAGGGAGCTTCAGAGAGAGTATTATATACCAATTGAAGATCCCAATAGGGGCAGATGCGTCTGGAGATAGGTCTGAGTCTTCGAGATCCCTGCATGAACTGGACTAGCAACGGACAACAGTCCACACCCATTTAGCATTACATGGTTTGAGTGTTGAGGGTGATTTAGCATTTAGGACCACCTGCTAGCCTTGAAGTAGCCCCCTGCTGCAGGACTGTTTGCAGGACATGAACTGGTTGCAGCACACCCTTGTGTGAGTGTGTGTGTGAGCACAGGTGGCAGAGTTACGCAGTCCAGAACACCTCCCGGGACTCTGGAACACCTATGAGGTCATCTTGACCACAAAGCTTAAACCCCAGCCTTGCAATGTGGCCTGACCTGAGAACCATGAGCAATTACCATGGCCATCCATACCGGACGTCTGACTGGCACCGCTGGCTCCTTTGCAGACAGCCTTCAAGGAGATGCACGTTTTACTGCACTGAACCGCCTGTAATGTCACCGGCGATGTTGCTTTGGTATGACGGAAGGTGGTGTGCCCATGGTCCTGTCAATATCTCCGATGGCCAGGGCCTCACACGGGACCGGCCTATGAGACTTCTTATGCAACCGCCACGCCCAGGGTCTATCCAGCGTGAATGAATTAATGAATGGGTTGTGAAGATGTAGCATTAACAACCCCTCATACATAGAGTGTAATTTTACAGGAGCTGCCGCCTCATCTTTGTCACCTTAAGCTGATATAGAAGGTGGCGTTTACAACCCCTCATATATGGTGTGTACCCTACACTGTGGATCAGCAGGAACTGCGTTGCCCTCGTTTAGCCACTCTGCGGCTGAAATAGAAAGTGGCATTAACAGTCCTCCAAACCTATAGGGAAAACATTTACTGAGCAGCTACAGTCAGGGTTCTAGTCTGAGCTGAGCAAGAAAGAGGGAGTTTATTCACAAATGAATAAACAGTCATGCAGGAATCCGGTGGATCTCGGGACGCTGCACTCTGCACAGCACTGTAATGAAGCAGATACTGGTGTCCCAGAGCCAGTGCTGTGAATGAGGGCCGAAGGTTTGCAGGGTTCGGCTGCTCCTGAAGACAGAATGACATGAGACATGAGATACTCCCTTGAAAGCAGCCACAGATGTTGCCAGGCATCTCGTCAAGTGTGCTCTCAGGGATTCCGGTGCCCGTTTTTTCGCAGTCTCATAGGCTTTCATGATGGCAATTCTAAGCCAATGTGAAAACCTGTGAGTGGACAGCGCCTGCCCCTTCTTACCACCAGGGAGAGCCACCCACAGACTGTCCGTCTTTCCGAAGGTTTGGACTCGATCCAGTTAAGCTTTTAGCGCTGCTCGTATGAATGGGGAGGAGGGCAGAAAGTCTTTACTGATAAGGTGCTGACCTGTGAAGAAGAAGAGAGACATTTAGGTGCGATGGCAGGGTTGGGTCTAAGTGATACCGCCGAGTCATCGACACCAAAAGAGATGCAATCAGGGCTGATCGAAAAAGAGCTACTAGCTCCTTGGAGGCCTGATCAAGTGGCTCAAAAGGGGCTTCGGAGAGTGAATTGAGTACCAGCTGCAGGTCCCAGTAATGACATAAAGGTCTTGAGGTTGGTCTAAGCCTTTTCACTCATCTCATGAAACGGCTCACTTGACGATGCTTGCCGAAGGGGTGGCCGTCCAGACCATTGTGTAGCATGGAAAGGGCTGCTACATAAACCCGTAATGTAGGGCTGCTCCGACCTTGGTTAACCAGATGCTGCAGAAACAAGAGGATGAGAGAAATAGTTGCCGATAATGGACAGGCTGACTGGGTTCCACACCACCGGGGAAACATGTCCAATTAGCATTGTATACTCTGAGGGTTGGCAGAGCTTAAACGTTCTGAAAAGTCAATTGGACATCAGGGGGCAAGTGACTGATTGTTAACCCTGGAGAAGCCAAACCTTGCGGGGTGGTTCTAGACCTCAGGGTTCCTGATGTTTGCAGAAGCGCTGACCTCGATGGAGGGAACTCCCAGTGGCCTTTGATCCGCATATGACACATCTCCGGATACCAGCTGGAGCTGGGGCTGTTTGGATTAAGGGAAGGAGGGGGAAAGGCATACAGGAGGCCTTTTGGCCACCTTGGATGAGCCAGGGCGTCCACATCCAGTGGAAGGTCATCAGATCTACGGGGAGAGAACCAGAGAGGACATTTGAAGCTCTATCTGCTGGCAAAGACATCAGCCACTGGGTGGCCGAAAAACTCGCTGATCATGTTTGCCATCTCCTGAGATAAACTCCATTAATCTGGCAGAGCCCTCAATGAGGCTAAATGTACATCAGCCCAGAGAAAAAATCTTTGTGGCGAGGTTGTGTGACACAGACGACCTCACGCCACCCTGACGGTTGATGTAGGCCACTGTGGTGGCGCTGTCTGATCTCACCATAACGTCGTTCCCAATTAGATGGAGAGAAAGGGCCACCAACACTCTAAAACCGCCAACAGTTCCATCGGGTTCATGTGACGACCTTCGGAACTGCTCCAGATCCCGCTGACGCAGATCTGATCCAGGTGGCCTCCCCCGCCGGACAGAGATGCATCTGTAAAGACTTGTAGGAATTGTTGGATCCTGAAAAGCGCGCTGAGTCCCAGTCAGAGCACGACTTTCCTGGGGGTCATGCTGGACTCAGTCTCCGGTCAGGCCCGACACTCGAGATTTGTCTTCTGGTCTTTGGTCTGGAGTCGGGTGAGGGTGCAGACCGCGAAACCACTTCTGAAGACCTCGCATGTTGAGCAGACCAAGGCGTGGGCCCCTGCCTCAATCGCGCGATGTGGTCCAACACCAATCTGGTGTGTGCTCATGACTCCTGTTTGGACCTGGCTAGAATCAACCAGTAGTCCAAGTACGTCAGAATCCGCACACCCTGTCTCCTTAGTGGTTCGAGCCCCGCCTTCATGCACTTGGCGAAGGTGCGAGGCACAAGACACTAGAAACTGTGTTGTGGAAGTAGGCGTGTGCAAGATCTATGGAGGTCATCCACTCTCACACTCTGACGCACTCCAGGAGTCTCCTGCTGGTCCGGAACCGCTATCTGGTCATGAATTGGTTGAGGAGACTGAGGTGCAGAACATGTCTCCACTGTGTCTTTTTGGGTCCTAGAAAGTACCTGGAGTAAAACCTAGCGTATCTGGATCGCTTTGCCACTCGTACAATTACTTCCTTTGACAGGAGAGCGCGGTCCTCCTCCATCAGACACGACAGCTGGTTCTCTGAGTTCACCCAGGTCCACGTGGTGTCGCAGAACCTCGGGGTTGACTGTGAATCTGAAAGACGTGTCAATGACCGAATATCTTCTCGATCCATATGGGCAGGTGAGGAGACAGGCGCTTTCAATTCAGAAGATACTCTTTCAAGACTGGCGACCTGACCACAGGAGAGGACTCCGGGTAGGGTCCAGGATGACAGGGTCGTCGGTGCACAGCGCCCACTCCTCTGGGCACTTCAAGTCCCGCTGGTTGTTCAAAAACAGACTTGCTTTTTTCAGCTGAGCCATCAGAGGAAGTAGGGCCACCAAACTTGTATTGTACCTTGATCTGACACAGCAATTCTTCTGAGATGGACACCCGAGGGACCGGCCCAATCTCAGAAAGAGATGACTAGGCAGGACGATGTCCTGCTTGCCTCTGAGAGGTTTGGAGGGCTGCAGAGAACAGAATCACAGACAGACATCGCATCAGACATCGCGTGAGGGAGCTGAGAACAGAGCAGGTCTGGCACGCAGCGCCTACTGTGAGAGCCTCTCAAGTGGTGGCTTTCACAGTCCTGTGGCGACCCCTGCTAAAAACTGGCGAGTCTGAGGAATAAGAAGAGTTAATGGCAGAATTGAAACTCCCCTGACTTTTGGCTAGAACGAAACGTGAGAGAGTGGAAAGAGTTATCTGACACCTCTGCTTCTAATTGTGGAGAAGCTAAGGAAAAACATAACTTCTTGGCTCCTGAAACCTCCCCGTCTCCTGAGACAACGTCAAACAAAAACACATTTTTGAAGCCGGAGTTCGCACTGACTGGAACCGGAGGTGAACTTGGCGGTGATAAGCCCTAATTTTGGGCAGACAGGAAACAGACCCGATACCAATGTAATGCAGCTTATTTTTTATTTTATATACAATGATTTATTTGTAGGCTTTTGGAGGGAGCGGAGGTGAGAGCAGCCGACTGGTCTCTCCAAGAGGAGCTGCGAGGATCAGTGCAGCTACGATCCAGATGGCTGGGCTCACCCCGCCCCTTCGACCAGCGACAGTGTTCCACCTGGGCGGCGGCTGTGTGTGGAGGAGGCGCCGCGAGCAGAGCACCACGCCAACGGGCTGTTGGATCTCCAAAATCTCTGGTGGAGTGAGAGAGGTTCTGCGATGGATGAGTCTGTCCATGGAGCTCATAAAGAGCGCGATGATCTTCTCAAGCGCTATGTGCTGGTTGCCGACTGCGTTGACACCATTCCACTGCGCGATGCTAGGATGGTCACTCCTCAGGGGAGAAGTCAAGCTCAAGGGGCGGGGGTATCGCGCATCGCAAATCGCGCACGACTTCTGAGTGAGAGGGAACACAGCGCCACAATTCCAAACCCTCCACCTAAGCAGTAAACTCCTTACCTGACCACGTGTAGTGCTAGTGCCACCGGAGTGTCAGAACTGCGCCGGGAATAGTCCGGATATCTTCCAGAATCAGAATCAGAATCAGAATCAGAATCAGAATCAGAATCAGAATGAGATTTATTGCCATGGTCAGTGGGGAGCCCACTGACTAGGAAAGTGCCTTGGAATAAAGTGCAACAAAAAACAAATAAAATAAAATAAAATAAAATAAATAGAATAACATAACAACAAGGCTGTTCACAAATTTAACAGTCTGATGGCCGAGGGGAAGAAGCTGTTCCTGTGACGGGAGTTTCTGGCCGGGATGGACCGTAGCCTCCTGCCAGAGGGAAGAGGAACAAACAGTCCATGTCCAGGGTGAGAAGGGTCGGCTCTGATCCGACCTGCACGTCTCTGGGTCCTAGAGGCATACAGGTCCTGAAGAGGTGGCAGGCTGCAACCGATCACCTTCTCAGCAGAACGTACGATGCGCTGCAGTCGGCTCTTGTCCCTGGAGGTGGTGCTGTTGTACCAGACGGTGATAGAGGAGGTGAGGATGGACTGGATGATGGCCGTATAGAACTCCACCAGCAACTTCGTCGGCAGTCGTAGTTTCCGTACCTGCCTCAGAAAGAACATTCTCTGCTGGGCCTTCCTGATGAGGGACCTGATGGTTGGCTCCCATTTGAGGTCCTCATTGATGGTGGTTCCCAGGAAGTAGAAGGAGTCCACAATAGGAATAGGTAAACCAGCCAACATGAGAGGGGACCGAGAAACTGTGACTCTCCTGAAGTCTATGACCATCTCCACTGTCTTCTGGGCATTGAGCTCCAGGTTGTTGTGGCTGCACCAGGACACTAGCCGCTCCACCTCCCTCCTGTAAGCCGACTCATCTCCATCTTAGATGAGCCCAATGATGGTGGTGTCATCCGCAAACTTGATCAGCTTCACGGGCTCGTGGCTGGAGGTGCAGCAGTTAGTGTACAGAGAGAAGAGCCATGGTGAGAGAACACAGCCCTGAGGAGACCCGATGTTGAGGGTCCGAGTGTCGGAGACAGTCGTCCCCAGCCTCACACGCTGACTTCGGCTGGTCAGGAAGTCTGTAATCCATCTGCAGAGGGAGTCAGGCACGTCCAGCTGGCCAAGCTTGTCTTCAAGCAGAGCTGGAAGAATTGTGTTAAAGGCAGAGCTTAAGTCCACAAACAGGATCCTGGCATAGGTTCCTGGGCAGTCCAGATGCTCCAGAACGAAATGAAGGGCCTGGTTCACTGCATCGTCCGCAGATCTGTTGGCTCTGTAGCCAAACTGCAATGAGTGCAGGTGAGAAGCAGTGATAGATTTCAGGTGGGACAGAACCAGGCGCTCAAAGGACTTCATGACCACAGACGTCAGTGCCACCGGTCTGTAGTCATTCAGTCCTGTGATCCTGGCCTTCTTGGGAACAGGGATGATAGTGGTGGACTTAAAGCAGGCAGGTACATGACAGGACACCAAGGAAGCATTGAAGATGTCCGTGAACACTGGAGCCAGCTCAGCAGCACAATGCCTCAGGATGGCAGGGGAAACTCTGTCCGGACCCGCCGCCTTCTGAAGGTTCAGCCTCCTGAACTGAGTGCGCACGTCCTGCTCCATGATGTCAAGAGAAAGAGGAAGAGGGGGGAGGTGAGGGGGTGGCTCATCAAAAGTGTCTGTGATCGACTTTGCTGTCTCAGTGACATCGTTCATCTTAGTTGTGTCACTAAGAGACAGCATAGTCCTTTGTTGTAAAGTGGAACATGGGGCTGGAGAGACCGCAGAGGTGTTGGTGCAAAAGGGCTGCTCAAAGCGACAATAGAAGTTGTTCAAGTCCTGTGCAAGAGCGAGGTTGTTCAGAGTGTGGGGGGCACGTGGCTTGTAGTTAGTGGGCACCTTGAGCCCTCTCCACACCACAGCCGAGTCATTGGCTGAGAACTGCTGCGTTAGTTTGTCAGAGTATGCGGCCTTAGCTTTCTTCAGCTCCCTCTGAAACCGATACTTCATCTCTTTGTAGCAGTTCCTGCCCCCACTCTTGCGAGCTGCCACCTTCTCCTGTCAGATCTGGTTGAGTTTAGTTGTGAACCAAGGTTTGTCATTTGCATAACTCACCTTGGTGCGGGTTGGAACTATGCACTCTTCACAGTAGCTGATCCATGAAGTCACAGTGTCTGTATACTCATCCAGATTGTTGGTGGCAGCCCTGAACACTTCCCAGTCTGTGGTCTCCATGCAAGACTGCAGCTCCTCTTTAGCTTCACTTGTCCAGATCTTCATGCTCCTCACAACAGGCTTTGCCAGCTTCAGCTTCTGCTTGTATGTAGGAACAAGATGAACCATCAAGTGTTCAGAGAGACCCAGTGCCGCTCGAGGGAGGGCGGTATAAGAGTTGCGGAGCGATGAGTAACAGTGATCCAGCACGCTCTGCTCTCTGGTGGAACATTTTACAACCTGCCTGTACCTGGGAAGCTCCTCACTCAGAGTCGCCTTGTTGAAGTCACCAAGCACAATCACAGGAGAGTCCGGGAAAGTTCGCTCCACATGCAGAACCTGATCCGCGAGTGCACTCTGAGCCTCACGTACATTCGCGCTGGGCGGGATATATATGGGAGCCAGAATGAATGAAGCGAACTCACGTGGGGAGTAAAACGGCTTACAGTTCACGATCAGACATTCCAGAGAGGGAGAGCAGTGCTGAAAGATCACCGTCACGTCCGTACACCAGCTCCTGAACCCGGTCCGCGCGGTGAAGCTGGAAACCCTCCAGATGAAGCGCAGTGTCCGGGATGAGATCGCTCAACCACGTCTCCGTGAAACACAAAACACAAGAGGAGGAGAAGTCTCTGTTCCGTCTCAACATCAGCGCCAGTTCATCCATCTTATTGCTGAGCGACCGGACGTTGGAGAGGATTATCCCGGGAAGCGGAGTGCGCGATCCTCTTCGACGAAGGCGAACGAGTGCACCGGCACGTTTCCCTCTCCTCCTCAGTTTCTTCCGCCCAGCCAAAAGATGAACTAACTCCGTAACTGACACCACAAATACTGGTAGTAAGTCAGACGGAGTCAGAGCCCTGATGTTCATCAACTGATCTCGTGTGTAAAAACACGCAGATGCTCCATCAAAACACAAAAATAAACAAAATAACATGCACGATAATTCCAGGTCAGCCTTCGTCGGCGCCATCTTGTCAGCATTACCTCTTACCTGCAGTTATGGGCAGACAACACGCGGTCGTGCCCTGTGTGTAGTCTCGCCATTCAACGCCAGCGGGCCGTTAGTGAAGTGGGATGATTCTTGAGATGGCGGTGGAGAGAGAGCTCAACTTCGATACAACGGGCAGCGGATGTGCTTGACTCCACCACACGGAACTCAGCTAACTCTGGGAACAGAGTCTCCAGATCAACCTCATAGCAGCGGCTGGCTCTCGTCAAACTCATCCCATGGCTTGGAAGCAGGAAATGTGGAACGGTTCAGCTGCTTGTAGGCCAGTCGCAGCGCCCTATTCGTCGAGGTTTAGTGTTGAATATACTAGAAAGAGTGTTTCTCCTATAGCTGTAGGTGAAATTCTCATATTCTAAGTCACCCCTCTAAGGAGTGAGTGAACAGCGCAGAAAACATGTTTTCAGCCGGAGGGACTGTGGTTTTCAGACCAACAAAAATAGAAATCTTGATAACTCTCTGAAACCACTTGAATTAGTTCTGAGGTTGAATTAGTCCTGCAGCTACTAGAATGAAGGCTTCTGCTGTGAAGTCAGGATAAATTTTCATGTTCTCAGGCTTCCCTGAGCAGTGACTGAACAGTACAGAATATAATATATATAATATAATAATATAGAGTTTTCAGCAAGAAAGAAAGTGGGTTTCGGACTGGCAAAAATAAAATTGTTGATTACCCTCAAAAAACACACGTTTAGTGTTGTATATACTAGAAAGAATTTTTTTCCTATAGTTGCTGGTGATATTTTCATGTTCTGAGGCACTTTTGATCAGTGAGTGAAAAAGTGGGTTTCGGACAGTCAAAGATAAAAATGTTAATAACCCTCTAAAAACAGTTCAAAATGTAGGTTTAGTGTTGAATATACTCGAAAGAGTGAAATCAGTAACAGTTGCAGGAGACATTTTTATGTTCGGAGTCTATTCTGATAAGTGAGTGCACGGTGCAGAAAACGCGTTCTCAGCCCGAGTGATTGTGGTTTTCAGACCAACAACGATAAAAATGTTGATAACTCTCTGAAACCACTCTGAGTGGTTGAATTAGTTCTGCAGCTCCAAGAAAGACGCCTTCTGCTATAGAGTCAGGTGAAATTTTCATGTTCTTTGGCATCGATGAGAGTGAACAGAGCAGAAAAAGCCTTTTCAGGCCGAGAGAAGCTCGGTTTCTGACCAGGAAAAAAAAAAAAAAAGTTGATAACCCCCTGAAATTTTGTTCAGAAATGTAGGATTCGTGTTAATTATACTAGATAGAGAGTTTTTCCTATAGTTGCAGGAGAAATTTTCATGATCTCAGGCATCCGTGAGCAGTGAGTGAACGGTGCGTAAAACGCGTTTTCGGCCAAAAAAAGGTGGTTTAAAGACCGACACAAATAAAAATGTTGATTGCTCTCTTCAATCACTTCAGACAGGTTGAATTAGTTCTGCACCCAGGAGAAATACCTTTTCTGCTAAAGTGGCAGGTCAAATTTTCATCTTCTGAGGAATCGCTCAGCAGTGAGTGAACAGTGCGTAAAATGCGTTTTCGGACCGGCAAAAATTTAATTTTTGATAACCCTCTAAAAACATGTCAGAAATGTAGGTTTACTGTTGAATATACCAGGAAGAATGTTTTTCCTATAGTTGCAGGTGATATTTTCATGTTCTGAGACTATTCTGAGCAGTGGGTGAACAGGGCAGAAAACGCGTTTTCAGCCCGAGAGAGGCTGAGCAGGAAAAAAAAAAACTTTATAACCCCGTGAAATACAGTTCAGAAATCTTGGTGTTGGTGGTGGTGTTAATTATACTAGAAAGAGTGTTTTTCCTTTAGTTGCAGGAAAAAAATTTCATTATCTCAAGCATACATGAGCAGTGAGTGAACAGTGCATAAAACGCATTGTCAGCCAAAGAAAAGGTGGTTTACAGATCGTCGAAAATAAGTGTTCATAACTCTGTTAAATCACTTTAGACAGGTTGAATTAGTTCTGCACCCAGTACAAAGACCCTTTCTGCTATAGTGGCAGGTGAAATTTGCATCTTCTGAGGAACACTCTATGTATGAGGGGCTGTTAATGCTACATCTTCACAACCCATTCATTCATTCAGGCTGAATAGACCACGGGCGAGGTGTTCCGGACTGCGCGAATCTGCCACCTGTGCACACACTCACACGAGGGTGTGCTGCAACCTGTTCATGCGAGGGGTTTGTTGGTCGCAGTGTTATCCAGTTTCATATACTGCTGGTGCCTTCGCATATAATTGGAAGCGGATTAGGTGCAATAAAATGCGCATTACCTTGACGGCCATCCGGCAAAGAAGACAGCGCTGCCAGTCAGGACGCCGGTTAAGGATGGCCATGGTTTTGTCCCATGGATTCCTGGTCAGTCCGCAAAGCCATGTGCGCAAGATGACTTCATGGGTGATTCAGAATTCCAGATGGGTTCTTGACATACGGCGACCCTGCAGTTTACCAGATCATGACTACATGCTTTGGTGGTCGGCAGAAGCTAAACGGCGTTGCTCCCGTAACTAGAAGGATGATGGCATCACTAGCTATGAATGACTGGCGCGTCAGGGCCCACGGCAATCCTTCTCCCCTGAGTGTGATGACACCTCAGTCCTGCCTGACGTTTCCGTGGTCCAGAGGAGGCGCTCCGCTCGTCTTCAGATCTCAAGATTCTTCGCTTCATGTGCCAGATGTGCCGGCTCCAGCTGTAATTTCACAATTGTAATTTCACAATTACAGAGTCACTGACTCACTCCTCTCTAATTTCACAATCATATTTTGCAGAGTGCCCTGGCACTTCCAGTGAAGTAGAAAGGCTGGTGTAATATTCCTTGTGACGAGTGGGGTTTGTCATAGGACATGGTGGACATGATTTGGGCCAAGTTTGGGCTCCCACTGGCGGACCTCTTTGCCAACAGTGTTTGTTGCCGGAGGGCCTCCTTCACACCTTCCCTCCACCTCGCCTCCTCCTTCAGTTGATGAGGAGGATTCAGAAGGTGAGAGTGATTCTATTGGCGGCAGATAACCCCAGCTCGATCTGGTACCCAGAGATGTCGCAGATGTGAGCCTGCAGCAGGTAGTAGAAATTATGAGGGGTCCACACCCGTTTAATGCTGAACGGGTGTGGACTGCTGTCTGTTGGGTAAACATCCACTGCTAGTCCAGTTAAAGCAGGGAGACAAGACAAAGACCCACCTCGCATCTGCCCCTATTGGGATCTTCAATTGGTATTAAGTCTGACTCTGAAGCTCTCTTGGAGCCACTTGATCAGACTCCTTTGGAGCTGGTGGCTTACAAAACAGCTCTTCTCCTGGCTCTGGCCTCCATCAGGAGGGTTTGGAGAACTATGTGCCTTCTCGATTAGTCCTGACTGTATTTCATGTATTCCTGTGAGGGCACTGAGAGCTTATCTAAATGCAGTCAAGGCCTTCAGGAAAACAGAGAAGCTGTGGGTGGCACTGGCAGGTGGTAAAATGGGGCAACATCCATAGCAGCCTTCAGAGGAGTTTCTTTGGCAGAAATCTGCCACGCTGCCTCCTGGGCTTCCGTCTCAACTTTTGCAGAATTCTATTTATCTGAAGTAGCTGCTTCTTCTTTGCCTCACTTTGTCCTGTCTTCAGGTGCTTCCAGCAGCTCTGGCCAATAAATGAGAGAATTGTTAGTGTAGTCCGGCCAGTCCGGGTACACTTCTCAGGGCGTCGAGTCGGGAGCAGAAGAAACCACAGAAGTAGTGGGATACAAGCTTTGTTTTATTCCACATCAGCGTAACATAATTTCATCGCTTGACATCGCTCAGTATCAAATTGTTCAAAGTACAAACACATTAGGTAGGGGCTGGATCAAGGGCGTTCCTTGTACCAGATACACATTGTCACAAACATGCATGTCCACCTTTGGCCTCCTGGCTGAATCACAAAAACAAGAGCTTCTGGCAGCTCCAGAGAAAACATACATTCCTGTTTTCACTTCAAGGGTGCCATCTCTGGCGTATTTGGAATACAGAGTGGGTGGATATCTGTTCAACATTCCATTGGTACTGAAAAACAAGTTATCATTGTAACCCTAATGACACAGGTCAAATTATTCCACAACATATCTCCCCTTTGTGGGTCTCAGACCCACACACCGAATTTAGCAAACTATCCCATTTTATTTTATTGAAGATTATTTCGTACTGTAACAGAGCAGTGACAATATACTGGATATAAGTATGTAGAAAATGTTAACTAAATGATTCATATAGCTGTAGTTAGTTCAATATGTTTACTGCTGTCTGGTTAAATAAAAATCTCAACCGCGTCGCAGGAAAATGTTAGTCAGTTCGTTTCCGGAAGCATCAAAAGTTTTCCCCAATTGTTTTTTGTTGTCACTTTTCGTCATAGGTGAAATTTTCTTCTTTTTTTTTTTTTTTTTTAGTGAAACAATAATCAAGTAATTATACTGGCAAAGAAACATAGGATCATGATTTAAACACATTTGTCATGTAATCATAACAACACCTCATTCTTCAGTCACCTCTGGAGTATGATCAGAGTCCTCCAATTAATCAGGTGATGGCTACAGATGTGGTCTCTCAGTCACCACGAGAGCCAGTTGTTCAGCAGGCATCATGTTCAGCATCTGTGCGTTCCAAAGTCCCGTCGTGACCGCTAACTGCTTCTCAGTCATTCGCAGACACAGTTTCCTCATCATGGGTACGATGCAACATGCCAGAAGAAAAATGACGATGAGTATGATTGCAGTAGTCATCCTCACTTCTGCAAAAAATGCTCCACATTTTCTTCGGTGTCCATCTAACCAATCCCAGGCCCAACTTATAGCTCCTGCATGCTCTTTTATCTCATTTTTTGAATCTCTAAGTTTATCCATTGCAATGGCAAATGTTCCATCAGGCGCGGTGTTGTTGGAATGTAAGTGCAACACTGATCTGCAAACATGTGACACACACCAACCAATCTAACACCTGACGATTTCGTAACACCATTTTACCAGTTTCATGCAGTTGTTCTCCCAGTAGTTTAAATATTTCATAGGTATGGTTTGTGTAAATAGTAAATATAATTAATCGAATAATGTGGTTTTATTACAGAGAGGACTAGTGGTGGTCAAAACTGGACGGTCATCTTCGTTTCCTTTTTTTTGACTGTGGTGTGGTACCAAGTTTGGCAGACAGTGTTTTACCTAGAGCTCCCTGACCTCTGACATGGATCCCACTTTTACTCCGCCTGTCCTGCACCAATACGCTTAACGTTTTGTGTTTCTGGGCATTTTTCACACAACGGGTGATCGCATCGTACTTAACTGAGTCCCTGTTATGCTCGAGTTTTTTAGCTGGAACTTAGGGTGTCACGGTCTGGACTTTGGTCGGCTGCTGCGGTCTCGCAAGCTGCGCGAGCTCGTCTCCTGGTGACAACCAAACCAGACAACTTATTATCACAGCAAGCCTTGTCATCAACATTTTGACTATCTAAATCATTGACTTCACTGCCTGTTTTATTACCTCTTTGGTTGTGATGGCCTTGGGCCTTTGTGCAATGGCTCAGATGGTACCAAGTGGCGCTGCCTTCGACTTGGACAGCTGTTGGTGTTGCTCGGACCACGGTGTATGGACCTTCACATCTCGGCTGGTGCCACTTCCTTCGGAAGACCTTGATATACTCCTGGTCGCCGGGAACCACCAAATGCCCGGCCTCACGATCGGCCTCAAGCTCCCGTTTTCTCTCCTGCAGATAGATAGTCTTATGGATAGAAGTTAGTTGCTTCGTATAACTTCCAAGTTCAGATTGTAGTTGCTCAAGTGGAGGCCCCTTGTAGGGTCCCCTCAAGTGTGGTGCCGGCATCGGCCATCCCGTCAACATCTTGTGTGGTGTCAAATGCGTGCTTTGATGAGTTTGCATGCGATAACTCATCAGTGCTAATGGTAACGCATCAACCCAGTTTAGCTTCGTGCTAGCACAGATCTTATTCAGTTTCGCTTTCAGGGTTCCATTTATCCCCTCAACCATTCCCTGACTCTGGGGGTGATAAACGGCACCCAATCGTTGTTTGATTCGAAGTTGCTGCAAGATGCCCTTCACAACCTTTTGTACAAATGCAGCACCGTTGTCTGAGCTTATTTCTGACGGAATGCCAACTCGAGGAATGATTTATCTGGTCAGGAATTTGATTCCTGTTTCAGCACTCAAGTCTTTAGATGGTGCTGCTTCAACCCAGCAGCTTAACCGATCAATTACCACCAACATGTTGCGTCTCCCTTGAACCGTTTTTATCATGTCAACGTAATCGATCACAAGATGTCTAAATGGACCTTCTGGGACTGGAATATGACCTATTGGTATCTTGATGTTTTTTCGTTGTTTTCTTCACAAATCTCACATTGATTCAGCACTTCATCTGTTGTTGTCTGCAAAAATGGGGACCAATATCCCTGCTGTCTGATTTTCTTCACCACTTCCCCCCTTGCGTGCAGTGCAGATCACTGTGCACCTCCGAAATCAAGATGGTCAAAAGTGCAGTTGGAGCTACGAGCTTGCCTTCATGTGATCGCCAGAGACCCTGATTGTCCACAGTAGCTCCTTTTTGTTTCCACAAAACCTTTTCATTTTCATCTGCATTTTCTTGGATCAAGATTATGTCTTCAGGTGTGACTGAGGGTTCTAATGTCACCATAGGTGACAGAATGGCTATTTTGCATCTTGACACTTCTTTTGCTGCCTCGTCAGAGAGAAGAAGAATACACCAAAATGTCAAACCTGAAAACTGAATTGTACATTTATCAGCTGGATGATGACAAAACCTACGGAGATGGCTGTGTTATCAGTCTAACGACTGTGGTGTGCTAATAGAGGTGAAGCCAGAAAATTTTCCAAGGGCTGAAGAAGAAGAAGAAGAAGAACAACAACAACGTCAGAAGGCTGGAGCCGTGTCTAACAAACCTGATCGAATGGAGAGGAAGCCGTCCTTCGTGGCTATATGGCTGGCTAAAATCTCAGGATCAGGACGATGGTCCTTCATGGCCATCCATAAAGTATCGACAGGAGTCACGGGTGAACAAGAACAAGATTTCGTACTGGAGTATTTTAATTCTGATTGCGGTGTATTTCGTACTCTGTTAACCATACCAATGGATGCTTGGAGTAAGAAAATTCAGGAGTTTCTCCGAAAATCGACGGCCTCTTTTAGCATAGCCGCTGATGGAATGATGCCCTTGTGCCGAAAGAGGCACTGACCTTTTAGTCCTGCCCCCTTTGGACCGCCTACTCACTGATGGCTGCTATAAAGAGGATTTTTTCCAGAGCGACACCCTGCAGACGTACCTGTCGAAACAAGAGCAACTAAGACAACGATGAGGACCGAAGGGAAGAGAGGTATTGGCACTATCTTCCTCTGAGCTGCTACAGGCGGCACTGGGTACGGAATGAACAACTCCTCGACGAGCCCTCTATTTCCTGTGGTAGAACACGTAACTGGTGATAGTCATGAGTACGATGGTTCTAACAACAACACGACAGATGGAGCCTGTCCTTCAGCGACCATCAAAGACGACACAGACGACTTTGATGCAACTGAAATGGAAGATGTGGATGATGAGGAGGAACCTGTAGGGAGAGCACCAACCTCCTACCCCAAGAACGAAACTGTCGGCGTGCATCCGCCTGCTTCATCTTCAGCTTCTCAAGACCAAGAACCAGCAGCTAATGATGACACGGATGGATGGATAAGCGGTTTCTTCTTGAAAGCTTTAAAGACAGTTGTATTTCATCTACCAGGTAAAACCATGCGCAGGTATTGGAGGGAGATCTGCTACGGTTGCCAAGTAGACCATCCCAGCCAACTACAACACAGCTGCCTTGAAGAGATGGAGGATGATTTATACAGTCTTAACTTCCACCCGTTGATGAAGAGACTCTGTAACAAGAACTTTCTGTCTGCTATACAACACTACTTGACCCTGAATGACGTACAACCGGAGAAAATGAGAACCAAGGCTACGGCTGAGACAGTCTTGCTCGAAATGAGGTCTCCAAAATCAAGTGTCTGGAATGAATACATCAAACATGAGCATGAGGATCCTCTAATTGAACGTCTGGATTCAGCAAGTAGAATCTGGAATAGAACGCCGGTCCTGGTCGATGTCACAAACACGAGATTCCCTCGTATGTGATACTTTTTTTATTTTTTTTTACTCTTTTACTCTCTTTGTATAACATTACGTTTGAATCCTTACATAACCTGTGGAATAAAAAACATTAAGAAGTATATTTGGATCTCAGCTCATTCATTTCTCGTTTAACATGACGGTGAAACACATCATTAAAAGAGTTTATTACAATCCTCTTCACCCCGGGACCTCTGGAGGTGTGAGTCGCCTTCGTCCAGGGGTGCAGGATGAGACTGGAAAACCAGTCAGTTCTAAATCTATTGAAGATTTTTCATCAAAACAGGATGCTTACACCGTGCGTAAACCAGCCGAGAAGCAGAGTATTTGTTCACAGGCCTCTTCAACAATTCCAGGCCGACTGATGGGACATGCAGGCATTGGCTAGATATAACGACGATCAAAATTACTTATTGACCGTTATAGATGTATTTTCAAAGAAGGCCTATTTACGCATTTTAAAAAGAAAAACTGCGATTGAGACAATGAAGGCGTTTGAATCAGTGCTGGATGAGAGCGGGACGCCTGCAAAGCTACAGACGGATGATGGGAAAGCATTTTTTAGCAAGAGTTTCCGGGCTTTGATGGAAAGGAAGAGAATTATTCATTTTTCAACAGCGAGTGACTTTAAGGCCTCTGTGGTTGAGAGATTTAACTGCACTCTTAAAAATCGGATGTGGAGATATTTTACAGCTAAAAAGATTACATTACATCGAGGTTTTACAGGATCTAGTAAAGAGTTATAATCACAGCTATCACAGTAGTATAAAAATGACACCGATGGAAGTAACTAAAGAAAATAGTCTGCAAGTGTTTGACAATCTTTACATTAGACCGTCGAAAGGTCGGCAGAAGCCAAAATTTAAGGAGGGCGATCATGTTAGGATATCAAAACTATGAGGTGTATTTCACAAAAAGTATGAGCAGAGTTTTACAGAAGAGATATTCACGATAACTGAATGTATCCACCGCAACCCGCCTGTACATAAATTGAAAGATTTCGACGGTGAACCCATCCAGCGGTCATTTTATGATCAAGAATTACAAAGAGTGCAACTGGTTAAGGAAGTATTTCACGCTGAAAAGATTCTCAAGGAACGCGTCGTTAAAGGAGAAAGACAGGTCTTTGTCCAGTGGAAGAACTGGCCTGAAAAATTCAAAAGGTGGGTAAAAGCTTCAGGTATAAAAAATATATAAGACGATCCTCCTTTACAACAGGCATCATATCATCATGTACGGCTCAAAGAACGCACGCTTCTATGTGACTTTACCATCAAAGGCCAGTGCAAAAGTTTTTAAAGACAACTCGATTGGTACTTTCCGCGTTGATTTAGCACAACATATCGATTTAAACGGAAAATGGGAGGTTGCTTTGACGGAGATTACATACCCTCACACATGGAATAATATTCCGGAGGATGCGGCATCATTTTACTGGAAACCGAACCCTAGAGGACCTGATTCCAACACAAACACGACTCCCCCGAGGGGATCAGAATCAGATGCTAACAGGTTGCGGCGCTATAAAGATGAATTTCACAGAGCCATGAGACGCCAGCGCCTCAGCTCAGAGGACAAAAGACGAATCGCGAGTGGTTGATTGACATTTCAAAATGGCGGGAAGAGATATTTCCAAACTGAAGTTCAAGGGTGGATATTAAAACTCTATTAATCAGATTTCAACCGAGTTGGAGCAAACCTTTAAAAAAACCAATGACGATATACGCTTCCTGTTTGACGGTGCACGGCAAAAAATTGATCTTCAAGGAGACGGTCAGAACCTAATGCTTTTTAAGTGAGTTCAGAGCGCCCCATCCTGATTTAAAAGCGGGGTTTTACCATCGCTACTGTTACAGCGACGCTGTAAGACCGCAGCTTGTAGGGGATGCGTATGCACCGCTCTTAAGAATGGTGGAAATCAAGGGTAGTTACTCAGATATAATCACACAGCATTTTAACCCTGCTTACTATTTACCGGTTGCCAAGAGCCATATTGAAAATATTCAGTTACAAATTAAATCAGATCTTAACAAACCAGTCAATTTTACCTTTGGAAAGGTGGTGGTGACTCTACACTTTAGACCTGTTACTTGAGAGGATATTATATAACCCTTTAATCGTCGTCTGGAAATCCATTCATCATCACAACACCAGAGAGATAACCAGCCTTTGCAGACCAAGTCATAAACAAACACAATGGTCCACACAGGCTTAAGAGACGACCCGCACAGATTTGTACAATATTATGAAAAACAGGTGGGCGGAGATCTACCCGGTTTCTACGGTGACCCGGTTATGTACGGACGAGGCATCCGTTCCCTCTTCTCAAAAATGTTTTGGTTTGTATCATGGATCATCAGGAATTGTCAAAGCGAAACCCCATCTCAAATAAGACGTGGGTAACATAGCCTTGGATATGTTCACCCATACCGTGAGAGGAATGAGCGATCAACAGAGACAGGAAGGGTCAGGCGGTATAGCCGTCTTATCACGAAGGACAAAGAGACGCCCTCCAGGACGACGTGTAAGACAGAGCTCAAATAAACATCCAAACAAAAAAAGAAAGAAGTCAGTTGACAGAAGCAAACGGGCCAAGAGGAAGTCCAGAGGGAGCTCTGATATATTTTAAAAAACCGTATATACAGTAACATGGCACTCCTACACCAGAAATCTGCTGAATGCACATTGGCAGAACTGGATTTATTCACGCCGCCAATTACGCAGCTTTCCAATTTACACTGAAATTGCTCCAGTAGCCGCTATCAGCGAAGGAGGACCGATTGAGTTTTTTTATAGCAGGAGACGGTGAAAAGTATCTAGACCTAAATGACACCCTTCTACACGTGCGTGCAAGAATTACTAACACTGATAGCACACCGCTGGCTAACGACGCAACAGTCGGTCTCATGAATTATCCTCTAAACACCATCTTTGACCAGTGTGATGTGGTCCTGGGGGATCGGAGGATTTCGCAGTCCAGTTCCACTCACCCGTACAGAGCTATGATCAAAACACTTCTCAACTTTTCAGGCGACACTCTTAAAACACAGTTTAGCGCCGGTCTTTTTTACCAAGACACACCTGTGTTGGTTGACTGTAAACGGTCCCAACGCAGGCCTGAATAAACGGGCAGAGTTCACGAGCAGATCCAGAGAAGAACATCTTCTCGGTCCTCTCCACGGCGACATATTTTTCTGTGAGGCACTGTTATTAAACTCACTAGGGCGAATGATGCCTTCTGCCTGACCGGACCCCGCGACTCCACCTTTCGTCTGAAAATCCTTGGCGCCTCTCTGTTTGTGAAGAAAGTCTGTCACAACCTCTTCCGCTGACGTCACCGCCCAACCCACCTAGTCACATCCATACCTGCCTCCAATCTCCTGAAGATATAAAGACCCGACCAACCTGCCAGTCCTCGCCTGTTCGTCAACCCTTCATGGTTTGTCTTCAAGCGAGATATTCCGCTATTTGCCACTGCCTGGATATTGCATTATCTGAGTTATTTCAGTCGGTCTTTTCTGCCTTAGAACTTCAGCCTGCCTGCACCTCTACTCCACAACCTTCACCTCCTTCATTGCCATAGCGCAGCCAGCTGGACTCCTGGACCCTCACCAGCCACTTGTCTGGGATCTCCACCACGGCATCAGAAGACTCTTCCTGTTCTGCACAATTAAATACCCATCTTCTGATTCCAATCTGCGTTTGAGTCACCTGCTTAAATCAACGTTACAAAGTCACTGTTTCGCCAGCTGTGAGAATAGGTCATGCAGAGCGTTTCTTTAAAGGAAATGCTCTCAGCCCACTCTCACGAGTCAATGTAAAAACATACTCCATTACAGAAAACTCATTAATATGTACCCAGGATAATTTATTTCTGGGTTCAATACCTAAATACGTGGTTTTAGGGATGGTGCATCATGAGGCATTTACCGGTATGAGAGATCTCTCCCCGTTCAATTTTCATCATTACAACACTGAATATCTCGCCCTCTGTCAGGACGGCCAACAGATCCCCGCTAAAGCTTTTCAACCTCAGTTTAATCACGGTATTTCAGTCAGTGAGTTTTATACCATGATTTTAGCTACAGGAAGACATTTGAAGGATCTACCTCTAAGCATTGATTGCGAAGGTTTTAACAGCGGTTATTCACTGTTTGCATTTAATCTCAATCCAGCCGACGACAACGACGCTCTCTCCCCTGTCTCAAATGGGAATTTAAGACTGGAGATGAGATTCATAGTACCCTTACCAAACACCGTAATACTGATTGTGTACGCTTGTTATGATTCCATTCTGGAGATTGATGCGAAAAGACAAGTGCTGGTGGACTATTATTAAAAAGTTATGGACAGTCTCCAGTTACAGAGGCTGCTGAGAGGTCTCTTGAGCGACACATTTTACGGTGTATGGCCGTCGGATAAGTTGCCTCAATTTACACAACCCCCTCAGACCGCCTGAATATTTAATCGTCAACACACATCCGGCACATAAACCAGGAGAGCACTGGCAGAGTTTAACTCTCGAAGAAGACGGTAGAACAACTTTCTTTGACTCATTTGGAATGGGGCCCTACTTTGCACATTACCCTGAAAGTATTTTAAAGTTTCTCAAGAAACATTCAGGCAACATCAAGTACAACAATGGTCTACTACAGAACCCTCTATTGTTTGTATGTGGTCATTGTAAGTGCCAAAGTAAGTTTCACTTGATATTGTTTACACTGTTAGGTAGTCGTTTTGTGGTTTAGTGCTTTACATAAATATATGTGGGTTTTAATTTGAAGGCCACTTTTGTCTTTTGAAAAAAACGGCGGATGCGCAAGGTAAGCTCGTGGTTGATTTGTGTTGGGTTGTTAAGAACAACATGGACATATAGGTTTTGACCGTTAAGTTTGGATTTTTGGATGTTCCTGAGACCATTACTTTCAATAAAGGAGGATCAAGTTCCACGGCACAAGCTTCAGTTAGTTTTTTATGTTTTTTTGATTCCCGTCCAGGAGAAGCTCGGGGAAAATATATTCGTACGGATGTACTGGTGAGAACGATGAAAATGGAAACATTCGGGGCAAAGGAGGAACAAGTCAGAAACTAACGTCGTTCACAACAATAGAGGTAGCAAACTATTGGAGTTTGCAATCACAGTCATCATTGCATCTTCTACCTCCATCATCGTGCTAGAGGGCTGTGTATCCAAGAAGTATTAAGTCTATACAGTGACGATACCTTAAAATATGACCTCATGGTATACAACTTTGTGAAAGGACATCAACAATGTCTAAAAAGATGTGCACACTGTCCGTGGAAACAACATACTCTGTTCTCTTCAGTATTTTAAAGACTATTGTGACTAATCCTATTTTGTTTGTTCGTGTGTTAAAAAAAATCTGTAATCAGGAGACCAGCTTTCAGCTATACTTTTCTTTCGCAAGATAGAATTTGATTTAAGTCTCTGATATTGAGCCCTCGCTTCAGGATTGGACAGCAGTGTGAGAGGGATGTTTAGCTTTAATAATGTGACGAGAAACTAGGACCATCCCGCAGGTAATGGAGAACTTCTTTTATTATGCGGTAGGGAAAGGTACTTGAATATATCAATCACATGAGAGCCTTTTACAGCATTTCCTTCATACATAAATTTGCCATTCATATTCCAACCATCACCATTTTTGGATATCCTCTGGATAATGTATTCAGCATTTCTTCGAGCTTTTGACGGAAGGATATTTAGAATATCCTGACCCAAGTCATCTGTTACAAAGGGTGTTTTTAGAACACTTTCGACACGACTGTCAGAGTCGTGGGGGTGATCGCTGACTCTGTCTCGTTGTAAAGTCAGAGTTACTCTCCTTTGGTCTCTCTGATCCTGTTTTGTAAAGGTTAAATATCTCTGCAATAGAGCATCATACTTTTTAATCTTCTCATACGAGTTTAACTGAGAATCATTCAGAATGGTCCTCATCTTCTCATTCAATTCATCTTTGGCAGTTTCACAGATGTCGGAGGTTGGACTTGATAACTGGTTAATTTGCTGAGGAGAGACCAGATACATTTTCTGGACAGTCTTCATCGTGTTTTACTTCTTTACAAGTCCTCCTATTAGATTTCCAATGATTGGAACGGCAGCCGCTAGCAACGGCAACAGGAATCCTCCCGATTGCTTTATAAGAATCCTTCATCTACGCTTCACGCACGCCTTTTTATTAGCCAAGAGTCTGATGTTCTCATGATTCCGCTTTTATTTTGTCATGCGAGTCTTGTTTTGTTTTCTTCCTCCGTTCTTCCTGTTTGTGTGGCACATGGCTGGAGCCAATCAACCCCAGATCACCTGAGTATTAGAGCACCTGGACTCCAGCACCGTGTGCCAGATCGTCCCCTATTATTCCCTGTGATCGACTCCTCTAGTTCCTGCAGATGGAGTCCTTTGTTCCCTGTGATTTCTTCTCTAGTTTCTGTGACGCTCTCCTTTGTTCCCTGTGGTAACTCCTCGTTCTCTTGGCTCTCCTTGTTCGTTCTCTTGTTCTGTGCGCTAGTTAGCTTATTTTGGATTTCTTTGTCTTAAACCCTGGTGCCTGAGTTAGTGTTCGGTTTCTTCCTGTTTCCGCCTTTCCTGGTTTCTTTTGTCTCTATCTCTGTTCATTGTACTTTCGTCTCTCCGTTCCCAAATTTAAGTTGGTTTGATTCTCCCAGTTTGGTGACGCTTTCTGTTTGGTCTCTTATTCTTGTATATGGACTTCGGCTCGTTTGGTTACTCTGTTTTGGACATTTAGACTTTATCTTGTGTCTCCCGGTTCGGTGACGCTTTCTGCCGTGATTTTGTTGTTTAATTATTAAAATATTGTTTTTGACTCGGTCCTGCCTTTTGTGACTTTCACCACTGCGCTTGGGTCCCGCTCCACGTCCTTGACCCGTGACAGATGTTTTTCTTCTGTTTTTTCAGTTTTTTTTAACTGAGCCTGCGACAACAGTACATTCCCCTGAAACGTTCAGGGCGATCTCATCGAGAGCTTGAATAAAGTCCCGAGAACTATGCATCAAAATGTCTTTACGTTTCATTTAAGGAGCATGGTATGGTTCCTTAAGTAAACCTGCGTTTCTTTTTATATGTGCTGACATGACTTAAGCAGACGTTTTTGGTATGGACACAGTGTGACGTTGATGAGGAAGTATCCCAGTCCTTAGTCTGTAGCGTTCTGGACATGAGGGTGTTAGATCAACAATTAAGTACCCGTGAGCGCCAGCTGTAGCATCTTCAAAGCTTTCTTGAAAGAAAACTCTTTGAGACGGGTAAACTTGTTGAGCAAGAACTTTTATCTGCGTTTTATTGCGAGGATACAACTATATTTACTACGATGAAATAAGTTTTGCGTCACCATTATAACACTCATATTTTTATGATGTCTGTCAAATGTTTTCTATCAGAAGGAAATACATCTTCATTTTCAAAAGATTTAGGTAAACCTTCAATGAATTTGATATTTTTATTCATCTTTTGCAATTCACTGTACATAGGTTCAAAAGACGTATACATACATACAATCTTTATTTACAATTGACATCATCCATCACAAGTATACATGGGTCTTTCCTAACCCTGATGGTCCCACCACTAGACATGAAAATGATGTTTTCAAGCGCGGATCAAAATGAATTTCTTCCATAATGACCCAGTCATCCACTCAAAACTCAGAACCCAAAAGGTTTGGTTGTGCCGTACAAAAAAAAATCGTCTCTTATCGCACGTCTCTTATCGAGTTTTGTAGGAACTGATCTGTTTTTTAAAGTGATGTTCTTTTTATCCCTCACAATATTGTGTTGATGGGTCTCAAGCACCCCATCAGGTGAATTCTGTAAATAGCCCTCTACACGATCTCTGACGGAGTCAAAGTTTATCTGCTGAAAAGACTCTTTTGTTTGCATGATACCTTTAACTTTCATCACAACCTTCTTCTGTCCTTTGGTCCTATAACCATATGTCTTAGGACCCGCCGAAGCGAAGTCCTCGATGCTATCCCCGTCGAGTTCATCAGTCAGATCACTGAGATAGTTACCTAATTTTAAAGGCGTCTTGCTGTCTTTCACCACATATATCAAGCTGTCTGTGTCAACATAGAGAACATCCTTCTGCAAGTAAAAGCTCCCATAAAAACATTGGTGCTTTTACCAGGAGGGTAGAGACCCTTGTAACGCCACTGGATCACAACTTTTTTCTCATCCAGCATGTTAAAGTAGCTGACCTCGTATTTCCCTGAAAGCAAGAAACTGAAAAACTCGTTGGGGTCTGACACTACAGAAACCTGAGACATGTTCTCTTTCTGACAGAACTTGCCTCAAAGGCTATTAACCAAAGCCTTAGCCACCTGTCTCTTTGCAGGGTTGTGACAAATCTTATCAGCACAAAGCAAAATCCCCCGATGTGCTTGATAATCCTAAATGTATTTGTCGTGGCTTTCCTGATCAACGGCCTCAGCAGGGTAACCAGAAGCCTCCTGCTTGCCCTTCAGGAATGTACGGATGTAACCTGTGAAAATACAATCGCTAGATCTATCAAAATGCCATACTTCGATAATCTTGGCCACCTTGTATCCCTTGTCCAGAGCCTTGTTGAACTCAACCGTGACCCAGACCCCTGTCGAAGCACGCTCATCATCATTATGCGTACAGCCACTGTCTTGGACAATACGACTTGAACAGATACTGCATAACGTGAAGTGTAATTTACCGCCTGGTCCTCTGTAGGGTAAAGCGGGTAATATAAAACCCGAGGAGGATAGACAACCGCCTTGATGAGACCAAAGTACTGTCTGGGATCCCCAAAGTCCTTGTGAATTTTTCGGGGGTGACCTAGGAACACGTGCTGTTGACGTAAGGATACAGAGGTGACATCAGCGTAATCAACTTTTTCACCAGGTTGGCCGTGTAACGCAGCTTTAAAGCGCTGGTTCTACCGCCGTAGAGGGCATTACGAGGGTTGAGAGGCTCAGGGGTGTCAAAATCTAAGAGAAAATCTCTGAGATTATCACACGATTGTCGAAGTGAACGCCATTCGTGTTCCCAGATGGTAATAAGATGCACCTCATGATCAGACTTTAACGCCTGCTCTCTCTCCATCGTAGCAGAGTAGAATTCACCATATGGTCTACCTCTTAACAGACAGACTGCATGTGGGTCGACACATGAAGGACAACCGTGGGAGAAACATCCATAAAACTCCCAGACCTGCTTAACACCGTCAACTTTAGCATAACCGTCAACAAAATACTGGCCAAACACCATCTCCCCACGGTTCAAGGCATGTTGTATCAAAATGCCCTGTCTGTGTGATTCCCATAGCTACCAATGGATGGAAGCATGTGAGAACCTCTTGTTACCTTTTATTACATAATTGTTGGGACATGGTATTGCTAATGTGTCTGGTTTTAAAAAGTTGGTCCTGAAAACAGCCATACACACAGAGGTGATTGTTATGGACGAGAGTGCAACACCTGTTTCTTTAAAAAACTCCTCTCTAAATATCATGTATCCTCTGGCCAGAATGTCAACATCATTTTTACAATAGTGAATAGCTTCACTCCTGAAATTGAAAGAATCATCACGCACAGTATCATACCAGCTTTAAAAATCTTTCTGTTCAGGGTCTGACATGCCCTCGAAGCCGTAGTCTGATGGAGGAGGATACACCCCTATGTAATGCAGACGATCTTTCAAGCTCAACTTGTGTAGAAAAAAAACCCTTGCACTGCTCGGTGAAACCTAGAGCTTTATGCATGAAGCTGAGTCGCATGGCTAGGAATGAGAGAGAGTCGATAAATTTTAGCTTGTAGTGAGGATCCTCAGGACAAATATCTTACTACCGGTCATGATTATCCTCTTACATATTAACCCTTCGTCAAGCATACCTCTCAAGACAATGACGCTGTCAAAGCCCCTGGCATTATGTGCAACAAAAACACAACTCTAAACCAATTCTTTCTGAAATATAAAAGAAACGCTCGAACACATTCGAGACCATTAAACATCTATTCTTCACCTCTCTGCGTCTTTACACACACTAAAGAAGGGACATGTCTACCTTGGTCGTCTGTAAACGTTTCAAAATCACAACAAAACAGATCAGGATGCTCAGTCTTCCTGCCAATGGGCTGAATGTAGCACTGGTGGACCTCGTTTGTCGATGATAATTCTACATTGCAGATTTTACATTTAAGCACACCGCAACAACTGTTAGGTTTACCCTGTTTTAATGGGATATACCGGCACCTTCCGCATTTTTCACATTTTTTGTATATCTGGCAGAGACTGCTCCCATTAGCGCCAATCTCTTTGTGTCTCACAATGCAGGAAGGTGTTCTACAAACCCGGCAACCATCGCCACAAGTTACAGGCTTTGGGACCTCTGTAGGGCAAACAGGATTGTGACAAACGCTACGGTGACCTTTGCAGATGTGTTGTGATTTATCTTCATACCCCTTATGACAGCTGACGCAAAAGTGACGTCTTCCTAAAAAACCCTTTGGGTTTTTTACCCCGCAATAGTGTCCCTGAAGTAGAAACAAGTATGAAGGATCCGAACCATCAGCAAAACCTGTGGCATAATGCGCTAATGGTTGGTTTGCTGTTGTTTTATGAAACACAACAATTTTACGCCTCACTATCCATTCAAACAGGGGTATATCTGTGAATGTGATAGGTGTTTGAGAATCTAAACCAGCTTTGTTTTGTAATTCCCTCCCCAACTCAACACAATCTTGATACGTACGGTTAGGATTAAGGAGACAAGAAAGGCTGATTGCAAAGCAAAGCTGACCAGTTCCATCACTACCAACTAGAGACTGTAGAGATGTCATCATTTTTTACCAATAATTTTGGCATGCAGTGTCTTCTTGAGTTTGCGTTTAGCGCCACCTCGAGGGTTATGCACAATTTGGACCGTTAATTAAATTATCTTACCCATAACTATGACTCTGTCAGATTGCATGGTGTTGCTCAGGAGGGCCTCAAAAGCAGGGTAGATATTTTCCCCGTCACCTTCAACCACAACATTAACATGTTCTTGAACATCTTCACCAACCACTTCAAGCTGAACCACATCCTCTCGATGTGCTAGTCTCTTCGTTTCATCTGCCAACTCTCTGACCTGTTGCATCAAACCTCTGTAGAAAGTTGCTAAATCAGGAGTGTCGGGTACAGCAGGACGTGTTAGCACCCTTCTCATCCTATCGGTGTTAAAAGGCTCTATGACTTCTGATTCAATACCGGTACCTCTTACACAGCATCCTTCCTGAACCGAATCACCGTCATCATCAACATTGTCATCGCTACAGCTGGAGCCAGACACATCTATCAGAGGGTCAAGAGCTGGTGTCCCTGAATCAGCCGTCTGTTGATTATCAACAAACCTTTCTTACCAATCGCCATTGTCTAAAGAGGTATCAGCCCTACCTTCCCGAGATGATGCAGGAACAATATTTAAAATACGATTATCCTCTCTCTCAGCGAAAAAAAAAAATGGACTCCATGTTTTCATTTATACTCGGATCATAGACCAGCTCTACATCCTCCTCAGACATGCCGTCAAACAAGCCAGACAGAAACATGCGTGTCGGTGAAGCACTCTGGTCAATGAGGTGTGGTGTAGTGTCCTGGTTGTGGGTGGATTCAGGGTCAGAACCAGAAGGAAAACCATCATGGTTGGCCACAATTTAATTATAATAACAATAAAATAATAATTTAAAATAATTAATAAACAAAACAGCAACCTCAAAACACAATCACCCACGGTGCTTTTAAAAATTCAGGCTCCAAATGGACCTTACTGTGGTTGAACTTCAGTCAGGTCAGTCCACGACGTCTGTTACCACCAGGTCCTTGTAGTTTTAGGAGCCTCACGACTTCAGACACCAGCACTTTATTCGTTATGTCCTTCCTGACGATTTCTGTAACGTCACCTTACCTTCACCTTCACCTTCTTCTACCGCTTATCCGGGGTCGGGTCGCGGAGGCACTATTCGGAGCACGGAAGCCCAAACTTCCCGGTCCGCACAAACCTCCTCCAGCTCATCCCTGGGGATCCCGAGGCGTTCCCAGGCCAGACCGGAGACATAATCTCTCCAGCGAGTCCTGGGTCTTCCCCGGGGTCTCCTCCCGGTAGGACATGCACGGAACACCTCCCCAGGGAGGCGTCCAGGGGGCATCCGGATCAGATGCCCGAGCCACCTCAACTGGTTCCTCTCGATGTGGAGGAGCAGCGGCTCCACCCCGAGCTCCTCCCGGATGACCGAACTCCTCACCCTATCTCGAAGGGTGCGCCCAGCCACCCTGCGGAGGAAACTCATCTCAGCCGCTTGTATCCGCGATCTCATCCATTCGGTCATTACCCAAAGCTCGTGACCATAGGTGAGGGTGGGAACGTAGATGGGTAAATCGAGAGCTTCGTCTTGTGACTGAGCTCCCTCTTCACCACGACGGTCCGATACAGCGACCGCATCACTGCTGCAGCTGCACCAACCCGTCTATCAATCTCACGCTCCCCTTTTCCCTCACTCGAGAACAAGACCCTGAGATACTTAAACTCCGCCACTTGGGGCAAGAACTCTCCACCGACCTGGAGAGAGCAAACCACCTTATTCCGGTGAAGAACCATGGCCTCAGACTTGTAGGTGCTGATCAATAGATAAAAGGCTTTTAGGCCAAGTTGGTTGCTATTTTCTTATTCTTTAGCATAAATAGGCATGTTTTTGTTTTGTTTTGTTTTGGTTTCGTCGTTTAAGTTCCACACTATTTTATGACTATTTTATTATTTTATTTTAGACTTAAGTTTTAGACTTATTTGGGGACAAGAGTTTTGGGAGTGAAGTTGGAAGACGTGAACATTTTGAGGGAGACGAGATGTTATGACGTGTCATGGGATTATTTGGGGTCACAACTTGGGGGCGCTCTTGTTATGTTGCCGTGTCACCATCCGGTTTGTTGGAAGTTGGAACCGTGCATAAAACCTGCTGTGTTGATACATCCTGTGTGTATTCCTTTCAGCTTTGGCTACCACAGGGCGTGTCTCTTCAACCCACTTGGGAGAACGAATCAAATGTCCGGACCATCATTGTGCAGTGTCGCCAGGTTCACGGACAGGGCCCCAGGCTACCAGGCCCAGTGGAGCGCTCGAGGCCGAGGCACTGGAAGGAGCGAATTCAATATGAATAATAATAATAAAAAAAAAAAAAAAAAAAAAAAAAAAAAAACGCAAATACTATGCTCTAAGCAATGCTTTTATTTAAAACAAATTTCCGCACAAACAGAAATTTCCTCCGGTCAGCCGACTGCCCCGGGGGAAGCTGCCGAAGTCCCGATGTCCACGTACGGAGCTCCACAAGCGCCGAGTCTCCTGCGGTTAAATCCACTGCTGTGGTGATGAGACAAGTCTCTCCCGTGACTGCGACGAGACCTCAGTCCTGCCTGAAGTTTCCGTGGTCCAGATGAGCCGCTCCGCACCTCTTCAAGTCTCAAGCTTCTTCTCTTGTTGTGGCAGATGCGCCGGCTCCGGCTGTAATTTCACAATGACAGAGTCAGTCACTCACGCCTCTGTAATTTCACAATCACATTTTGCGGAGTGCCCTGGCACTTCCAGTGAAGTAGAAAGGCTGGTGTAATATCCCTGGAATATGTTTGTGTCCAGCTGTCCCTGGAGCCTGCCTGCCTCCCAAACAGTCCTGTAACACGGGGCAGAAATTACTCTATTAAGAACTCTGATCCTGGGGCATGACTACTTCAAGGCTAGCAGGCAGTCCTCTGCCCCCTAAGTGCAGTTCACTATTCGAAATGCTAAAGCACCCGCAACACTCAAAGCATATAATGCCAAATGGATGTGAACTGCCGTCTGTTAGGTAAACATCCGCTTCTAGTCCAATTCAATCCGGACTATTCCCGGCGCAGTTCTGACACTCCACAGAAGGACCGCACGTGTTCAGGTACGGAGCTTAATAGGTGGAGGGCTTGGATTTGCAGCGCAGCGTTCCCTCTCAATCAGCCGTAATGCGCGATGCCCTCGCCCCTGGAACTTGACCTCCCCCATGAGGAGTGACCATCCCACCCGGCGCTGACAGAGCCACCATCGCTCAGTAGAATTGTGTCTATGCTGTCGTCAAACGGCTCATAGCGCTTGAGAACATCATCGCGCTCTTTAAGAGCTCCATGGAGTCCACCAGAGATTTTGGAGACATAACAGTCCGCCGCCGTGGTGCTCTGCTCGCGGGGCCTCCTCCACACACAGCCGCCGGCTTTGGGGAACAGCCGTATAATAGCCGCGCTGATCATCGCCGCTCCTCTTGGAGAGACCAGTCGGCTGCTCTCACCTCTGCTCCCTCCAAAAGCATAGGAAGAACTTTGTATCTAAAAGTATGCATCTAAACCAAAGTCGAACTTGGAAAAAAAGATGCATTACTTTGGTATCGGGTCTGTTTCTTCTCTGCCCAAAATAAAGGTTTCTCACTCGCCAAATTCTCTTCCGGCTCCAGTCAGTCCGAACTCCGGCTTCAAAAATTAGTTTTTGTTTGACATCGTCTCAGGAGACCGAGCAGTATAGTAACAGGCTCTCTGCCTCCTTATACCTGACGCCAGAACTGTCCCTGGGGAAGTTTCTGGAGCCAAGACGTTATGTTTTTCCTCAGATTCGCCACAATATGTAGCACAGACATCAAATAACTCTTTCCCGTCTCTCAAAAGATCCTGGTACCAGCCAAAAGTCAGGGGAGTTTCAATTCTGCCATTAACTCTTCTTATTCCTCAGACTCGCCAGTTTTTAGCAGGGGTCGCCACAGGGCCGCGAAAGTCACCACTTCAGAGGAACACTGAGTAGGCACAGCGTGCCAGACATGCTCGGTTCTCAGCTCCCTCGTGCAACGTCTGATAGGATGTGTGTCTGTGATTCTGTTCTCTGCAGCCCTGCAAACCTCTCAGAGGCAGGTAGGACATCGTCATCTACAGAGTCATCTCTTTCTGAGGATGATTGGGCCAGTCCCTCGGGTGTACATCTTAGGAGAATTGCAGTGTCAGATCAAGGTACACTGCAAGTTTGGGGAACCGAATTCCTCTGACGGCTCAGCCGACAAAAGCGAGTCTGTTTTTGAAGAACCAGCGGGACTTGAAGTCCCCAGAGGAGAGGGCGCTGTGCACCGACGACCCTTTCGTCCAAGACCCGCCCCGGAGGCCGGGTCTGTTCTTGTGCTCTGGGCACGTGTCTTGACAGAATATCTTCCGAACTGAAAGCACCTGTCTCCTCACCTGCCCATATGGATCGAGAAAATACACGGTCATTGACACGTCCTTCAGTTTCACAGTCAACCCCCAGGTTCTGCGTCACCACATGGACCTGAATGAACTCAGAGAACCAGCTGTCATGTCTGATGGAGGAGGACCGCGCTCTCCTGACAATGGGAATAATCGAGTTAGTTCCTAAGCGATCCTCCTACACTGGGTTTTACTCCGGGTACTTTCTGGAACCCAAGAAGACAGGAGAGTGGACACCTGTTCTGGATCTCAGTCTCCTCAACCAATTCATGACCAGACAGCGGTTCCGGACTACCAGGAGACTCCTGGAGTGTGTCAGAGTGTGAGAGTGGATGACCTCCATAGATCTTGCAGAGGCCTACTTCCACAACACGGTCTCTAGTGTCGAGTGCCTCGTTTTTTTGCCAAGTGCGTGGAGGAGTGGCTCAAACCACTAAGGAGACAGGGTCTGCGGATTCTGACGTACTTGGACTCCTTTTTGATTCTAGCCAGAGTCCAAACAGGAGTCATGAGCGCACACCAGCTTAGCAGAAGGGGTCTGTCTCGTAGCTGCAGAACAAATTCAATGTCTCCGAAGTGGTTTCAGAGAGTTATCAACATTTTTATGTTTGTTGGTCTGAAAGGTACAGGTCCCACGGGCTGAAAACGCGTTTTATGCACTGTTTACTCTCTGCTCAGGGCTGTCTCAGAACATTAAAATTTCACCTGGCACTATAGCTAGAGTGGTCATACTAGCAGGTGCTGAACTAATTCAACATTTCTGAAGTGGTTGCAGAGTGATGACATTTTTATGTTTGTCGATTCTGAAAACCATCCTCACTCAGGTGAAAACCCATTTTCTGCACTGTTCATTCACTGCTCAGAATAGTGCCAGAACATGAAAATATCAGCTGCGACTGTTGGAAAAAGGCACTTTCGAGTATATTCGGCACTAAATCCACGTTTCTGGACTATTTTCATGGTGTAATCAACAATATTTTTTTTTCCTCGTCAGAAACCAAGCCTCTCTCGGGCTGAAAACGCGTTTTCTGCACAGTTCAGTCACTGCTCAGCGATGCCTCAGAACATGAAAATTTCACCTGACTGTATAGCAGAAGCGTTATTTCTTGTAGCAGCAGAACTAATTAAACCTCTCTGTGTGGTTTCAGAAAGTAATCAACATTTTAATCCTTGTTGGTCTGAAAACCACCTTTTCGTGGGCTGAATACGTGTTTTCTGCTCTGCTTAGGCGGGACTCAGAAGATGAAAATATCACCTGCAACTACAGGCAAAACGTTTTTTCTCCTGCAACTATAGGGAAAACACTCTCTCTAGCATATTCAACACTAAACCTACATTTCTGAACTGTTTTTAGAGGGTTATCAACTATTGTTTTTTTGACAGTCCGAAACCCAGCTTCTCTCAGGCTAAAAATGCATATTCTGTACTGGTCACTCACTGATCAGAAAAGCCTCAGAACATGAAAACATCACCTGCAACTATAGCAGAAGGCGTCTTTGTCGTAGCTGAGGACGAATTCAACCTGTCTGAAGTAGTTTCACAGAGTTATCAACATTTTTATGTTTGTCGGACAAAAAAACACAATCCCTCGGGCTGAAAACGCGTTTTCTGCACTGTTCACTCACTGCTCAGCGATGCCTCAGAACATGAAAGTTTCACCTGCAACTATAGGAAAAAAAAACTTTCTCGTATATTCAACACTAAACCTCTACGAATAGGGCGCTGCGACTGGGCTACAAGCAGCCAAATCGTTTTCATTCCATCCACATTTCCTGCTTCCAAGCCATGGGATGAGTTTGACGAGAGCCAGGCGCTTCTATGAGGTGCGTCTGGAGACTTCCCAGAGTTGGATGAGTTCCGTGTGGTGGAATCAAGCACGTTCCCGCTTGATCTTCTCCTGCGCCTCATGTCATCCGCCTCCGTCGTATCAAAGTTGAGCTCTCTCTCCACCGGCAGCTCAAGAATCATACCACTTCACTAACGGCCAGCTGGCGTTGGATGGCGAGACTACACCAAGGGCAGGACCGCATGTTGTCTGCCCACAACTGGAAGAAATCCGGACTATTCCCGGCACGGTCCTTACACTCCACTCCCACTAGGACCGCACTTGGTCAGGTACGGAGCTTACTGCCTGGTGGAGGGTTTGGATTGGCGGCTCACCGTTCCCGCTCACTCAGCCGTCATGCGCCATGCCTGATGCGTTCGCCCCGGGAGCTCGACCTCCCCCCTGAGGGGTGACCATCCCACCCACCGCTGACAGAGTCTCCATTGCGCAGTGGAATGGTGTTTACGCCGTCGGCAACCAGCTCACAGCGCTTGAGAACATCATTGCGCTCTTTTTGTGCTCCGTGGACCGGCTCATCCATCACAGATCCTTTCTCACTCTACAGAGATTTTGAGTTTCAATAGTCCGTCGGCGTGGTTCTCCGCTCGTGGCGCCTCCTCCTCACACAGCCGCTGCCCCGGGGGGGGGGAACACCGTCGCTTGTCGAAGGGGCGGGGTTATCCCAGCTGTCCAAATCATAGCCGTGCTGATCATTGCTGCTCATCTTGGAGAGACCAGTCGACTGCTCTCACCTCTGCTCCATCTAAAAGCGTAGGAAGAAAACTTCTATCTAAAACTATGCATCTGTAACAGGTCTGAATACTGTGACCTTGTCCACAGTTAAAAAGTGGTGTCTTAATGTGGTCAGTAGAATGCCGTCTGAAACAAAATGCGGACAGTCACACACGGCTTCCACATTTGTCGATGGTGAGAAAAGTAATCCAAGGGATTATGTTTTTTTATTGTGGTAACCCACACCACAATTAAATGTCTTTCTGAAACATCACTCACAAACATCTCACTTTGTCATACAACAACTGTCAGACATCATGAACCACATGCATAATTGCTTTTCATCTGAATGTATAATTCTGCCATTAAACCTTTTGGCTAGTGTTGAGAAATAATAAAACCTTACTTTTTACCAAACACCGTTATTCACCACAAGCAAACTGAACTCCACACAACTCAATCACCCGTGCCATGTCAACGTCGGTTGTCAGTATTAGCTTACAAGCGCCACATCTACACAGAGCGAACTCAACGTACGAAGGAAAAACAGTATACTTAAAAACTGAATCACCATCCTCACACTCAGACTCAGAATCAGTCAATCCCAAGTGGAACAAACATTATAAAAAAATGGATTTGACTAACCTGAAACAGAATGTGGACAGAGTCATACGAGGCTTTTGTCGATGGTGAGAAAAGCAATGAAAAAAAGTGTCACCTCCTATTTACCCACACATCTTCAATGCCCAACCTCTGTCCTACCCTTCCCTCTACTGACCGAATTATATACCTGCCGGTTAATCAACTCTTCAAAAACCACCCATGAAACACATCATTTACCGGCTGCTGCATATTGGCCCTTTTAAGCGTCTCTAGTCTGATGACTTGGGAGGCAGCATGGAGATAAACTGCGTTTTTGGGCCCCCGGTGATGAGGCCCCTGACGCAGCCGACCAAGCTTGCATCACAGTGACGTTTGCATATTGGCAATGGAAAACATGAAGCAGTAGTTTGTGGGAGCAGTTTTCATCTGCACTTTTTTCCCTCCGGCGTTTCTACATGTTGATGGATGGAGCTTCATTTGTGTTGGGCGTGGGGTCTGCTGACAGGAAATCCACAGTCCTATAGGCAGGAAATGCTGCTGTAGACCGAGTGAGAAGTAAACAAGACGTGCTAATGACCCTGCTGCTGCAGATCACATCTGCTTAACAAGCTGTCGCTCTGAATCATGTCAATGACGTTTGCACTTCACATTTCCATCTGTTTTTATCAAACAATTCAAATAAAAGTAGAACATGACATGTATTTCGCTCTGATTTTACATTTAAATGATAACGTTTTTGTACAATGTAAACACTTGATTCTTATGATTGTAAATTACTCTTTTAAACATTTTGCAAAATAATCATTTTACTGCCTTACATCCAGTAAAATCATATTTATCTTGTTTGAAACTCAGTGTCACAGATGTGATGAGTATTTATATAGATGATACATTCGATTTTCTCGTTTGAACGGTTGAACCAGGACCTCAGTGCAATGTAATTATTCGCTTTCATGGAACAAAACACGGTCCTTGCTCTCTCCTGAAGCCACTTTGGTCGACAAAACTACTGTACAATGCAATCACAAAAAACTATATTCTGATATGACAACCATATAATCAACTAACCTGAAACAAAATGTGGACAGATTCACGTGAGGCTTCCACATTTTTCGATGGTGAGAAAAGTAATGAAAAAATGTCACTTCCTATTTACCCACGCATCTTCAATGCCCAACCTCTGTCCTATCCTGCCCTCTACTGACCTAATCATATACCTGCCGGTTAATCAACTCCATGCTGAACAATTAAATGACATCTAACACACACTCTGTGATCACACATAAGTGGGCGTCACACTGGAAAGGCTGTTTTTCCTATAGTTGTATGTGATATTTTCATGTTCAGAAGCTTTTCCATTCAGTCAGTGAACAGTGCAGAAAACGCCTTTTCAGCCCGTCAAAAGCTGGTATTCAGACCAGAAAAAAAAAGTTAACCACCTGAAATACCGTTCAGAAATGTAGGTTTAATGTTGAATATATGAGAAAGAGTGTTTATCCTATCGTTGCAGGTGAAATTTTCATGTTGTGAGTAATGCCTGAGCAGTGAGTGAAGAGAGCAGAAAACGCGTATTCAGCTCAAGAAAAGGTGGTTTTCAGACCGACAAAAATAAAAATCTTGATAACTCTCTGAAACCACCTTAGACAGGTTGAATTAGTTCTGCACCCTCTAAAAACACCTTTTCTGCTGATATTGGCAGGTAAAATTGTCATGTTCTGTGGCCTTCGCTGAGCAGTGAGTGAACACTGCAGAAAACGCGTTTTCAGCCCGAGGGACTGTGGTTTTGAGACAGATAGACATGAAAATGTTGTTACCTCTCTGAAACCACTTCAAACAAGTTGAATTAGTTCGGCACTTACTAAAAACACTCCTGCTACTATATTGGCAGGTGAAATGTTCATGTTCTGAGGCATCCCTGAGCAGTGAGTGAACAGTGCATAAAACACGTTTTCAGGCTGAGAGACGCTCGGTTTTTGACCAGGAAAAAAGAAGTTGATAACCCCCTGATAAACAGTTCAGAAAGGTACATTTAGTGCTGAATATACGAGAAAGAGTGTTTTTCCTATTGTTGCAATTGAAATTTTCATGTTCTCAGTCACGCCTAAGCACTGTGTGACCAGCAGTGAACGCATAAAATAAAATATAAAATTGTTGCTTTGAAAACAGTTCAGAAAGTTTTATTTAGTGCTGAATATACTAGAAATAGTCTTTTTGCTATATTTACACTTGATATTTTCATTGTTCTGAGGCTGTTCTGATCAGTCAGTGAACAGTGCAGAAAACGCGTTTTCTACCGAAGGACTGTGGTTTTCAGACCAACAAACATTAAAATGTTGATGACACATTGAAACCACTTCAGAGAGGTTGAATTAGTTCTGCAGCTACTAGAAAGACTTTAGCAGATTCTGCTATAGTATAGGTGAAATTTTCATGTTCTGAGGCATCGCTGAGAAAAAGTCAAAAAAAAAAAATCTGAAATGTATGTTTAGTGTTGAATATACTAGAAAGAGTGCTTTTCCTATAGTTGCTGGTGAAATTTTCATGTTGTGAGGCATCACTGTGCAGTGAGTGAACAGTGCAGAAAACGCGTTTTCAGCCTGAGTGATTGTGGTTTTCATACCAGAAAAAAAAAAAAAAAAAAAAAAATTAATCAAATCGTCGCTAACGCGCTGGAATACACTTCAGAAAGGTAGATTGAGTGCTGTATATACTAGAGAGTGTTTTCCTATAATTGTAGATGATAATTTAATGTTCAGAGGGTATTCTGTCCATAATAAAACGCGTATTCAGCCCGAGGCACTGTGGTTTTCAGACCAACATAAAAATGTTAACTCTCTGAAGCCACTTCAGAGACGTTGAATTATTTCTGCACCTACGAGAAAGACCTTTTCTGCTATTGTGGCAGGTGAAATTTTCATCTTCTGTGGAATCTCTGAGCAGTGAGTGAGCAGTGTATAAAAAGTGTGTTTGGCCTAAGACAAAGTGGGTTTTGGACAGACGAAAAAAAAATTGTTGATAACCCTGCAAAAACAGTTCAGAAATGTAGGTTTGGTCTTGAATATATTAGAAAGACTATTTTTCCTATAGTTGCAGGTAATATTTTCAGGATCCGAAACTATTCTGATCAGTGAGTGAACAGTGCAGAAAACTAGTTTTCAGCCGAAGAGAAACTCGGTTTCTAAACAGGAAAAAAAGAAGCAGCTGATAACCTCCTGAAATACATTTCCTAAAGGTAGGCCTAATGTTTATTATACTACAAAGAGTGTTCTTCCTTTACTTGCAGGAGAAATTTTCATGTTCTAAGGCATCGATGAGCAGTGAGTGAACAGTGCAGAAATCGCGTTTTCAGCCCGAGTGACAGTGGTTTTCAGAATCGACAAACATAAAAATGTTGTTATCACTCTGAAATCACGTCAGACATGTTGAATTAGTTCTGCAGCTGCTAGAAAGACCGCTTCTGCTGTAAATTCAGGAGAAACTTTTATGTTCTGAGGCATCACTAAGCAGTGAGTGAACAGTGCAGAAAATCAGAATCAGAATCAGAATCAGAATCAGATTTATTGCCATGGTCAGTGGGGAGCCCACTGACTAGGAAAGTGCCTTGGAATAAAGTGCATCAAAAAACAAATAAAATAAAATAAATAGAATAACATTACAACAAGGCTGTTCATGAATTTAACAGTCTGACGGCCGAGGGAAAGAAGCTGTTCCTGTGACGGGAGGTTCTGGTCTGGATGGACCGTAGCCTCCTGCCAGAGGGAAGAGGAACAAACAGTCTATGTCCAGGGTGAGAAGGGTCGGCTCTGATCCGACCTGCACGTCTCTGGGTCCTAGAGACATACAGGTCATGAAGAGGTGGCAGGCTGCAACCGATCACCTTCTCAGCAGAACGTACGATGCGCTGCAGTCTGCTCTTGTCCCTGGAGGTGGCGCTGCTGTACCAGACGGTGATAGAGGAGGTGAGGATGGACTGGATGATGGCCGTGTAGAACTCCACCAGCAACTTCGTCGGCAGTCGTAGTTTTCGTAGCTGCCTCAGAAAGAACATTCTCTGCTGGGCCTTCCTGATGAGGGACCTGATGGTTGACTCCCATTTGAGGTCCTCAGTGATGGTGGTTCCCAGGAAGCAGAAGGAGTCCACAATAGGAATGGATAAACCAGCCAACATGAGAGGGGACAGAGGAGCTGTTACTCTCCTGAAGTCCATGATCATCTCCACTGTCTTCTGAGCATTGAGCTCCAGGTTGTTGTTGCTGCACCAGGACACCAGCCGCTCCACCTCCCTCCTGTAAGCCGACTCATCTCCATCTGAGATGAGCCCGATGATGGTGGTGTCGTCCGCAAACTTGATCAGCTTCACGGACTCGTGGCTGGAGGTGCAGCAGTTAGTGTACAGGGAGAAGAGCCATGGAGAGAGAACACAGCCCTGAGGAGACCCAATGTTGAGGGTCCGAGTGTCAGAGACAGTCGTCCCCAGCCGCACACGCTGACTTCGGCTGGTCAGGAAGTCTGTAATCCATCTGCAGAGGGAGTCAGGCACGTCCAGCTGGCGAAGCTTGTCTTCAAGCAGAGTTGGAAGAATTGTATTAAAGGCAGAGCTGAAGTCCACAAACAGGATCCTGGCATAGGTTCCTGGGGAGTCCAGATGCTCCAGAACGAAATGAAGGGCCTGGTTCACTGCATCGTCCACAGATCTGTTGGCTCTGTAGGCAAACTGCAATGAGTCCAGGTGAGAAGCAGTGAGAGATTTCAGGTGAGAGAGAACCAGGCGCTCAAAGGACTTCATGACCACAGACGTCAGTGCCACCGGTCTGTAGTCATTCAGTCCTGTGATCCTGGCCTTCTTGGGAACAGGGATGATAGTGGAGGACTTAAAGCAGGCAGGAACATGACAGGACACCAAGGAAGCATTGAAGATGTCCGTGAACACTGGAGCCAGCTCAGCAGCACAATGATTCAGGATGGCAGGGGAAACTCTGTCCGGACCTGCCGCCTTCCGAAGGTTCAGCCTCCTGAACTGAGTGCGCACGTCTTGCTCCATGATGTCAAGAGGAAGAGGGGGGAGGTGAGGGGGTGGCTCATCAAAGGTGACTGTGATCTTTACTGTCCCAGTGACATCATTGGTCTTAGTTGTGTCACTAAGAGACAGCACAGTCCTTTGTTTTAAAGTGTAACATGGGGCTGGAGAGACCACAGAGGTGTTGGTGCAAAATGGCTGCTCAAAGCGACAATAGAAGTTGTTAAGATCCTGTGCAAGAGCGAGGTTGTTCAGACTGTGGGGGGCACGTGGCTTGTAGTTAGTGACCACCTTGAGCCCTCTCCACACCGCAGCCGAGTCATTGGCTGAGAACTGCTGCGTGAGTTTGTCAGAGTATGCCGCCTTAGCTTTCTTCAGCTCCCTCTGAAACCCATACTTCAGCTCTTTGTAGCAGTTCCTGTCCCCACTCTTGCGAGCTGCCTCCTTCTCCCGTCTGATCTGGTTGAGTTTAGCTGTGAACCAAGGTTTGTCATTTGCATAACTCACCTTGGTGCGCGTTGGAACTATGCACTCTTCACAGTAGCTGATCCATGAAGTCACAGTGTCTGTATATTCATCCAGATTATTGGTGGCAGCCCTGAACACCTCCCAGTCTGTGGTCTCCATGCAAGACTGCAGCTCCTCTTTAGCTTCACTTGTCCAGATCTTCATGCTCCTCACAACAGGCTTTGCCAGCTTCAGCTTCTGCTTGTATGTAGGAACAAGATGAACCATCAAGTGGTCAGAGAGTCCTAGTGCAGCTCGAGGGAGGGCGGTATAGGAGTTGCGGAGCGATGAGTAACAGTGATCCAGCACGCTCTGCTCTCTGGTGGGACATTTTACAACCTGCCTGTACCTGGGAAGCTCCTCACTCAGATTTGCCTTGTTGAAGTCACCAAGCACAATCACAGGAGAGTCCGGGAAAGTTCGCTCCACATGCAGGACCTGATCCGCGAGCGCACTCTGAGCCTCACGTACATCCGCGCTGGGCGGGATATATACGGCAGCCAGAATGAATGAAGCGAACTCACGTGGGGAGTAAAACGGCTTACAGTTCACGATCAGACATTCCAGAGAGGGAGAGCAGTGCTGGAAGATCACCGTCACGTCCGTACACCAGCGATTGTTGATGTAGAAACACAGTCCTCCGCCTTTGGTTTTGCCGGTGAGCTCCGGAACCCGGTCCGCGCGGTGAAGCTGGAAACCCTCCAGATGAAGCGCAGTGTCCGGGATGAGATCGCTCAACCACGTCTCCGTGAAACACAAAACACAAGAGGAGGAGAAGTCTCTGTTCCGTCTCAACATCAGCGCCAATTCATCCATCTTATTGCTGAGCGAGCGGACGTTGGAGAGGATTATCCCGGGAAGTGGAGTGCGCGATCCTCTTCGACGAAGGCGAACGAGCGCACCGGCACGTTTCCCTCTCCTCCTCAGTTTCTTCCGCCCCGCCAAAAGATGAACTAACTCCGCAACTGACACCAAAAATACTGGTAGTAAGTCAGACGGAGTCATAGCCCTGATGTTCATCAACTGATCTCGTGTGTAAGAACACGCAGATGCTCCATCAAAACACAAAAATAAACAAAATAACATGCACGGTAATTCCAGGCCAGCCTTCGTCGGCGCCATCTTGAACGGTATAAAAAAAAATAATATATATTTTAGTATAAAGAAAACACGTTTTCAGCCCGAGATAAGCTGAGTTTCTGTCCAGGAAAAAAAAAAAAAAAGTTGATAACCCCCTGAAATACAGTTCACGAATGTAGGTTTAGTGTTTATTATCCTAGAAAGAGTGTTTCTCCTATAGTTGCACGAGAAATTTTCTTGTTCTCAGGAATCGCTGAGCAGTGAGTAAACTGCATAAAACGCGTTTTCAGCCAAAGCAAAGATAGTTTACAGACCGACACAAATAAAAATGTTGATAACTCTCTTAAATCACTTTAGACAAGTTGAGTTAGTTCTGCACCTTGTAGAAATACCTTTTCTGCTATAGTGGCAGGTGAAAACTTCATCTTCTGGGGCATCGCTGAGCAGTGAGTGATCTGTCCGTAAAACTTGTTTTCGTCCAAAGAGAAAGTGGGTTTTGGACTGACAAAAATAAAATTGTTGATAACCCTCTAAAAACGGTTCAGACAGCTTAGATTTGTTCTGCAACTACTAGAAAGACCCTTTCTGCTTAAGTGGGAGGTGAAAATTTCATGTTCTGAAGCTTCCCTGAGAAGTTATGGCACAATGCAGAAAACACTTTTTCAGCCTGAGATAAGGTGGGTTTTGGAACGGCAAACATTAAAATGTTGATAACCTTTGAAAAACAAGTCAGACAGCTTAGATTTGTGCTTTGACTACTAGAAAGATCCTTTATGCTATAGTGAGAGGTAAAAATTTCATGTTCTGAAGCTTCGCGGAGAAGTTGTGGCCGAATGCAGAAAACGTGTTTTCAGCCTGAGATAAGGTGGGTTTCGAAACGCCAAACATAAAAATGTTGTTAACTTTAAAACACTTCAGACAGCTTAGATTTGATGTGCAACTATTAGTAAGACCCTTTCTGCTATAGTGGGAGAAGAAAATTTCATTTTTTTGAAGTTTCCCTGAGAAGTTGTGGCAGCGTGCAGAAAACGCATTTTTATGGGTTTCGGAACCAAACCATGAAAATGTTAACAACTCTGAAAAAAGTTCAGAAATATAGATTTAGTCCTGAATTCATTAGAATGAGTCTTTCTGCTATGGTTTGACATTTTCAAGTTCTGAGACTTTTCTGGTCACTGAGTGAACAGTGTAGAAAACGTTTGATAAGAGTGAGAGAAATTGGATTTCCGACAGAAAACATTATGTTGACGGATGATATGATGGTGATGGATATACCGCCACCGGTCCCCTACCTATGACCTATCGTGAGAGATTTCAATCGTTCCTTATTTCCATCAATCTTTGACCATAATCCGACTGTAGCAGAAATGGGAGGAAAGTTGAGATCAGGAGTCAAAGCCATCGCTTCGCCTGCTGGTCTCTCCCACGGACCAAGAACTTGACCGTGTAGAAGAGGAGACCACATGGCGAAGGATGCACCACCTCCAGGAACCTCGCGGGACCCAGCTGGCACATAGTTCTCCAAACTCTCCTGATGGAGGCCAGGACCAGGAGGACAGCTGCTCTCTAAGCCACCAGCTCCAAAGGAGCCTGACCAAGTGGCTCGAAGGGAGCTTCACAGAGAGACTTTAATACCAATTGTAGATCCCCATAGGGGCAGATGCGTCTGGAGGTCTGAGTCTTCGAAATCCCTGCATGAACTGGACTAGCAGTGGATGTTTACCCAACGGACAGCAGTCCACACCCATTTAGCATTATATGCTCTGAGTGTTACCGGTGATTTTGCATTTCGAATAGTTAACTCTACCTCGGTGGGCAGAGGACCACCTGCTAGCCTTGAAGTAGCCATGCATTGAGGGGATGCCCCAGGATAGGCGGTCCCCTCATAATTTCTGCCCCCTGCTGCAGGACTTTTTGCAGGACTTGAACAGGTTGCAGCACACCCTTGTGTGAGTGTATGTGTGAGCACAGGTGGCAGAGTTGCTCAGTCCAGAACACCTCCCGGGACTCTGGAACACCTATGAGGTCATCTTGATCACAAAGCTTAACCCCCAGCCTTGCAATGTGGCCTGACCTGAGAACCACGGGCAATTACCATGGCCGCCCATACCGGACGTCTGACTTGCACCGCTGCCTCCTTTGCAAGACGGTCGTCAAGGAGATGCACGTTTTACAGCACTAAAACACCTGCAATGTCACCGGCGATGTTGCTTTGGTATGACGGAAGGTGGTATGCCCAGTGTCCTGTCGCTATCTCGGATGGCCAGGGCCTCATACGGGACCGGCCGATGAGACTTCCTATGCCACCGCCACGCCCGGGGTCTATCCAGCCTGAATGAATTAATGAATGGGTTGCGAAGATGTAGCATTAACAACCCCTCATACGTAGAGTGTAATTTTACACTCTGGGTGGCAGGCCTCGCCTTTGCCACCGTAAGCTGATATAGAAGGTGGCGTTAACAACCCCTCATATATGGTGTGTACCCTACACTGTGGATCAGCAGGAACTGCGTTGTCCACTTTTAACCACTATATGACTGAAATAGAAAGTGGCATTAACAATCCTCCACACCTATAGAGAAAACATTTACTGAGCAGCTACAGCCAGGGTTCTAGTCTGAGCTGAGCAAGGAAGAGGGAGTTTATTCGCAAATGAATAGACAGTTATGTAGGAATACGGTGGATCTTGGGACGCTGCACACTCCACTGCACTGAAATGAAGCTGATACCAGTGTCCCAAAGCTAGTGCTGTGAATGAGGGCCTACTGGTCGCAGGGTTCGGCTGCTCCTGAAGACAGATTGACATGAGGGAAGGAGGATGCAGACACATTAGACACATAGTGGTCAGCAAAAGTAGACATTGATGATCAAGAAGCTGCCTGGCAGTTTTCTTTAAGAGATACTCTCTTGAAAGCAGCAACAGCTGTTTCCAGGGATTCCTGTTTTCTCATAGGCTTTCATGATGGAAATTCTAAGCCAATTTTACAACCTGTGAGGGGACAGTGCCTGCCGCTTCTTTCCACCAGGGAGAGCCATCCACAGAGTGTCCGACTTTCTGAAGGGTGGGACTCGATCCAATTAAGCTTTTAGCTTTCTAACCGGACACATTTTGTGTAAACTGTCATGCTCCTCGTCTGAATGTGGAGGAGGTCAGAAAGCCTTTACTGATAAGGTGCTGACCTGTGTAGAAGAAGAGGGACATTTAGGTGCGAAGTCAGTCATAGAACCAGCGTTCTATGAGTTCACCCAGGTCCACGTGGTGTCGCAGAATCTCGGGGTTGACTGTGAAACTGAAGGACGTGTCAATGACGGAGTATCTTCTTGATCTATATGGGCAGGTGAGGAGACAGGCACTTTCAATTCGGAAGATACTCTGTCAAGACAGGCGACCTGAGCACAGGAGAGCACCAGGCCTCCGGAGCGGATCTAGGATAGAAGGGTCATCGTTCTCAGCGCCCACTCCTCAGGGCACTTCAACTCCGGTGGTTCTTCAAAAACAGACTTGCTTTTGTCAGTTGAGCTGTGAGTGGAAGCAGGGCCCCCAAACTTGCAGTGTACTTTGATCTGACAAAAACAAATTTTTGAAGCCAGAGTTCGCACTGACTGGAACCGGAAGAGAACTTGTCCAGTGAGAAACTGTAATTTTGGGCAGAGAGGAAACAGACCCGATACCAAAGTAATCCATCTTATATTTTATTCAACTTAGACTTTGGTTTAGATGCATACTTTTAGATACAAAGTTTTCTTCGTACACTTTTGGAGGGAGCAGAGGTGAGAGCAGCCGACTGGTCTCTCCAAGAGGAGCAGCGATGATCTGTGCGGCTATGATCCAGACAGCTGGGCTCTCCGCGCCCCTTCACCCAGCGATGGTGTTGGACCCGGGCGGCGGCTGTCTGTGGAGGAGGCGCCGCGAGCAGAGCACCACACCGACGGACTGTTGAATCTCCAAAATCTCTGGTGGAGTGACAGAGGTTCTGGAATGGATGAGCCTGTCCACGGAGCTCATAAAGACCACAATGATGTCTGCAAGCGCTATGAGCTGGTTGCCGATAGTGTAGACACCATTCCACTGCGTGATGGTGGGATGGTCACTCCTCAGGGGAGAAGTCGAGCTCCAGGGGCGAGGGCATCGCGCATCGCAAATCGGGCATGACTTCTGAGTGAGAGGGAACACAGCGCTGCAAATCCAAACCCTCCACCTGGCAGTAAGCTCTGTACCTGATCACGTGCGGTGCGAGTGCCAGTGGAGTGTCAGAACTGCGACGGGAATAGTCCAGATTTCTTCCAGATGTGGGCAGACAACATGCGGTAGCGCCACGTGTGTAGTCTCGCCAACCACCGCCAGTGGGCCGTCAGTGAAGTGGGATGATTCTTGAGCAGGAGGTGGAGAGAGAGCTCAACTTCGATACGACGGCCGGCGGATGCCATGAGGCACAGGTGAAGATCAAGCGGGAACTTGCCTGACTCCACCACACGGAACTCAGCCAAGTCTGGGAACACAGTCTACAGATCCACCTCATAGCAGTGCCTGGCTCTCGTCAAACTCATCCCATGGCTTGGAAGCAAGCGCCCTATTCGTAGAGGTTTAGTGTTGATCACACTAGAAAGAGTGTTATTCCTATTGCTGTAAGTGAAAATTTCATGTTCTCAGTCACCCCTCTAACTGCGGTCCTCCTCCATCAGACATGACCGCTGGAACTCTGAGTTCACTCAGGTCCACATGGTGTCGCAGAACCTGGGGGTTGACTGTGAAACTGAAGGGCGTGTCAAAGACCGTGTATTTTTTCGATCCATATGGGCTGGTGAGGAGACAGGCGCTTTCAATTCGGAAGATACTCTGTCAAGACAGGCGCCCTGAGCACAGGAGCGGACCCGGCCTCCCGGGAGGGCCTAGAATGAAAGGCTCGTCGGTGCTCAGCGCCCACTCCTCTGGGCACTTCAAGTCCCGCTGGTTCTTCAAAAACAGACTCGCTTTTGTCAGTTGAGCCGTCAGAGGAATTCGGTTCCCCAATCTTGCAGTGTACCTTGATCTGACGCTGCAATTCTCCTAAGATGAAGACCCGAGGGACCGGCCCAATCATCCTCAGAAAGAGATGACTCTGTAGATGACGATGTCGTGCTTGCCTCTGAGAGGTTTGGAGGGCTGCAAAGAACAGAATTGCAGACAGACATCGCAGACAGACATCGCAGACAGACATCGCATCAGACATCGCGTGAAGGAGCTGAGAACAGAGCAGGTCTGGCACGCAGCGCCTACTGTGAGATCCTCTGAAGAGGTGGCTTTCGTGGTCCTGTGGCGACCCCTGCTGGAAACTGGCGAGTCTGAGGAATAAGAAAAGTTAATGGCAGAATTGAAACTCTCCTGACTTTTGGCTGCAACCGGGATCTGTAGAGAGACGGGAAAGTGATATTTGATGCCTATGCTTCCTATTGTGGCTAATCTGAGGAAAACCACCAAGCTCCAGAAACTTCCCCAGGTACAGTTCTGACGTCAGGGATAACGTGGCAGATAGACCATTACTTTACTGCTCTGTCTCATGAGACGATGTCAAACAAAAACACATTTTTTAAGCCGGAGTTCGGACTGACTGGAACCGGAAGAGATCTTGGCGGGTGATGATCCTTAACTTTAGGCAGAGAAGAAGCGGACCCGATACCAAAGTAATGAATCTTATTTTTTTACAAGTTAGACTTTGGTTTAGATGTATGCTTTTAGATACAAAGCATACAGCAGAGGTGAGAGCAGCCGACTGGTCTCTCCAAGAGAAGCAGCGATGATCAGCGCGGCTATTATACGGTGTTCCCCCCGGGCGGCTGTGTGTGGAGGAGGCGCCGCGAGCAGAGCACCATGCCGACGGACTGTTGAATCTCTGGTGGACTGAGAGAGGTTCTGCGATGGATGAGCCTGTCCACGGAGCTCATAAGGAGTGCGATGATGTTCTCAAGCGCTATGAGCCGGTTGCCGACGGCTGAGACACCATTCTACTGCGCGATGGTGGCTCTGTCACGCTGGGTGTGATGGTCACTCCTCATGTGGGATGTCAAGCTCCAGGGGCGAGGGAATCGCACATTACGGCTGAGTGAGAGCGAGCGTCGTGCCGCAAAATCCAAACCCTCCACCTGGCAGAAAGCTCCGTACCTGACCACGTGCGTTCCGAGTTCCAGTGGAGTGTCAGAACTGCGCCGGGAATAGTCCGGAATGAATTGGACGAGCAGTTGATGTTTACCCAACAGACGGCAGTCCACACTCATTTGGGATTATATACTTTGAGTGTTGCGGGTTCTTTAGCATTTCGAATAGTGAACTGCACTTCGGGGGGCAAAAGACTGCCTGCCAGCCTTGAAGTAGCCATGCTTTGAGGGGACGCCCCAGGATCAGAGGTCCGCTCATAATTTCTGCCCCGTGTTAAAGGACTGTTTGGGAGGGAGGCAGGCTCCAGGGACAGCTGGACACAAACATATTCCAGGAATATTACACCAGCCTTTCTACTTCACTGGAAGTGCCAGGGCACTCCACAAAATCTGATTGTGAAATTAAAGAGGCGTGAGTGAGTGACTCTGTAATTGTGAAATTACAGCCGCCGCATCTGGCACATCAAGAGAAGAAGAGGTGCGGAGCGGCTCATCTGAACCACGGAAACTTCATGCAGGACTGAAGTCTCATCGCAGTCAGGGGAGAACGATTGCCGCGCTTCCTGGCAAACCGATCCACTCAAATATTTGTGAAAGTGCTGCACCCCAAAAATGACTGCTAAGCCCTCTTTATCCAACTGTGAATAGTTTTTTTCTGCTGCTGTGGGTGTGCGCGAGGCATAACCCACAGGCTTTTCTGCTCCCCCTTCCAGCCTGTGTGCCAAGACTGCCCCCACCCCATAAGGTGAGGTATCATATGACAGCAGTAAGTTTTTGTTCATCATAATGAACCAACACTTGACTGCTTTGTAGTAACTTCTTTGCCTGCTTAAAAGCCTCTTCTTGCTCAACCTCCCACCTCCGTTTGTCATCTTTCCTCAGTAACTTGTGTAATGGAGCCGGCACAGTAGACAAGTTCGGCAAGTTATAAAAGTTTAGCAGACCTAGAAAAGCTTTAACCCTCGTATTATGCTTAGGGTCAATTTGACCGATATCCGTTTTTGTGTTCATAAAAGTAGTGGTTATCCTGACTTTTTCTTCATAAAATTTTGTGACTTTTCCTCATCAAGGGTAATGAACAGGTGTGTAAAATCTGGACACTTTGATGTCAAGTGGCATGTCTGTACAGAGCTTGTATACAAAGATGATGTTGCGGGTCATTTTGACCCGGATTCTTTAATGTGGGTAAGTGGCTGTTCAGATCCAAAATAAACATGTCTCTTTGATATACCTATTTAGACTGCCCAGCTATGTGTATTTTGATTGATTTGATTGTCTGAATAGCCATTCAGACCCAGCTGTGTGTAGAGGGATAACTTTCTCTCCCTTGTTCTTGTCAGTGTTCTCATGTAGTCTCTTTGACAAACCAAAAATGAGCTACAGAAGGTTTACAGTACATGCCCAACAAGCCCGCCAAGTATGGGATCAAAATATGGGTGGCCTGTGATGCAAAATCTAGCTATGCCTGTAATATGAAAGTATACGCTGGAAAGCTACCTGGAAGAGCACCCGAGAACAATCAGGGGATGCGCGTAGTGATGGACATGAGTGAAGGGCTTACATTCTATCTCCTTGGAGATGAACTTCAGAAGAGAAAGCTGGACAGCGGGAACAGTCAGAAGAAAGAAGCCAGACCTTCCCAAGGAAATTCTGAAGGTGCAGGGCAGACCTCTGCATTGCTCAATATTTGCTTTCAGTGACAAGGCAACAGTTGTTTCATACTGCCCAAAGAGAAACAAGAATGTTCTTGTAATGAGCACAATGCACAGAGATGCATCTCTAAGCACAAGAGAAGACATGCAGCCACACATGATCCTGGACTGAAACTGCACCAAAAAAGGAGTTGACAAAGTCACAGCAACATACAGCTGCCAGCGCAAGACTGCCCATTGGCCCTTGGTGATTTTCTGCAACATCGTTGTTGTGTCTGCTTACAATGCCTATGTCCCGTCACTCCCAGGCTGCAGAGTCAAGCCAGGCCACCTCGATGCCCAGCAACTGCTGCTGTCATTGACAAAGGTCAAGCTCACATCACCCTACCAATCTGCCAAGGATGCATTGGATACAGGTGTGAAGAAACGGAAAAGATGCGAGATCTGACAGTAAAACAAGTACCTGTTTTGTGAAATGCAAGAATTGCATCTACAAAACACACAGTTACAGTCTGTCCATCATGTGGAGAGCATTGAACATATTGAACATTGAAAAATGGGTCAAGTTAAATGAAAATAAAAGTGTTTGTGAGGAGGGAAAAACTGAAATTGCTCTTAAATATAGGGTTGAAATTGAAAATGTGTTCTATGTCTGTTTTACAAATTTTTATATAATCTAAAATGAAGATGTTTTGAAGATTGAAGATTGGTTCAATCTGTTTTTTTGACTGTTTTGAGTGGATTTACACAGTGTGTGTCAAAATGACCCCCAACATAATCAATGTAATTTTTTTTCATCATAATACGAGGGTTAAGTTCACTTACAGACCGTGGCACCAGAGCCTCCTGGACTGCTTTGACCTTCGCTGGCATTGGATGCAGGCCTGTCCTGTCCACCTGATGACCCAAGAATGTTACTTTGTTTTCCATGGACTGACGCTTTCTCCGTTACAACTTCAGGCCTTTATCCTCCAACCTCTGCAGCACTTCGTTGAGTGTTTGCAGATGAGAGCTGTCATCTCTTCCTCTCAATAAAATTTCATGTAAATACACTGCCACATTTAACATACCTTGAAGTACATTCTCCATGGTGCGTTGGAAAATAGCAGGACTGGAGTTTACTCCAAAAGGCAGACGTGTATATGTTAAAAGACCTTTGTGAGTGTTGACACTCACAAAATTCCTTGATTCCTTTTCAAGGACTATTTGCTGATATGCTTGGCTCATATCGAGTTTTGTGAACTTCTGTCCCCCTGCAGGCTTGCCATCATATCCTCCATTCTTGGAATCGGATACTGTTCGGTCGTGGAGACTTTGTTCACTGTTAATTTATAATCTCCACAAATCCTCACACTACCATCAGGTTTGAACACAGGCACAATAGGTGCTGCCCATTCAGAGAACATCACAGGTTCCAATATTCTTTCCTCTGCTAGTCTCTGAAGTTCGATTTCCACTTTTCTTTTAATGGCAAATGGAACCGACCTGGGTTTGTAAAATAAGGGCGTGGCATCCTGAGCCACATGAATCTTGGCTGTGGCCCTTAATGACCCTAACTCTTCTTTGAATACCTTCTCATGTCGGGAGAGAACCTCTTGCAGGGAACTGTCCACCTCATCTGTTCTGTGGACAAACTGCCCCTCTATCTGGAATGCTTTCATCCTGCCTCTGCCCAGAAGACTTGCTCCTGAACCTTTCACCAACCTTTCAACAATGACAGGCAGCCATTTGATCTGATCATTGTGTTCAACCTTGACCTTAATTGCCCCCACCACTGGAACCTGATGACCTCCATATGTTTTTAACTTTATCTTGCAGTCCACAAGTTTAGTGTTAGTTCTGTTTTGTCAACCATCTGTTGAGCCATAATAGTGTAACTGCAGCCGGTGTCTACCTCAAAAACCACCTTCTTTCCATTTACCCTCAACGGCTCTACTCTAGGAATGTCCAGTTCCTCACTGCTGCATCTTCTTTTATCTGTCACTGTAAACATCTCTTCATTTTCACTGTCGTCCTTCTCCTGCATGAAATTTGTTCGACGGCGTTGTACCTTTCCCCCTTTTTCTTGTTTGTTTTGTCTCCCTCACCTCTGTCATACTTTTACGTACTGTCTTTAAGTGATCCACTTTTCCACAGTTATGACATTTGACCTCAGCAAACCGGCAATCACTGGCCAAGTGAGTCTCTCCACCACATCTATAGCACCTTCTCGACTCCATGGACACTACTGCCCTCGTCTCTTCCACTTTGTTGACCGGTGATGATCCACTTCCTTGGAGTGAGTCCTTCACACCTCGTGGGTTCATCAAGTCTCTATCTGCAGCTTCCATCGCTAAGGCCACTTTGAACGCTCTGTCAAATGTCAGTCCATCCTGCGACAGCAGCTTCCTCTGTATCCTGTCGTCGTTGAACCCACACACCAAGCGGTCTCTCAGCATCACAGTCAGTGTCTCACCATAGTTACAATCATGAGCCAGTTCCTCAACTCCGCCACGTAGTCACAAACGGTCTCTTCAGTCCTTCTATTCTTCTTCCATCGTTGCATAATCTCACTCGGTTTCAGATGGAAATGATTCCTCAAAAGGATGACCAGTTCAGCATACGAACGATCCCCTGGTTTTTCCGGTCTCAACAGGTTCCTCAAATGCTCCGCATATGCCTGGGCCCCGACACTGCTGAGCAACACTGCGCGCTGTATATCCTCATCTTCAATGACGTTTGCAATAAAAAAATGTTCCAAAATTTCACAATAGTCCTCCCATGAATGCGAACTAGCTTCGAAAGGCGTCACTGTACCCACAGTAGCCGCCATGATTATCGCTATGATGAACAAACTACACAAAAACGTTGCCGTCAGTTACCACAGTGACCGGTTTGCAAAAAGTCTCGTTCTTTATCCTCGTCGCTAACAGTGATGGCCGAAACTGAAAGGACTCACAGGAGGTATCAACACAGCAGGTTTTATTCACGATGGTGACACGGCAACATAACAAGAGCGCCCCCAAGTTGTGACCCCAAATAATCCCATGACACATCACAACACGTCCATTGAAGAACTTCTTCTCCGGTTTGCTGTGCAGTCTGAATATGAGGCCTGAGGCATTCTGAGGACTCATGCGCTGACTCCTCCGACAGGCGCACTGGACCCTGGAGCAGAGGATGGTCCGATGTTGGCAGTCAGCTGCACCTGGGTCACCTCATCCCCCGGACAGAGTTGTCTTGAGAGCACAAAAAGGCCAAACTGTTGGCCATCGCTCTGATCTGTGCAGCTCCCTTCCCCCCATGCAGGTCCGGTAGTAGAGGGGAGCCGTCGTACGATCTCCGGACACTGAGAGGGTTCCGTCCCAGCCAGGTTTTGGCCGAACCCCGGCATCAGCGTGGCTCTCATTACGTCGGTGATGGACGTTGCACTTTCTTCTTACCCCTCAAATGCGCCGCCGGAGCCGATGCACCTGGCACATCAAGCGAGGGAGCTTGAGAAATGAAGATGAGCGGAGTGCCTCATCTGGACCACGGAAACTTCAGCAGAGACTGACGTCTCATCGCAGTCATGGGAGAACGATTGCCGCACGCCGTGACGCACCGGTATTTCATAGCTCGTGATGCCGACATCCTCCTATTTAAGGGAGCAACGCCGTTTAGCTTCAGCCAAGCACAGAGGCATGTCGGACTTGATCGGGTAAACTGGATGGTCGCCATCTGCCTGTAAATTGTTACCGGTCACATGCGCCGCCGGAATATAGGCACGATTCACACTCTCATCCCACCCCGTTGAAGTAAGATGGAGAGAGAAGTGTTGTGATGGCTTTACAAATCACTCCCAATGTTTCAAAAGAAACTAGCCTCATAACTGTGCTGGATTTGAGATCGTAGAACAACCTATATGCTTATTAACGTTGTCTTTGTTTGGATGAACCGAAGGAGACAAGTGATCCAAACACTAAAGCACAGCATGGCACAAAAAGTGCAAGAAGCAACGCAGTCCTTGGCCACTCCGGGGCCAGGAGGCGATGAGTTAATCTCGTCCATCCTGCAGTGACTGGAATCCGAGTGTAGCCAGGATGAAGGGGGAGCTCAGGTGAGCAATCCGGAACCCATCCGGAACTCTGAATCACCCAAGAGGTCATCTTGACCACAAAGCTTAACCCCCAGCCTTGCAACATGGCCTGACCTGAGAACCATGGGCCGTCCAGACCGGAAGTCTGACTGGCACAGCTGGCTCTTTTGCCAGACTGCTGTCAATGAGATGCACGTTTTGCTGCACTGAACCGTCTGCAATGTCACCGGCGATGTTGCTTCGGTATGACGGACGGAGGTGAGGCCAGAGTCCTGTCGATATCTCGGATGGGCCATCTTATGATAGTCCCTACGCCACCAGCCTGTCTGTCCAGCCTGATTGAATGAATGGGTTGTGAAGATGTAGCATTAACAACCCCTCATACATAGAGTGTAATTTTACACTCAAGGTGGCAGGAGCTGCCGCCTCGCCTTTACCACCGTAAGCTGAAATAGAGGGTGGCGTTAACAACCCCTCATATATAGAGTGAAACTTACACTCTGAATCAGCAGGAACTGCGTTGCCCTCTTTTAGCCACGATACGGCTGAAATAGAATGTGGCATTAACAATCCTCCATACCTGGAGAGAAATCATTTACTGAGCAGCTGCAGTGAGGGTTTTAGTCTCAGCTGAGCAAGAAAGAGGGAGTTTATTCACAAATGAATAGACAGTTATGCAGGAATCCGGTGGATCTTGGGACGCTGCACACCCCACAGCAATGTAATGAAGCAGATACTGGTGTCCCAGAGCCAGTGCTGTCAATGAGGGACTATTCGTCGAAGGGTTCGGCTGCTCCTGAAGACAGAACGACATGAGGGAAGGAGGATGGAGACACATTAGACAAATAGTGGTGAGCAAAAGTCGAGATTGATGACCAAGAAGCTGCCTGGCAGATTTCTGCCAGAGATACTCCCTTGAAAGCAGCCACAGATGTTGCCAGGTCATTTTTCATGATGGCAATTCTAAGCCAATGCGACAACCTGTGAGGGGACAGCGCCTGCCCCATCTTACCATCTGCGACAGCCACCCACAGACTGTCTGTCTTTTATGTAGGGTGGGACTCGACCCAATTAAGATTTTAGCTCTCTCACCGGACACATTTTGTGTAAATGCTCATGCTCCTCGTCTGAATGGGGAGGAGGGCATAAAACCTTTCTTGAAAAGGAGCTGACCTATGAAGAAGAAGAGAGTCATTTCGGTGCGATGGCAGGGTTGGGTCTAAGTGACACCGCCGAGTCATTGTCACCAAAAGAGATGCAATCAGGGCAGATGGAAAAAGAACTCAGCTCTCCCACTCTCTTTGGTGAAGCTAAGGCTATAAGATGAGCTGCCTTGTAAGCTGCAAGCTCCAGGGAGGCCTCATCGAGTGGCTCGAAAGGAGAGTGAATTGAGTACCAGCGGCAGGACCCAGTAGAGACATAAATGTCTTGAGGTTGGTCTAAGCCTTTTCACTCCTCTCATGAAACGGCTCACTCGACGATGCTCGCCAAAGGGGTGGCCGTCCAGACCATTGTGTAGCATGGAATGGGCTGCTACATAAACCCGTAATGTGGTGCAGCTCCGATCTTCGTTAACCAGATGCTGGAGAAAAGAGAGGATTAGAGAAACAGGCACCGATTCTGGGAAGGCTGACTGGGTTCCACACCATTGGGGAAAAAATGTGCAATTAGCATTGTATGCTCTGAGGGTTGGCAGAGCTTAAACGTTCTGAAGAGTCAATTGGACATCAGGAGGCAAGTGACTAATTCTTAACCCTGGAGAAGCCAAACCGTGAGGGGTCGTCCTATTATTGGCGGAGACCTCAGGGTTTCTGATGCTTGCAGAAGCGCTGACCTCGATGGAGAGAACTCCCAGGGGCCTTTGATCCCCATCTGACACATGTCCGGATACCAGCTGGAGCTGGGGCTGTTTAGATTAAGGCAATGAGGAGGAAAGGCATACAGGAATCCTTCTGGCCACCTTGGATGAGCCAGGGCGTCCACTCCCAGTGGAGGGTCATCGGATCTACGGAAAGAGAACCAGCGAGGACATTTGTAGTTCTCTCTGCTCGCAAAGAGATCAGCCACTGGGTGGCCGAAAAACTCCAAGATCATATTTGCCGTCTCCTGAGATAAACTCCATTCAACTGGCAGTGGTCTCCGAGATAATCCATCTGCTGCCACATTGTCTCCACCTGGAACATGCAGAGTCCTCAATGAGGCTAATTCTACATCAGCCCAGAGAAAAAATCTTTCTTGCTAGGTTGTGTAACACAGACGACCTCACGCCACCCTGGTGGTTGATATAGGCCACTGTGGTGGAGCTGTCTGATCTCACCATAACGTGGTTCCCACTTAGATGGAGAGAAAGAGCCACCAACACTTTAAAAACTGCGAACAGTTCCAGCAGGTTAGTGGAACGACTTTTGGAACTGCTCCAGATCCCAATGACGCATGTTGATCATGGTGGCCTACCCAGCCTGACAGAGATGCATCTGTAAATACTTTTAAAGAAGTGTTTTGACAATGCAAGGATAAAGTGCGATGGAGGTTTGAAGCAGAGTTCCTAAACCTCACAATTGTCAGAGCTCGTGGAGACACTTTCACCAACCGTCTCTGATCCCGGACAGGTTGAAGATTGAGCGGTCGGAACCCTGACTGCAGACTTCGCATGTTCAGGAGACCCTGGCGGACGACGGAGTGGGCTGCTGACATCATGCCCAGGAGCCTCATAATCCATAAGGCTGGAACCACACGTTTTCAGAGTTATCAACGTTTTTATTTTTGTCGGACTGAAAACCACATTTTCTTGGGCTGAATACACTTTTTCTGCTCTATTCAGTCACTGCTTTGGGGGGACACAGAACATTAAAATTTCACCTGCAACTACAGGAAAAACACTCTTTGTTGTATGTTCAACACTTAATCTACCTTTCTGAACTGTATTTCAAGGGGTTATCAACTTTTTTTCTTTTTCCTGCTCTGAATCTGAGCTTCTCTCGGGCTGAAAACGCGTTTTCTGCACTGTTCACTTACTGCTCGGGGATGCCTCAGAACATGAAAATTCCACCTGAAACTATAGGAAAAAGGGGCGGGGTGAGCCCAGCTGTCCGGATCATAGACGTGCTGATCATCGCTGCTCCTCCTGGAGAGACCAGTCGGCTGCTCTCACCAAAGTCTAAATTGAATAAAAAATAAGAGCCATTACTTTGGAATCGGGTCTGTTTCTTCTCTGCCCAAAATTAGGGTTTATTACCTGCCAAGTTATCTTCCGGTTACAGTTAGTGCGAATTTGAGTGGCAGCTCTCCGGCTTCAAAAATGTGTTTTTGTACATACAGCTCTCTAGTGCCTCGCACCTTGGCCAAGTGCGTGGAGGTGGGGCTCGAACCACTAAGGAGACATGGTCTGCGGATTCTGACGTACTTGGACTACTGGTTGATTCTCACCAGGTCCAAACAAGAGTCATGAGCGCACACCGGCTTGGTGTTGGAGCACATTGTGTTATTGAGGTTCAGAGTAAACCTCCTGATAAGCGCGCTTATTCTCAGTCAGAGCACGACCTTTCTGGGGGTCATGCTGGACTCAGTCTCGGGTCAGGCCCGCCTTCCACCGGCCAGCGTTCTCCCCATCACACAGCACACATTGTTTGTTTTGAAGGCCGCCAAAAGGAGTTACAAATGTCCATGCGCGCGGTGATTGTGGCGTTGCGGAGAGGCAAAACTCAAGTGCTGATGGCTGTCGGAACTGATACCCAGCCTGCTGTGTCGCTCGACCGAAACCTGGGGGATACTGGAGGGACGAGACCGACAGCTGCTCATCCCGTTGCCACGGATGCTTCAGGCAGGACTTACATCAGAGGTGTCAAATGGATGTCGAGATAACACAGGTTTCATCCAGAGCTTGCTATGTTCTCCTATGTGGGAAGCTCACTATCCAGCTTATTCTATATGGATCAAAAGGATTCTGAAGGTGGGTTATCCTCTCCAATTCAGCCAGTGCCAACCTCAGTTTAATGGCATTCTGAGAATGCGTCAGATCCGGCAAAAAATGTCTTCAGAACGAGGTCAGTGTTTGATTGAGGCATGATTGAGTCAGTTACTCCTCAAAAGTCTCCTGAAGTGCATGCGTCATGGAGACTGGCTGACGTCCATCGACCTCACGGACGCTTATTGTCACGTGCCAATTTGGCCTGCTCATAAGCGATATCTCCACTTCGCATTGGACGGCCGACTTTTTCAGTTCCGGAGGCTCCCGTTTGGCTACTCTCTGGCTCAGAGAACCTTCTTTAAGATGGTCGACACAGACCTACAGTCCTTGAGGGCAAGGGGCCTCAGGATCTTGTCTTACCTAGACGACTGGTTAATGCTCGCCAGATCGAGGGAAGAGTCGTTAGCTCACACCAGAATGGTGTTGGACCACGAAAGCCACCTTGGCTTTCCGGTGAACCAAGAAAAGAGTCAACTCCAGCCATCTCAGCTTACAGCTTTTCTTGGTGTACTTCTGAACTCTCATGAAGAGTGCGCTCGCTTGACAGACGAGAAGATACTTTCTATTTCAAATCTGTCAGCCCAGGTTCTGGCGGTTCGTCTATGTGTGGTCCCAGCCTAATGGAATATGACGCTCCTGGGCATGATGTCAGCAGCCCACTCCGTCATACGCCTGGGTCTCCTGAACATGCGAAGTCGGCAGTCATGGTTCAGCCGGCTCAATCTTCATCCTGTTCGGGATCAGAGACGGTTGGTGAAAGTGTATCCAAGAGCTTTGAGAGATGTGACTCTGCTTCAAACCTCCATCGCACTTGGATTGTAAGAACTCTTCTTTCTGGAGCAGTTCCGAAGGTCGTCACATTAACGTACTGGAACTGTTGGCAGTTTTTGGCCCTTTCTCTCCATCTTAGTGGGAACCACGTTATGGTGAGATCAGACAGCTCCACCACAGTGGCCAATTTCAACCGCCAGGGTGGCGTGAGGTCGTCTACGTTACACAACCTAGCCAGAAAAATTTTTTCCCTGAGCTGCTACATTTAGCCTCATTGAGGGCTCTGCATGTGCCAGGTGGAGACAATGTGGCACCAGATGGATTATCTCGGAGACCACTGCCAGATGAATGGAGTTTATCTCAGGAGATGTCAAATATGATCAGGGAGTTTTTCGGCCACCCAGTGGCTGATGTCTTTGCGAGCAGAGAGAACTTCAAATGTCCTCTCTGGTTCTCTCCCCGTAGATCCGACGACCCTCCACAGGGAGTGGACGCCCTGGCTCATCCAAGGTGGCCAGAAGGCCTCCTGTATGCCTTTCCTCCTCATTGCCTTCTTCATTTTCTTATGAGGAGAATTCAACTGTAGAGAGTGAGAATGATTCTCGTAGCTCCAGACAGCCCCATCTCCAGCTGGTATCCGGAGATGTGTCAGATGCAGATCTTTTTCGATCAGCCCTGATTGCATCTCTTTTGGTGACGATGACTCGGCGGTATCACTTACACCCAACCCTGCCTTCGCACCTAAATCTCTCTCTTCTTCTTCGCAGGTCAGCTCCTTTTCAGTAATGGCTTTCTGCACTCCTCCACATTCAGACGAAGAGCATGAGCGTTTACTCAAAATATGTCCGGTCAGAGAGCTAAAAGCTTAACTGGATCGAGTCCCACCCTTCAGAAAGTCCGACACTCTGTGGGTGGCTCTCCCTGGTGGAAAGAAGCGGCAGGCACTGTCCCCTCAAAGGTTGTAAAATTGGCTTAGAATTTCCATCATGAAAGCCTATGAGACAGCGGGAAAACAGGCACCGGAATCCCTGAGAGCACAGTCGACGAGATGCCTGGAAACATCTGTTGCTGCTTTCAAGGACTTCTTAAAGAAAACTGCCAGGCAGCTTCTTGGTCATCAATCTCTACTTTTGCTTACCACTATTTGTCTGTTGTGTCTGCATCCTCCTTCCCTCTTGTCTTTCTGTCTTCAGGAGCAGCCAAACCCTGCGACCAGTAGGCCCACAGCACTCGCTCTGGGACACCGGTATCTGCTTCATTACAGTGCAGTGGAGTGTGCAGCGTCTCAATATCCACCAGATTCCTGCATAACTGTCTATTCATTTGTGAATAAACTCCCTCTTCCTTGCTCAGCTCAGACTAGAACCCGCTGCTCAGTAAATGATTTCTCTCCAGGAATGGAGGATTGTTAATGCCACATTCTATTTCAGCCATATAGTGGCTAAAAGAGGGCAACACAGTTCCTGCTGATCCAGAGTGTAAGTTACACTCCATATATGAGGGGTTGTTAATGCCACCTTCTATTTCAGCTTACGGTGGCAAAGTTGAGGCGGCAGTCCTGCCACCTGCGGTGTAAAATTACACTCTATGTATGAAGGGATGTTAATGCTACATCTTCACAACCCATTCATTCATTCATTCAGGCTGGATAGACCCCAGGTGTGGCGGTGGCCTCGGAACTGTCATAGGCCGGTCAAGTTTGAGGCCCTGGCCATCCGAGATATCGACAGGAGTCTGGGCACTCCTCCATCAGTCATACCAAAGCAACATCGCCGGTGACAATGCAGGCGGTTCAGTGCAGCCAAACGTGCATCTCATTGATGGCAGTCTGGCAAAGGAGCCAGCTGTGCCAGTCAGACGTCCGGTATGGACGGCCCATGGTTCTCAGGTCAGGCCACGTTGCAAGGCTGGCGGTTAAGCTTTGTGGTCAAGATGACCTCATGGCTGATTCAGAGTTCCGGATGGGTTTCAGATTGCTCACCTGTGCTCCCCCTTAATCCTGGCTACACTCGGATTACGGTCACTGCAGGATGGAGAAGTTGAACACATCGCCCCCTGGCCCCAGAGTGGCCAAGGACTGCATTGCTTCTTGCACTGTTTGTGTCATGCTCTGCTTTTGTGTTTGGATCACTTGTCTCCTTCGGTTCATTCAAAGACAACGTTAATATGCATATTGTTAGATTGTTCTACTATCTCAAATCCAGCACAGTTATGCAATTATATTCCGGCGGCGCATGTGACCGGAAAGAAGAAAGTGCCACCTCCATCACCGACGTAATGAGAGCCACGCTGATGCCGGGGTTCGGCCAGGCTGGGATGGAGCCCTCTCAGTGTCCGGAGATCGCAAGGCGGCTCGCCTCTACTTCCGGACCTGCATGGGGGGAAGGGCGGAAGGGAGGTGCACAGATCAGAGCAATGGCCAACAGTTTGGCCTATTTGTGCACTCAAGACAACTCTGTCCGGGGGATGAGGTGACCCAGGTGCAGCTGACTGCCAACATCAGACCATCCTGTGCTCCAGGGTCCAGTGCGGCTCTCGGAAGAGACAGCGCATGAGGCCTCAAAATGACTGAGGCTTCATATTCAGCCTGCACAGCAAACCGGAAAAGAAGTTCTTCAATGGACGTTTTGTTATGTGTCATGGGATTATTTGGGATCACAAATTTGGGGCGCTCTTTTTATGTTGCCGTGTCATCATTTGGTTTGTTGAAAGTTGGAACCGTGAATAAAACCTGCTGTGTTGATACCTCCTGTAAGTTTTCCTTTCAGCTTTGGCTATCATAGGGCATGTCTCTTCAACCCACTTGGGAGAACGAATCAAATGTCTGGACCATCATTGAGCAGTGTCGCCAGGTTCGCGGACAGGCCCCCAGGCTACCAGGCCGGAGGAGAGGTTGAGGCCAAGGCGCTGGAAGGAGCGAATTCAATACGAATAATAATAAAAAAAACGCAAATGCGATGCTTCAAGCAATGCTTTTATTTCAAACAAGTTTTCCACACAAACAGAAATTTCCTCCGGTCTGCCGACTGCCCCGGGAAAAGCTGCTGTCAAAGATCCCGATGTCCTCCGGTCTCACGCTGAGTCTCCTCCGGTTAAATCCACTCCTGCGGTGATGTGACAAGTCTCTCCCCTGACTGCGACCAGACCTCAGTCCTGCCTGAAGTTTCCGTGGTCCATATCCAAATTATGAGCGGACCTCCAATCCTGGGGCGTCCCCTCAAAGCATGGCTACTTCAAGGCTAGCAGGCAGTCCCCTGCCCCCCCTAAGTGCAGTTCACTATTTGAAATGCTAAAGCACCCGCAACACTCAAAGCATATAATGCCAAATGGATGTGGACTGCCGTCTGTTGGGTAAACATCCACTGCTAGTCCAATTCAATCCGGACTATTCCCGGCGCATTTCTGACACTCCACTGGCACTAGGACCGCACGTGGTCAGGTACGGAGCTTAATTGGTGGAGGGTTTGGAGTTATGGGCCAGCGTTCCCTCTCACTCAGCCGTCATGCACGATGCTCGATGCCCTCGCCCCTGGAGCTTGACCTCCCCCCTGAGGAGTGACCATCCCACCCGGCACTGACAGAGCCACCATCGCGCAGTAGAATGGTGAATGGTGTCCGCAAACAGCTCATAGCGCTTGAGAACATCATCGCGCTCTTTATGAGCTCCGTGGACTCCACCAGAGATTTTGGAGATACAACAGTCGCCGGCTGGGGGGAACACCGTATAATTGCCGGGCTGATCATCGCCGCTCCTCTCGGAGAGACCAGTCGACTGCTCTCACCTCTGCCCCCTCCAAAAGCGTAGGAAGAACTTTTTATCTACAAGTATGCATCTAAACCAAAGTCTAACTTGAAAAATAATAAGATGCATTTCTTTGGTATCGGGTCTGTCTCTTCTCTGCCCAAAATTAGGGTTTATCAGCCGCCATGTTCTCTTCCGGTTCCAGTGAGTCCAAACTCCGGCTTCTAAACTTTGTTTTTGTTTGACATCGTCTCAGGAGACCAAGCAGAATAGTAACGGTCTCTCTGCCTCTTTATCCCTGATGCCAGAACTGTCCCTGGGGAAGTTTCTGGAGCCAAGAAGTTATGTCTTTCCCCAGATTCACCATAATAAGAAGCACAGGCGTCAAATAACTCTTTCCCGTCTCACAACAGATCCCGGTTCCAGCCAAAAGTCAGGGAAGTTTCAATTCAGCTATTGACTCTTCTTATTGCTCAGACACGCCAGTTTCCAGCAGGGGTCGCCACAGGACCGTGAAAGCCACCACTTCAGAGGATCACTCAGTAGGTGCCACTTGCCAGACCTGCTCTGTTCTCAGCTCCCTCGTGCGATGTCTGATGTGATGTCTGTCTGTTATTCTGTTCTCTGCAGCCCTCCAATCCTCTCATAGGCAAGCAGGACATCGTCATCTACAGAGTCATCTCTTTCTGAGGATGATTGGGCCAGTCCCTCGGGTCTCCATCTTAGGAGAATTGCAGTGTCAGATCAAGGTACACTGCAAGTTTGGGGAACCGAATTCCTCTGACGGCTTAGATGACAAAAGCGAGTCTGTTTTTGAGAAACCAGACTTGAAGTCACCAGAGGAGAGGGCGCAGAGCACCAACGACCCTTTCGTCCTTGACCCGCCCTGGAGGCCAGATCCGCTCCTGTGCTCAGGGCGCCTGTCTCCTCACCTCCACATATGGATTGAGAAAATAAACGGTCATTGACACGCCCTTCAGCTTCACAGTCAACCCCCAGGTTCTGCGTCACCACATGGACCTGAGTGAACTCAGAGAACGAGCGGTCATGTCTGATGGAGGAGGACCGCGATCTCCTGTCAAAGGAAATAATCGAGCTACTGCCAAAGCGATCCTCCTACACTGGGTTTTACTCCGGGTTCTTTCTGGAACCCAAGAAGACAGGAGAGAGGAGACCTGTTGTGGATCTCAGTCTCCTCAACCAATTCATGATCAGACAGCGGTTCCGGACTACCAGCAGATTCCTGGAGTGAATCATAGTGTGAGAGTGTATGACCTCCATAGATCTTGCAGACGTCTACTTCCACAACACGGTCTCTAGTGTCTAGGGCCTCGTTTTTTCGCTAAGTGCATGGAGGAGTGGCTCGAACTACGAAGGAGAGAGAGTCTGCCGATTATGACGTACTTGGACTGCTGGTTGATTCTAGCCAGAGTCCAAACAGGAGTCATGAGCGCACACCAGCTTAGCAGAAGGGGTCTTTCTAGTAGCTGCAGAACAAATTCAATTGCAAATTCAATTTTTATGTTTGTTGGTCTGAAAGCTACAGGTCCCTCGGGCTGAAAACCCATTTTCTGCACTGTTCACTCACTGCTCAGCGAAGCCTCAGAACATGAAAATTTCACCTGCAACTAAAGCGAAAAAACTATTTAGAGTATATTCAACAGTAAACCTCTGCAAATAGGGCGCTGCGACTGGCCTACAAGCAGTCGAACCGTTCCACATTTTCTTCTTCCAAGCCATGGGATGAGTTTGACGAGTGCCAGGCGCTGCTATGAGTTGGATCTGTAGACTGTGTTCCCAGACTTGGTTGAGTTCCGTATGGTGGAGTCAGGTTCCTGCTTGATCTTCTCCTGCGCCTCATGTCATCCGCCAAAGTCGTATCGAAGTCAACTTCGATACGACGCTCTCTCTCCACCAGAAGCTCAAAAATCATCCCTCTTCACTAACGGCCAGCTGGCGTTGGATGGCGAGACCACATACAGATCACGACCGCATGTTGTCTGCCCACAACTGGAAGAAATCTGGACTATTCCCGGCGCGGTTCTGACACTCCACTGGCACTAGGACCGCACTTGGTCAGGTACGGAGCTTACTGCCACGTGGAGGGTTTGGATTGGCAGTGCGGCGTTCCGGCTCACTCAGTCGTCATGCACAATGCCTGATGCGTTCGCCCCGGGATCTCGACCTCTCCTCTGAGGAATGACCATCCCAACCACCTCTGACAGAGCCACCATAGCGCAGAGGAATGGTGTTTACGCCGTCGGCAACCAGCTCATAGCGCTTGAGAACATCATCGCGCTCTTTATGAGCTCCGTGGACCGGCTCATCCATCGCAGAACCTCTCTCACTCTCCCAGAAATTTTGGAGTTTCAACAGTCCGTCAGCCTGGTGCTCTGCTCGTGGCGCCTACTCCACACACAGCCGCTGCCCATGGGGGAACACCGTCACTGTTCGAAGGGGCAGGGTGACCCTAGCAATCCAAATCATAGCCGTGCTGATCATCGTTACACCTCTTGGAGAGACCAGTCGGCTGCTCTCACCTCTGCTCACTCTAAAAGCTTAGGAAGAAAACGTATCAAGAACTTTGCATCTGTAACAGGTCTGAATACTGTGACCTTGTCTACAGTTAAAAAGTGGTGTCTCAATGTGGTTAGTAGAACGCCGTCTGAAACAAAATGCGGACAGAGTCACACAAGGCTTCCACATGTGTCGATGGTGAGAAAAGTAATCCAAGGGATTCTTTTTTTTTCATTGTGGTAACCCAGACCACAATTAGATGTCTTTCTGACACCATCTGATCACTCACAAACATGTCACTTTGTCATACGACAAGTGTTAGACATCATGAACGACATGCATAATTGCTTTTCATCTGAATGTATAATTCTGCCATTAAACCTTTTGGCTAGTGTTGAGAAATAATAAAACCTTACTTTTTACCAAACACCGTTATTCACCACAAGCAAACTGAACTCCACACAACTCAATCACCCGTGCCATGTCAACGTCGGTTGTCAGTATTAGCTTACAAGCGCCACATCCACACAGAGCGAACTCAACGCACGAAGGAAAAACAGTATACTTAAAAATTGAGTCACCATCCTCACACTCAAGACCCCAAATCAGTCAATCCGATGTGGAACAAACATTATAAAACAATGGATTTGACTAACCTGAAACTAAATGTAGACAGATTCACACGAGGCTTCCACATTTGGCGATGGGAAGAAAAGTAATGAAAAAAAGTGTCACTTCCTATTTACCCACACATCTTCAATGCCCAACCTCTGTCCTATCCTGCTCTCTACTGACCTAATTATGTACCTGCCGGTTAATCAACTCCATGCTGAACAATTAAACATCTTTATTTAGACATCTAACACACAATCTGTGACCACACATAAGTGGGCGTCACACTAGAAAGGCTCTTTTTCCTATAGTTGTGCGTGATATTTTCATGTTCAGAGGCTATTCCGATCAGTGAGTGAACAGTGCAGAAAATGCCTTTTCAGCCCGTCAAAAGCTGGGTTTCAGACCACAAAAAAAAAGTTAACCACCAGAAATACCGTTCAGAAATGTAGGTTTAGTGTTGAATATACAAAAAAGAGTGTTTATCCTATTGTTGCAGATGAAATTTTCATGTTGTGAGGAATCCCAGAGCAGTGAGTGAAGAGAGGAGAAAAAGTGTATTCAGCCCGTGAGAAGCTGAGTTTCTGACCAAGAAAAAAAAAAAAAAGTTGATAACCCCCTGAAATACAGTTCCGAAAAGTAGGTTTAGTGTTTATTATACAAGAAAGAGTGTTTCTCCTATAGTTGCATGAGAAATTTTCCTGTTCACAGGCATCCCAGAGCAGTGAATAAACAGTGCATAAAATGCATTTTAAGCCAAAGGAAAGGTAGTTTACAGACCGACAAAAATAAAATTATTGACAACACTCTAAAAACACTTCAGACAGCTTAGATTTGTTCTGTAACTACTAGAAAACCCCTTTCTGCTATAGTGGAATGTGAAAATGTCATATTCTGAAGCGTCCCTGAGAAGTTGTGGCAGAATGCAGAAAACGGGTTTTCAGCCTGAGATAAGGTGGGTCTCGGAACGCCAAACATAAAAATGTTGATAACTTTCGAAAAGCACTTCAGACAGCTTAGATTTGTGCTGCAACTGCTAGAATGACCCTTTCTGCTATGGTAGGAGGTCAAAAGCTTCCCTGAGAAGTTATGGCACAATGCACAAAACGCGTTTTCAGCCTGAGATAAGGAGGGTTTCGGAACACCAAACATAAAAATGTTGATAGCTTTCGAAAAACACTTCAGACAGCTTAGATTTGATGTGCAACTACTCGAAAGACCCTTTCTGCGATAGTGGGAGGTGAAAATTTCATGTTCTGAAGCTTCCCTGCAAAGTTATGGCACAATGCAGAAAACGCGTTTTCAGCGTGAGATAAGGTGGGTTCCGGAATGTCAAACATAAAAATGTTAATAACTTTGGAAAAACAATTCAGACAGCTTAGATTTGATGTGCAACTACTAGAAAGACCCTTTCTGCTATAGTGGGTGGTGATAATTTCATGTTCTGAAGCTTCCCTGCAAAGTTATGGCACAATGCGTAAAACACGTTTTCAGCCTGAGATAAGGTCGATTCCGGAACGCCAAACATAAAAATGTTGATAACTTTGGAAAAACACTTCAGACAGCTTAGATATGATGTGCAATTACTAGAAAGACCCTTTCTGCGATAGTGAGAGGTGAAATTTTCATGTTCTGAAGCTTCCCTGCAAAGTTATGGCACAATGCAGAAAACGCGTTTTCAGCCTGAGATAAGGTGGGTTCCGGAACGCCTAACACAAAAATATTGATAAGTTTGGAAAAACACTTCAGACAGCTTAGATTTTATGTGCAACTACTAGAAACACGCTTTCTGCTATAGTGGGAGTTGAAAATTTCATGTTCTGAAGCTTCCCTGCAAAGTTATGGCACAATGCAGAATTCGCGTTTTCAGCCTGAGATAATGTCGATTCCGGAACGCCAAACATAAAAATGTTGATAACTTTTGGAAAACACTTCAGACAGCTTAGATTTGATGTGCAATTTCTAGAAAGACCATTTCTGCTATAGTGGGAGGTGAAAATTTCATGTTCTGAAGCTTCCCTGCAAAGTTATGGCACAGTGCAGAAAACGCGTTTTCAGCGTGAGATAAGGTGGGTTCCGGAACGCCAAACATAAAAATGTTGATAACTTTGGAAAAGCAATTCAGACAGCTTAGATTTGATGTGCAACTACTAGAAAGACCCTTTCTGCTATAGTGGGTGGTGATAATTTCATGTTCTGAAGCTTCCCTGCAAAGTTATGGCACAATGTGTAAAACACGTTTTCAGCCTGAGATAAGGTCGATTCCAGAACGCCAAACATAAAAATGTTGATAACTTTGGAAAAACACTTAAGACAGCTTAGATTTGATGTGCAACTACTAGAAAGACCCTTTCTGCTATAGTGGGATGTGAAAATTTCATGTTCTGAAGCTTCCCTGCAAAGTTATGGCACAACGCAGAAAACGCATTTTAAAACTGAGATAAGGTGGGTTCTTGAACGCCAAACATAAAAATGTTGATAACTTTCGAAAAACACTTCAGACAGCTTAGATTTGATGTGCAACTACTACAAAGACCCTTTCTGCTATAGTGGGAGGTGAAAATTTCATGTTCTGAAGCTTCCCTGCAAAGTCATGGCACAACGCAGAAAACGCGTTTTCAGCCTGAGATAAGGTCGATTCCGGAACACCAAACATAAAAAAGTTGACAACTTTGGAAAAACACTTCAGACAGCTTACGTTTGATGTGCAACTACTAGAAAGACCCTTTCTGCTATAGTGGGAGGTGAAAATTTCATGTTCTGAAGCTTCCCTGCAAAGTCATGGCACAATGCTGAAAATGCGTTTTCAGCCTGAGATAAGGTGGGTTCCGGAACGCCAAACATAAAAATGTTGATAACTTTGGAAAAACAATTCAGACAGCTTAGATTTGATGTGCAACTACTAGAAAGACCCTTTCTGCTATAGTGGGTGGTGATAATTTCATGTTCTGAAGCTTACCTGCAAAGTTGTGGCAAAATGCAGAAAACGCGTTTTCAGCCTGAGATAAGGTCGATTCCAGAACGCCCAACATAAAAATGTTGATGACTTTGGAAAAACACTTCAGACAACTTAGATTTGATGTGCAACTACTAGAAAGACCCTTTCTGCTATTGTGGGATGTGAAATTTTCATGTTCTGAAGCTTCCCTGCAAAGTTATGGCACAATGCAGAAAACACGTTTTCAGCCTGAGATAAGGACGGTTCTGGTACGCCAAACATAAAAATGTTGATAACTTTGGGAAAACACTTCAGACATCTTAGATTTGATGTGCAATTTCTAGAAAGACCCTTTCTGCTATAGTGGGTGGTGATAATTTCATGTTCTGAAGCTTCCCTCCGAAGTTATGGCACAATGCAGAATTCGCGTTTTCAGCCTGAGATAAGGCCGATTCCAGAACGCCAAACATAAAAATGATGATAACTTTGGAAAAACAATTCAGACAGCATAGATTTGATGTGAAACTACTAGAAAGACACTTTCTGCTTTAGTGGGATGTGAAATTTTCATGTTCTGAAGCTTCCCTGCAAAGTTATGGCACAATGCGTAAAACACGTTTTCAGCCTGAGATAAGGTCGATTCCGGAACGCCAAACATAAAAATGTTGATAACTTTGGAAAAACACTTCAGAGAGCTTAGATTTGATGTGCAACTACTAGAAAGACCCTTTCTGCGATAGTGAGAGGTGAAAATTTCATGTTCTGAAGCTTCCCTGCAAAGTTATGGCACAATGCAGAAAACGCGTTTTCAGCCTGAGATAAGGTGGGTTCCGGAACGCCTAACACAAAAATATTGATAAGTTTGGAAAAACACTTCAGACAGCTTTGATTTTATGTGCAACTACTAGAAACACGCTTTCTGCTATAGTGGGTGGTGATAATTTCATGTTCTGAAGCTTCCCTGCAAAGTTATGGCACAATGCAGAAAACGCGTTTTCAGCCTGAGATAAGGTCGATTCCGGAACGCCAAACATAAAAAAGTTGACAACTTTGGAAAAACACTTCAGACAGTTTACGTTTGATGTGCAACTACTAGAAAGACCCTTTCTGCTATAGTGGGAGGTGAAAATTTGATGTTCTGAAGCTTCCCTGCAAAGTCATGGCACAATGCAGAAAATGCGTTTTCAGCCTGAGATAAGGTGGGTTCCGGAACACCAAACATAAAAATGTTGATAACTTTGGAAAAACAAATCAGACAACTTAGATTTGATGTGCAACTACTAGAAAGACCCTTTCTGCTATAGTGGGTGGTGATAATTTCATGTTCTGAAGCTTCCCTGCAAAGTTATGGCACAATGCAGAAAACACGTTTTCAGCCTGAGATAAGGAGGGTTCCGGTACGCCAAACATAAAAATGTTGATAACTTTGGGAAAACACTTCAGACAGCTTAGATTTGATGTGCAATTTCTAGAAAGACCCTTTCTGCTATAGTGGGAGGTGAAACTTTCATGTTCTGAAGCTTCCCTGCAAAGTTATGGCACAATGCAGAAAACGCGTTTTCAGCCTGAGATAAGGTGGGTTCCGGAACACCAAACATAAAAATGTTGATAACTTTGGAAAAACATTTCAGACTGCTTAGAGTTGATCTGCAACTACTAGAAAGATCATTTCTGCTATAGTGGGAGGTGAAAATTTCATGTTCAGAAGCTTTATGCAAAGTTATGGCACAATGGGTAAAACGCGTTTTCAGCCTGAGATAAGGTCGATTCCGGAACGCCAAACATAAAAATGTTGATTACTTTGGAAAAACACTTCAGACAGCTTAGATTTGATGTGCAACTACGAGAAAGACCCTTTCTGCTATAGTGGGAGGTGAAAATTTTATGTTCTGAAGCTTGCCTGCAAAGTTATGGCACAATGCGTAAAAAGCGTTTTCAGCCTGAGATAAGGTCGATTCCGGAAGGCCAAACATAAAAATGTTGATAACTTTGGAAAGACACTTCAGACAGTTGAGATTTGATGTGCAACAACTAGAAGGACCCTTTCTACTATAGCGGGAGGTGAAAATTTCATGTTAGGAGGCTTCCCTGCAAAGTTATGGCACATTGCAGAAAACACGTTTTCAGACTGAGATAAGGTGGGTTCCAGAACGCCAAACATAAAAATGTTCATTACTTTGGAAAAACACTTCAGACAGCTTAGATTTGATGTGCAACTACAAGAAAGACCCTTTCTGCTATAGTGGGAGGTGAAAATTTCATGTTCTGAAGCTTTATGTAAAGTTATGGCACAATGCGTAAAACGCGTTTTCAGCCTGAGATAAGGTCGATTCCGGAACGCCAAACATAAAAATGTACATTACTTTGGAAAAACACTTCTGACAGCTTAGATTTGATGTGCAACTACTATAAAGACATTTTCTGCTATAGTGGAAGTTTAAAATTTCATGTTCTGAAGCTTCCTTGCAAAGTTATGGCACAATGCAGAAAACGCATTTTCAGCCTGATATAAGGTGGGTTCAGGAACGACAAACTTAAAAATGTTGATAACTTTGGAAAAACATTTCAGACAGCGTAGATTTGATGTGCAACTACTAGAAAGACCCTTTCTGCTATAGTGCGATGTGACAATTTCATGTTCTGAAGCTTCCCTGACAAGTTATGGCACAATGCAGAAAACGCGTTTTCAGCCTGAGATACGGTGGGTTCCGGAACGCCAAGCGTAAAAATGTTGATAACTTTGGAAAAACACTTCAGACAGCTTAGATTTGATGTGCAACTACTAGAAAGACACTTTCTGATATAGTGGGATGTGAAAATTCGATGTACTGAAGCTTCCCTGCAAAGTTATGGCACAATGCAGAAAACGCATTTTTAGCCTGAGATAAGGTCGATTCCGGAACGTCAAACATAAAAATGTAGATAACTTTGGAAAAACACTTCGGACAGCTTAGATTAGATGTGCAACTACTAGAAAGACCCTTTCTGCTATAGTGGTGGGGCGAAAATGTCATGTTCTGAAGCTTCCCTGCAAAGTTATGCCAGAATGCTTAAAATGCGTTTTCAGTCTGAGATAAGGTGGGTTCCGGAACGCCAAACATGAAAACGTTGATAACTTTGGAATAACATTTCAGACAGCTTAGATTTGATCTGCAACTACTAGAAACACTCTTTCTGCTATAGTGGGAGGTGAAAATTCCATGTTCTGAAGCTTCATGCAAAGTTATGGCACAATGCGTAAAACGCGTTTTCAGCCTTAGATAAGGTCGATTCCGGAACGCCAAACATAAAAATGTTGATAACTTTGGAAAAACACTTCAGACAGCTTAGATTTGGTGTGCAACTACTAGAAACACCCTTTCTGCTATAATGGGATGTAAAAATTTCATGTTCTGAAGCTTCCCTGCAAAGTTATAGCACAATGCAGAAAAGGCGTTTTCAGTCTGAGATAAGGTGGGTTCCGGAACGCCAAACATAAAAATGTTGATGACTTTGGAAAAACACTTCAGACAGCTTACATTGTTGTACAACTACTAGTAAGACCCTTTCTGCTATTGTGGGTGGTGAAAATTTCATGTTCTGAAGCTTCCCTGCAAAGTTATGACACAATGCGTAAAACGCGTTTTCAGCCTGAGATAAGGTGGTTCCCGGAACGCCAAACATAAATATCTTGATATCTTTGGAAAAACACTTCAGACAGCTTAGATTTGATGTGGAACTACTACAAAGACCCTTTCTGTTATAGTGGGATGTGAAAATTTCATGTTCTGAAGCTTCCCAGCAAATTTATGGCGCAATGCAGAAAACGCGTTTTCAGCCAGAGATAAGGTCGATTCCGGAACGCCAAACATAAAAATGTTGATAACTTTGTAAAAACACTTCAGACAGCTTAGATTTGATGTTCAACTACTAGAAAGACCCTTTCTGCTATGGTGGAAGTTTAAAATTTCATGTTCAGAAGCTTCCCTGCAAAATTATGGCACAATGCGTAAAAACGCTTTTCAGCCTGAGATAAGGTGGGTTTCGGAACGCCAAACATAAAAGTCTTAATAACTTTGGAAAAACACTTCAGACAGCTTAGATTTGATGTGCAACTACTAGAAAGACCCTTTCTGCTATTGTGGAAGGTTAAAATTTCATGTTCTGAAGCTTCCCTGAAAAGTTATGGCACTATGCACAAAAACGCTTTTCAGCCTGAGATAAGGTGAGTTTCGGAACGCCAAACATAAAAGTGTTGATAACTTTGGAAAAACACTTCAGACAGCTTAGATTTGATGTGCAACTACTAGAAAGACACTTTCTGATATGGTGGGTGGTGAAAATTCGATGTTCTGAAGCTTCCCTGAAAAGTTATGGCGCAATGCGTAAAACGCGTTTTCAGCCTGAAATAAGGTCGATTCCGGAACGCCAAACATAAAATTGTTAATAACTTTGGAAAAACACTTCAGACAGCTTAGATTAGATGTGTAACTACTAGAGAGACCCTTTCTGCTATAGTGGGAGGTAAAAATTTCATCTTCTGACGCTTCCCTGCAAAGTCATGGCACAATGCAGAAAACGCATTTTCAGCCTGAGATAAGGTCGATACCGGAACGCCAAAGATAAAAATGTAGGTAACTTTGGATAAACACTGCAGACAGCTTAGATTAGATGTGCAACTACTAGAAAGACCCTTTCTGCTATAGTGTGAGGTTAAAATTTCATGTTCGGAAGCTTTCATGTGAAGTTATGGCACAATGCGTAAAACGCGTTTTTAGCCTGAGATAAGGTCGATTCCGGAACGCCAAACATAAAAATGTTGATAACTTTGGAAAAACACTTCAGACAGCTTAGATTTGATGTGCAAGTACTAGAAAGACCATTTCTGCTATAGCGGCAGCTGAAAATTTCATGTTCTGAAGCTTCCCTGCAAAGTTATGGCACAATGCAGAAAACACGTTTTGAGCCTGAGATAAGGTGGGTTCCGGAACGCCAAACATAAAAATGTTGATAACTTTGTAAAAACACTTCAGACAGCTTAGATATGATGTGCAACTACTAGAAAGACTCTTTCTGCTAACGTGGGAGGTGAAAATTTCATGTTCTGAAGCTTCCCTGCAAAGTTATGGCAGAATGGAGAAAACGCACGCGTTTTCACCCTGAGATAAGGTCGATTCCGGAACGCCAAACATAAAAATGTTGATAACTTTCGAAAAACAGTTCAGACAGCTTAGATTTGATGTGCAACTACTAGAAACACCCTTTCTGCTATTGTGGGAGGTCAAAATTTTATGTTCTGAAGCTTACCTACAAAGTTATGGCACAATGCAGAAAACGATTTTTCATCCTGAGATAAGGTCGATTCCGGAACGCTAAACATAAAAATGTTGATATCTTTTGAAAAACACTTCAGACAGCTTAGATTTGTTGCGCAACTACTAAAAAGACCCTTTCTGCTATAGTGGGAGGTTAAAATTTCATGTTCGGAAGCTTTCATGCAAAGTTATGGTACAATGCGTAAAACGCGTTTTCAGCCTGAGATAAGGTCGATTCCGGAACGCCAAACATAAAAATGTTGATAACTTTCGAAAAACAGTTCAGACAGCTTAGATTTGATGTGCAACTATTAGAACGACCCTTTCTGCTATAGTGGGAGGTCAAAATTTCATGTTCTGAAGCTTACCTGCAAAGTTATGGCACAATGCAGAAAACGATTTTTGGAAAAACACTTCAGACAGCTTAGATTTGTTGTGCAAGTACTAAAAAGAACCTTTCTGCTATAGTGGGAGGTGAACATTTCATGTTCTGAGGCTTCCCTGCAGAGTTATGGCACAATGCAGAAAACGTGTTTTCAGCCTGAGATAAGGTTGGTTCCCGAAAGCCAAACATAAAAATGTTGATAACTTTGGAAAAACACTTCAGACAGCTTAGATTTGATGTGCAACTACTAGAAAGACCCTTTCGGCTATAGTGTGAGGTTAAAATTTCATGTTCCGAAGCTTTCATGCAAAGTTATGGTACAATGCGTAAAACGCGTTTTCAGCCTGAGATAAGGTCGATTCCGGAACGCCAAACATAAAAATGTTGATAACTTTGGAAAAACACATCAGACAGCTTAGATTTGATGTTCAACTACCAGAAAGACCCTTTCTGCTATAGTGGGAGGTCAAAATTATATGTTCTGAAGCTTCCCTGCAAAGTTATGGGACAATGCAGATAACGATTTTTCATCCTGAGATAAGGTTGGTTCCGGAACGCCAAACATAAAAATGTTGATAACTTTGGAAATACACTTCAGACAGCTTAGATTTGGTGTGCAACTACTAGAAAGACCCTTTCTGCTATAGTGGGAGGTGAACATTTCATGTTCTGAAGCTTCCCTGTAAAGTTATGGCACAATGCGTAAAACGCGTTTTGAGCCTGAGATAAGGTCGATTCCGGAACGCCAAACATAAAAATGTTGATAACTTTCGAAAAACAATTCAGACAGCTTAGATTTGATGTGCAATTGCTACAAACACCCTTTTTGTTGTAGTGGGAGGTGAAAATTTCATGTTCTGAAGCTTTCATGCAAAGTTATGGTACAATGCGTAAAACGCGGTTTCAGCCTGAGATAAGGTCGATAAGCTCAGACACCTTAGATTTGATGTGCAACTACTAGAAAGACCCTTTCTGCTGTAGTGGGAGGTGAACATTTCATGTTCTGAAGCTTCCCTGTAAAGTTATGGCACAATGCGTAAAACGCGTTTTCAGGCTGAGATAAGTTCGATTCCGGAACGCCAAACATAAAAATGTTGATAACTTTGGAAAAACACTTCAGACAGCTTAGATTTGATGTGCAACTACTAGAAAGACCATTTCTGCTATAGTAGGAGGTGAAAATGTCATGTTCTGAAGCCTCTCTGCAAAGTTATGGCACAATGCAGAAAACGCATTTTGAGCCTGAGATGAGGTCGATTCCCGAACGCCAAACATAAAAATGTTGATCACTTTCAAAAAACACTTCAGACTGCTTAGAATTGATGCGCAACTACTAAAAAGTCCCTTTCTGCTATAGTGGGAGGTTAAAATTTCATGTTCGGAAGCTTTCATGCAAAGTTATGGCACAATGCAGACAATGCGTTTTCGGCCTGAGATAAGTCGATTCCGGAACGCCAACCATAAAAATGTTGATAGCTTTGGAAAAACACTTCAGACAGCTTAGATTTGATGTGCAACTACTAGAAAGACCCTTTCTGCGATAGTGGGACGTGAAAATTTCATGTTCGGAAGCATCCATGCAAAGTTATGGCACAATGCAGAAAACGCGTTTTCAGCCAGAGATAAGGTCGATTCCGGAACGCCAAACATAAAAATGTTGATAACTTTTGAAAAACACTTCAGACAACTTAGATTTGATGTGCAACTGCTAGAAACACCCTTTCTGTTGTAGAGGGAGGTGAAAATTTCATGTTCTGAAGCTTCTCTGCAAAGTTATGGCACAATGCAGAAAACGTGTTTTCAGCCTGAGATGAGGTCGATTCCGGAACGCCAAACATAAAAATGTTGATAACTTTGGAAAAACACGTCAGACAGCTTAGATTTGATGTGCAACTACTCGAAAGACCCTTTCTGCTATAGTGGCAGGTGAAAATTTCATGTTCTGAAGCTTCCCTGCAGAGTTATGGCACAATGCGTAAAACGCGTTTTGAGCCTGAGATAAGGTCGATTCCGGAACGCCAAACATAAAAATGTTGATAACTTTGGAAAAACACTTCAGACAGCTTAGATTTGATGTGCACCTACTAGAAAGACCCTTTCTGCTATAGTGGGAGGTGAACACTTCATGTTCTGAAGCTTCCCTGCAAAGTTATGGCACAATGCGTAAAACGCGTTTTCAGCCTGAGATAAGGTTGATTCCGGAACGCCAAACATAAAAATGTTGATAACTTTGGAAAAACACATCAGACAGCTTAGATTTGATGTGCAACTACTAGAAAGACCATTTCTGCTATTGTGGGAGGTCATGATTTCATGTTCTGAAGCTTCCCTGCAGAGTTATGGCACAATGCGTAAAACGCGTTTTCAGCCTGAGATAAGGTCGATTCCGGAACGCCAAACATAAAAAAGTTGATAACTTTGGAAAACACTTCAGACAGCTTCGATTTGATGTGGAACTACAAGAAAGACCCTTTGCGCTATAGTGGGAGGTTTAAATTTAATGTTCAGAAGCTTCTCTGCAAAGTTATGGTACAATGCAGAAAACGCATTTTGAGCCAGAGATAAGGTCGATTCCGGAACGCCAAACATAAAAATGTTGATAACTTTGGAAAAACACTTCAGACAACTTAGATTTGATGTGCAACTGCTAGAAACACCCTTTCTGTTGTCGTGGGAGGTGAAAATTTCATGTTCTGAAGCTTCTCTGCAAAGTTATGGCACAATGCAGAAAAAGCGTTTTCAGCCTGAGATAAGGTGGGTTCCGGAACGCCAAACATAAAAATGTTGATAAGTTTGGAAAAACACTTCAGACAGCTTCGATTTGATGTGCAACTACTAGAAAGGCCCTTTCTGCTATAGTGGGAGGTGAAAATTTCATGTTCTGAAGCTTCCCTCCAAAGTTATGGCACAATGCAGAAAACGGATTTCAGCCTGAGATAAGGTCGATTCCGGAACGGCAATATAAAAATGTTGATAACCTTGGAAAAACACTTCAAACAGCTCAGATTTGATGTGCTACTACTAGAAAGACCCTTTCTGCTACAGTGGCATGTGAATATTTCATGTTCTGAAGCTTCTCTGCAAAGTTATGGCACAATGCAGAAAATGCGTTTTCAGCCTGAGATAAGGTGGGTTCCAGAACGCCAAACATAAAAATGTTGATAACATTGGAAAAACACTTATGACAGCTTCGATTTGATGTGCAACTAATAGAAAGGCCCTTTCTACTATAGTGGGAGGTGAAAATTCGATGTTCTGAAGCTTCCCTGCAAAGTTATGGCACAATGCGTAAAACGCGTTTTCAGCCTGAGATAAGGTTGATTCCGGAACGCCAAACACAAAAATGTTGATAACTTTGGAAAAACACTTCAGACAGCTTAGATTTGATGTGCAACTACTAGAAAGACCCTTTCTGCTATCGTGGGTGGTGAAAATTCGATGTTCTGAAGCTTCCCTGGAAAGTTATTGCACAATGCGTAAAACGCGTTTTCAGCCTGAGATAAGGTCGATTCCGGAACGCCAAACATAAAAATGTTGATAACTTTGGAAAAACACTTCAAACAGCTTAGATTTGATGTGCAACTACTAGAAAGACCCTTTCTACTATAGTGGGAGGTGAAAATTTCATGTTCTGAGGCTTCCCTGCAAAGTTATGGCACAATCCAGAAAAGACGTTTTCAGACTGAGATAAGGAGGGTTCCGGAACGCCAAACATAAAAATGTTGATAACATTGGAAAAACACTTCAGACAGCTTAGTTTTGATGTACAACTACAAGACAGACTCTTTCTGCAATACTGGGAGGTGAAAATTTCATATTCTGATGCTTCCATGCAAAGTTATGGCACAAAGCAAAAAACACGTTTTCAGAATGAGATAAGGTGGGTTCAGTAACGCCAAACATAAAAATGTTGATAACTTTGGAAAAAATTTCAGACAGCTTAAATTTGATCTGCAACTACTAGAATGACCCTTTCTGCTATAGTGGGAGGTGAAATTTTCATGTGCTGAAGCTTTATGCAAAGTTATGGCACAATGCGTGAAACACGTTTTCAGCCTGAGATAAGGTCGATTCCGGAACACCAAACACAAAAATGTTGATAACTTTGTAAAAACACTTCAGACAGCTTAGATTTGATGTGCAACTACAAGACAGACCCTTTCTGCAAGAGTGGGAGGTTAAAATTTCATATTTTGAAGTTTCCTGCAAAGTTATGGCACAATGCAGAAAACAAGTTTTCAGCCTGAGATAAGGTGGGATCCCGAACGCCAAACATAAAAATGTTGATAACTTTGGAAAAACACTTCAGACAGCTTAGGTTTCACGTAAAACTACTAGAAAGACCCTTTCTGCTATAGTGGGAGGTGAAAATTTTATGTTCTGAACCTTCCCTTAGAATATATGGCACAATGCAGAAAATGCGTTTTCAGTCTGAGATAAGGTCGATTCCGGAACGACAAACACAAAAATGTTGATAACTTTCGAAAAACACTTCAGACAGCTTAGATTTGAAGTGTAACTACTATAAAGACCCTTTCTGCTATAGTGGGAGGTGAAAATTTCATGTTCTGAAGCTTCCCTGCAAAGTTATGGCACAATGCAGAAAACGCATCTTCAGCCTGATATAAGGTGGGTACCAGAACGCTAAACATAAAAATGTTGATGACTTTGGAAAAAACACTTCAGACAGCTCAGATTTGACGTGCAAGTAGGAGAAAGACCATTTCTGCTATAGTGGGTGGTGAAAATTCGATGTTCTGAAGCTTCCCTGCAAAGTTATGGCACAATGCACAAAACGCGTTTTCAGCCTGAGATAAGGTGCGTTCCGGAACGCCAAACGTAAAAATGTTGATAACTTTGGAACAACACTTCAGAGAGCTTAGATTTGATGTGCAACTACAAGAAAGACCCTTTCTGCTATGGTGGGAGGTGAAAATTTCATTTTCTGAAGCTTCCCTGAAAAGTTATGGCACAATGCGTAAAACGCGTTTTCAGCCTCAGATAAGGTCGATTCTGGAACGCCAAACATAAAAATGTTGATAACTATGGAAAAACACTTCAGACAGCTTAGATTTGATGTGCAACTACTAGGAAGACCCTTTCTGCTATAGTGGGAGTTGAAAATTTCATGTTCTGAAGCTTCCCTGAGAAGTTATGGCACAATGCACAAAACGCGTTTTCAGCCTGAGATAAGGTGGGTTCCGGAACGCCAAACGCAAAAATGTTGATAACTTTGGTACAACACTTCAGAGAGCTTAGATTTGATGTGCAACTACTAGAAAGACCCTTTCTGCTATAGTGGGAGGTGAAAATTTCATTTTCTGAAGCTTCCCTCCAAAGTTTTGGCAAAATGCGTAAAACGCGTTTTCAGCCTCAGATAAGGTCGATTCTGGAACGCCAAACATAAAAATTTTGATAACTTTGGAAAAACACTTAAAACAGCTTAGATTTGATGTGCAACTACTAGAAAGACCCTTTCTGCTTTAGTCGGAGGTGAACATTTCATGTTCTGAAGCTTCCCTGAGAAGTTATGGCACAATGCAGACAAGGCATTTTCAGCCTGAGATAAGGTCGATTCTGGAACGGCAAACATAAAAATGTAGATAACTTTCGAAAAACACTTCAGACTGCTTAGATTTGATGTGTAACTACTAGAAAGTCCCTTTCTGCTATAGTGGGAGGTGAAAATTTCATGTTCTAAAGGTTCCCTGCAAAGTTATGGCACAATGCGTAAAACGCGTTTTAAGCCTGAGATAAGGTCGATTCCGGAACGCCAAACATAAAAATGTTGATAACTTTGGAAAAACACTTCAGACAGCTTAGATTTGACGTGCAACTACTAGAAAGACCCTTTCTGCTTTAGTGGGAGGTGAACATTTCATGTTCTGAAGCTTCCCTGAGAAGTTATGGCACAATGCAGACAAGGCATTTTCAGCCTGAGATAAGGTCGATTCTGGAACGGCAAACATAAAAATGTAGATAACTTTCGAAAAACACTTCAGACTGCTTAGATTTGATGTGCAACTACTAGAAAGTCCCTTTCTGCTATAGTGGGAGGTGAAAATTTCATGTTCTAAAGGTTCCCTGCAAAGTTATGGCACAATGCGTAAAACGCGTTTTAAGCCTGAGATAAGGTCGATTCCGGAACGCCAAACATAAAAATGTTGATAACTTTGGAAAAACACTTCAGACAGCTTAGATTTGACGTGCAACTACTAGAAAGACCCTTTCTGCCATTGTGGGAGGTGAAAATTTCATGTTCTGAAGCTTCCCTGCAAAGTTATGGAACAATGCGTGAAACGCGTTTTCAGCCTGAGAAAAGGTCCATTCAGGAACGCCAAACATAAAAAAGTTGATAACTTTTGAAATACAGTTCAGGCAGCTTAGATTTGATGTGCAACTACTAGAAAGACCTTTTCTGCTATAGTGGAACTTTAAAATGTCATGTTCTGATGCATCCCTGCAAAGATATGGCACAATGCAGAAAACGGGTGTTCAGCCTGAGATAAGGTTGATTCCGGAACGCCAAACATAAAAATGTTGATAACTTTGGAAAGCCACTTCAGACAGCTTAGATTTGATGTGCAACTGCTAGAAAGACCCTTTCTGCTATAGTGGGAGGTTAAAATTTCATGTTCTGAAGCTTCCCTGCAAAGTTATGGCACAATGCGTGAAACGCGTTTTCAGCCTGAGATGAGGTTGATTTCAGAACGCCAAACATAAAAATGTTGATAACTCAGGAAAAACTCTACTGACAGCTTAGATTTGATATGCAACTACAAGAAATACCCTTTCTGCTCTAGTGGGAGGTGAAAATTTCATGTTCTTAAGCTTCCCTGCAAAGTTATGGCACAATGCAGAAAACGCGTTTTCAGCCTGAGATAAGGTGGGTACCAGAACGCCAAACATAAAAATGTTGATAACTTTGGAAATGCACTTCAGACAGCTTAGATTTGATGTGCAACTACTAGAAAGACCCTTTCTTCTATAGTGGGAGGTGAAAATTTCATGTTCTGAAGCTTCCCTGCAAAGTTATGGCACAATGCAGAAAACCTGTTTTCAGCCTGAGATAAGGTGGGTTCCAGAACGCCAAACATAAAAATGTTGATAACTTTGGAAAAACACTTCAGACAGCTTAGATTTGATGTGCAACTACGAGAAAAACCCTTTTTGCTACAGTGGGAGGTGAAAATTTCATGTTCTGAAGCTTCCCTACAAAGTTATGCCACAATGCAGGAAACGCGTTTTCAGCCTGAGATAAGGTCGATTCCGGAACGCCAAACATAAAAATATTGATAACTTTGGGAAAACACTTCAGACAGCTTAGATTTGATGTGCAACTACTAGAAAGACCCTTTCTGCTATATTGGGAGTTGAAAATTTCATGTTCTGAAGCTTTCCTGCAAAGTTATGGCACAATGCGTAAAACGCGTTTTCAGCCTGAGATAAGGTTGATTCCGGAACGCCAAACATAAGAATGTTGATAACTTTAGAAAAACCCTTTCTGCTATAGTGGGATGTTAAAATTTCATGTTCTGAAGCTTCCCTGCAAAGTTATGGCACAATGCGTAAATCGTGTTTTCAGCCTGAGATAAGGTCGATTCCGGAACGCCAAACATAAAAGTGTTGATAACTTTGGAAAAACACTTCAAACAGCTTTGATTTGATGTGCAACTACTAGAAAGACCCTTTCTGCTATATTGGGAGTTGAAAATTTGATGTTGTGAAGCTTTCCTGCAAAGTTATGGCACAATGCGTAAAACGCGTTTTCAGCCTGAGATAAGGTTGATTCCGGAACGCCAAACATAAAAATGTTGATAACTTTAGAAAAACACTTCAAGACAGCTTAGATTTGATGTGCAACTACTAGAAAGACCCTTTCTGCTATAGTGGGAGGTGATAATATCATGTTCTGAAGCTTCCCTGCAAAGTTATGGCACAATGCGTAAAACGCGTTTTCAGCCTGAGATGAGGTTGATTTCAGAACGCCAAACATAAAAATGTTGATAACTTTGGAAATACACTTCAGACAGCTTAGATTTGATGTGCAACTACTCGAAAGACCCTTTCTGCTATAGTGGGAGGTGAAAATTTCATGTTCTGAAGCTTCCCTGCAAAGTTATGGCACAATGCGTGAAACGCGTTTTCAGCCTGAGATGAGGTTGATTTAAGAACGTCAAACATAAAAATGTTGATAACTCAGGAAAAACACTTCAGACAGCTTTGATTTGATGTGAGACTACTAGAAAGACCCTTTCTGCTATAGTGGGATATGAAAATTTCATGTTCTGAAGCTTCCCTGCAAAGTTATGGCAGAATCCGTAAATCGTGTTTTCAGCCTGAGATAAGGTCGATTCCGGAACGCCAAACATAAAAGTGTTGAAAACTTTCGAAAAACACTTCAGACAGCTTAGATTTGATGTGCAACTACGAGAAAGACCCTTTCTGCTATAGTGGGATATGAAAATTTAATGTTCTGAAGCTTCCCTGCAAAGTTATGGCAGAATGCGTAAATCGTGTTTTCGGCCTGAGATGAGGTCGATTCCGGAACGCCAAACATAAAAGTGTTGAAAACTTTCGAAAAACACTTCAGACAGCTTAGATTTGATGTGCAACTACTCGAAAGACCCTTTCTGCTATAGTGGGAGGTGAAAATTTCATGTTCTGAAGCTTCCCTGCAAAGTTATGGCACAATGCGTGAAACGCGTTTTCAGCCTGAGATGAGGTTGATTTAAGAACGTCAAACATAAAAATGTTGATAACTCAGGAAAAACACTTCAGACAGCTTAGATTTGATGTGAGACTACTAGAAAGACCCTTTCTGCTATAGTGGGATATGAAAATTTCATGTTCTGAAGCTTCCCTGCAAAGTTATGGCAGAATCCGTAAATCGTGTTTTCAGCCTGAGATAAGGTCGATTCCGGAACGCCAAACATAAAAGTGTTGAAAACTTTCGAAAAACACTTCAGACAGCTTAGATTTGATGTGCAACTACGAGAAAGACCCTTTCTGCTATAGTGGGATATGAAAATTTCATGTTCTGAAGCTTCCCTGCAAAGTTATGGCAGAATGCGTAAATCGTGTTTTCAGCCTGAGATAAGGTCGATTCCGGAACGCCAAACATAAAAGTGTTGAAAACTTTCGAAAAACACTTCAGACAGCTTAGATTTGATGTGCAACTACGAGAAAGACCCGTTCTGCTATAGTGGGAGGTTAAAATTCCATGTTCTGAAGCTTCCCTGCAAAGTTATGGCACAATGCAGAAAACGTGTTTTCAGCCTGAGATAAGGTGGGTTCCAGAACGCCAAACATAAAAATGTTGATAACTTTGGAAAAACACTTCAGACAGCTTAGATTTGATGTGCAACTACTACAAAGACCCTATCTGCTATAGTGGGAGGTTAAAATTCCATGTTCTGAAGCTTCCCTGCAAAGTTATGGCACAATGCAGAAAACGCGTTTTCAGCCTGAGATTAGGTGGGTTCCAGAACGCCAAACATAAAAATGTTGATAACTTTGGAAAAACACTTCAGACAGCTTAGATTTGATGTGCAACTACTAGAAAGACCCTTTCTGCTACAGTGGGATTTGAAAATTTCATGTTCTGAAGCTTCCCTGCAAAGTTATGGCACAATGCGTAAAACACGTTTTCAGCCTGAGATAAGGTTGATTCCGGATCGCCAAACATAAGAATGTTGATAACTTTGGAAAAACACTTCAGACAGCTTAGATTTGATGTGCAACTACTAGAAAGACCCTTTCTGCTATAGTGGGATGTTAAAATTTCATGTCCTGAAGCTTCCCTGCAATGTTATGGCACAATGCAGAAAACGCGTTTTCAGCCGGAGATAAGGTCGATTCCGTAACGCCAAACATAAAAATGTTGATAACTTTGGAAAAACACTTCAGACATCTTAGATTTGATGTGCAACTACTACAAAGCCACTTTCTGCTATAGTGGGAGGTGAAAATTTCATGTTCTGAAGCTTTCCAGCAAAGTTATGGCAAATTGTGTAAAACGCGTTTTCAGCCTGAGATTAGGTTGTTTCTGGAACGCCAAACATAAAAATGGAGTTAACTTTGGAAAAACACTTCAAACAGCTTAGGTTTGATGTGCAACTACTAGAAAGACCCTGTCTGCTATAGTGGGAGGAGAAAATTTCATGTTCTGAAGTCTCCATGCAAAGTTATGGCACAATGCAGAAAACGCGTTTTCAGCCTGAGATAAGGTGGGTTCCAGAACGCCAAACATAAAAATGTTGATAACTTTGGAAAAACACTTCAGACAGCTTAGATTTGATGTGAGACTACTAGAAAGAGCCTTTCTGCTATAGTGAGAGGTAAAAATTTCATGTTCTGAAGCTTTCCTGCAAAGTTATGGCAAACTGTGTAAAACGCGTTTTCAGCCTGAGATAAGTTTGTTTCTGGAACGCCAAACATAAAAATATTGATAACTTTGGAAAAACACTTCAGACAGCTTAGATTTGATGTGAAACTACGAGAAAGACCCTTTCTGCTATAGTGGGAGTTGAAAATTTCATGTTCTGAAGCTTTCCTGCAAAGTTATGGCACAATGCGTAAGACGCGTTTTCAGCCTGAGATAACGTTGATTCCGGAACGCCAAACATAAGAATGTTGATAACTTTGGAAAAACACTTCAGACAGCTTAGATTTGATGTGCAACTACTAGAAAGATCCTTTCTGCTATAGTGGGATGTTAAAATTTCATGTTCTGAAGCTTCCCTGCAAAGTTATGGCAAATTATGTAAAACGCGTTTTAAGGCTGAGATAAGGTGGGTTCCGGAACGCCAAACATAAAAATGTTGATAACTTTAGAAAAACACTTCAAGACAGCTTAGATTTGATGTGCAACTACTAGAATGACCTTTTCTGCTATAGTGGGAGGTTAAAATTTCATGTTCTGAAGCTTCCCTGCGAAGTTATGGCACACTGCAGAAAACACGTTTTCAGTCTGAGATAAGGTTGATTCCGGAATGCCAAACATAAAAATGTTGATAACTTTGGAAAAACACTTCAGACAGCTTAGATTTGATGTGCATCTACTAGAAAGACCCTTTCTTCTATAGTGGGAGGTGAAAATTTAATCTTCTGAAGCTTCCCTGCAAAGTTATGGCACAATGCGTAAATCGTGTTTTCAGCCTGAGATAAGGTCGATTCCGGAACGCCAAACATAAAAGTGTTGATAACTTTGGAAAAACACTTCAAACAGCTTTGATTTGATGTGCACCTACTCGAAAGACCCTTTCTGCTATAGTGGGAAGAGAAATTTTCATGTTCTGAAGCTTCCCTGCAAAGTTATGGCACAATGCAGAAAACGCGTTTTCGGCCTGAGATAAGGTCGATTCAGGAACACCAAACATAAAAATGTTGAAAACTCTCGAAAAACACTTCAGACAGCTTAGATTTGATGTGCAACTACGAGAAAGACCCTTTCTGCTATCGTGGGAGGTGATAATATCATGTTCTGAAGCTTCCCTGCAAAGTTATGGCACAATGCGTAAAACGCGTTTTCAGCCTGAGATGAGGTTGATTTCATAACGCCAAACATAAAAATGTTGATAACTCAGGAAAAACTCTACAGACAGCTTAGATTTGATGTGCAACTACTAGAAATACCCTTTCTGCTCTAGTGGGAGGTGAAAATTTCATGTTGTAAAGCTTCCCTGCAAAGTTATGGCACAATGCAGAAAACGCGTTTTCAGCCTGAGATAAGGTGGGTTCCAGAACGCCAAACATAAAAATGTTGATAACTTTGGAAATACACTTCAGACAGCTTAGATTTGATGTATGTGCAACTACTAGAAATACCCTTTCTGCTATAATGGGAAGAGAAAATTTCATGTTCTGAAGTCTCCCTGCAAAGTTATGGCACAATGCAGAAAACGCGTTTTCAGCCTGAGATAAGGTGGGTTCCAGAAATCCAAACATAAAAATGTTGATAACTTTGGAAAAACACTTCAGACAGCTTAGTTTTGATGTGCAACTACTAGAAAGACCCTTTCTGCTATAGTGGGAGGTTAAAATTTCATGTTCTGAAGCTTCCCTGCAAAGTTATGGCACAATGCAGAAAACACGTTTTCAACCTGAGATTAGGTGGGTTCCAGAACGCCAAACATAAAAATGTTGATAACTTTGGAAAAACACTTTCGACAGCTTAGATTTGATGTGCATCTACTAGAAAGACCCTTTCTTCTATAGTGGGAGGTGAAAATGTAATGTTCTGAAGCTTCCCTACAAAGTTATGCCACAATGCAGGAAACGCGTTTTCAGCCTGAGATAAGGTCGATTCCGGAACGCCAAACATAAAAATATTGATAACTTTGGAAAAACACTTCAGACAGCTTAGATTTGATGTGCAATTAGTAGAAAGACCCTTTCTGCTATAGTGGGATGTTAAAATTTCATGTTCTGAAGCTTCCCTGCAAAGTTATGGCACAATGCGTAAATCGTGTTTTCAGCCTGAGATAAGGTCGATTCCGGAACGCCAAACATAAAAGTGTTGATAACTTTGGAAAAACACTTCAAACAGCTTTGATTTGATGTGCACCTACTCGAAAGACCCTTTCTGCTATAGTGGGAAGAGAAATTTTCATGTTCTGAAGCTTCCCTGCAAAGTTATGGCACAATGCAGAAAACGCGTTTTCGGCCTGAGATAAGGTCGATTCAGGAACACCAAACATAAAAATGTTGAAAACTCTCGAAAAACACTTCAGACAGCTTAGATTTGATGTGCAACTACGAGAAAGACCCTTTCTGCTATCGTGGGAGGTGATAATATCATGTTCTGAAGCTTCCCTGCAAAGTTATGGCACAATGCGTAAAACGCGTTTTCAGCCTGAGATGAGGTTGATTTCATAACGCCAAACATAAAAATGTTGATAACTCAGGAAAAACTCTACAGACAGCTTAGATTTGAAGTGCAACTACTAGAAATACCCTTTCTGCTCTAGTGGGAGGTGAAAATTTCATGTTGTAAAGCTTCCCTGCAAAGTTATGGCACAATGCAGAAAACGCGTTTTCAGCCTGAGATAAGGTGGGTTCCAGAACGCCAAACATAAAAATGTTGATAACTTTGGAAATACACTTCAGACAGCTTAGATTTGATGTATGTGCAACTACTAGAAATACCCTTTCTGCTATAATGGGAAGAGAAAATTTCATGTTCTGAAGTCTCCCTGCAAAGTTATGGCACAATGCAGAAAACGCGTTTTCAGCCTGAGATAAGGTGGGTTCCAGAACGCCAAACATAAAAATGTTGATAACTTTGGAAAAACACTTCAGACAGCTTAGTTTTGATGTGCAACTACTAGAAAGACCCTTTCTGCTATAGTGGGAGGTTAAAATTTCATGTTCTGAAGCTTCCCTGCAAAGTTATGGCACAATGCAGAAAACACGTTTTCAACCTGAGATTAGGTGGGTTCCAGAACGCCAAACATAAAAATGTTGATAACTTTGGAAAAACACTTTCGACAGCTTAGATTTGATGTGCAACTACTAGAAAGACCCTTTCTGCTATAGTGGGAGGTTAAAATTTCATGTTCTGAAGCTTCCCTGCAAAGTTATGGCACAATGCGTGAAACGCGATTTCAGCCTGAGATGAGGTTGATTTCAGAACGCCAAACATAAAAATGTTGATAACTCAGGAAAAACTCTACAGACAGCTTAGATTTGATATGCAACTACTAGAAATACCCTTTCTGCTCCAGTGGGAGGTGAAAATTTCATGTTCTGAAGCTTCCCTGCAAAGTTATGGCAGAATCCGTAAATCGTGTTTTCAGCCTGAGATAAGGTCGATTCCGGAACGCCAAACATAAAAGTGTTGAAAACTTTCGAAAAACACTTCAGACAGCTTAGATTTGATGTGCAACTACGAGAAAGACCCTTTCTGCTATAGTGGGATATGAAAATTTCATGTTCTGAAGCTTCCCTGCAAAGTTATGGCAGAATGCGTAAATCGTGTTTTCGGCCTGAGATAAGGTCGATTCCGGAACGCCAAACATAAAAGTGTTGAAAACTTTCGAAAAACACTTCAGACAGCTTAGATTTGATGTGCAACTACTCGAAAGACCCTTTCTGCTATAGTGGGAGGTGAAAATTTCATGTTCTGAAGCTTCCCTGCAAAGTTATGGCACAATGCGTGAAACGCGTTTTCAGCCTGAGATGAGGTTGATTTAAGAACGTCAAACATAAAAATGTTGATAACTCAGGAAAAACTCTTCAGACAGCTTAGATTTGATGTGAGACTACTAGAAAGACCCTTTCTGCTATAGTGGGATATGAAAATTTCATGTTCTGAAGCTTCCCTGCAAAGTTATGGCAGAATCCGTAAATCGTGTTTTCAGCCTGAGATAAGGTCGATTCCGGAACGCCAAACATAAAAGTGTTGAAAACTTTCGAAAAACACTTCAGACAGCTTAGATTTGATGTGCAACTACGAGAAAGACCCTTTCTGCTATAGTGGGATATGAAAATTTCATGTTCTGAAGCTTCCCTGCAAAGTTATGGCAGAATGCGTAAATCGTGTTTTCAGCCTGAGATAAGGTCGATTCCGGAACGCCAAACATAAAAGTGTTGAAAACTTTCGAAAAACACTTCAGACAGCTTAGATTTGATGTGCAACTACGAGAAAGACCCGTTCTGCTATAGTGGGAGGTTAAAATTCCATGTTCTGAAGCTTCCCTGCAAAGTTATGGCACAATGCAGAAAACGCGTTTTCAGCCTGAGATAAGGTGGGTTCCAGAACGCCAAACATAAAAATGTTGATAACTTTGGAAAAACACTTCAGACAGCTTAGATTTGATGTGCAACTACTACAAAGACCCTATTTGCTATAGTGGGAGGTTAAAATTCCATGTTCTGAAGCTTCCCTGCAAAGTTATGGCACAATGCAGAAAACGCGTTTTCAGCCTGAGATTAGGTGGGTTCCAGAACGCCAAACATAAAAATGTTGATAACTTTGGAAAAACACTTCAGACAGCTTAGATTTGATGTGCAACTACTAGAAAAACCCTTTCTGCTACAGTGGGATTTGAAAATTTCATGTTCTGAAGCTTCCCTGCAAAGTTATGGCACAATGCGTAAAACACGTTTTCAGCCTGAGATAAGGTTGATTCCGGATCGCCAAACATAAGAATGTTGATAACTTTGGAAAAACACTTCAGACAGCTTAGATTTGATGTGCAACTACTAGAAAGACCCTTTCTGCTATAGTGGGATGTTAAAATTTCATGTCCTGAAGCTTCCCTGCAATGTTATGGCACAATGCAGAAAACGCGTTTTCAGCCGGAGATAAGGTCGATTCCGTAACGCCAAACATAAAAATGTTGATAACTTTGGAAAAACACTTCAGACATCTTAGATTTGATGTGCAACTACTAGAAAGCCACTTTCTGCTATAGTGGGAGGTGAAAATTTCATGTTCTGAAGCTTTCCAGCAAAGTTATGGCAAATTGTGTAAAACGCGTTTTCAGCCTGAGATTAGGTTGTTTCTGGAACGCCAAACATAAAAATGGAGTTAACTTTGGAAAAACACTTCAAACAGCTTAGGTTTGATGTGCAACTACTAGAAAGACCCTGTCTGCTATAGTGGGAGGAGAAAATTTCATGTTCTGAAGTCTCCATGCAAAGTTATGGCACAATGCAGAAAACGCGTTTTCAGCCTGAGATAAGGTGGGTTCCAGAACGCCAAACATAAAAATGTTGATAACTTTGGAAAAACACTTCAGACAGCTTAGATTTGATGTGAGACTACTAGAAAGAGCCTTTCTGCTATAGTGAGAGGTAAAAATTTCATGTTCTGAAGCTTTCCTGCAAAGTTATGGCAAACTGTGTAAAACGCGTTTTCAGCCTGAGATAAGTTTGTTTCTGGAACGCCAAACATAAAAATATTGATAACTTTGGAAAAACACTTCAGACAGCTTAGATTTGATGTGAAACTACGAGAAAGACCCTTTCTGCTATAGTGGGAGTTGAAAATTTCATGTTCTGAAGCTTTCCTGCAAAGTTATGGCACAATGCGTAAGACGCGTTTTCAGCCTGAGATAACGTTGATTCCGGAACGCCAAACATAAGAATGTTGATAACTTTGGAAAAACACTTCAGACAGCTTAGATTTGATGTGCAACTACTAGAAAGATCCTTTCTGCTATAGTGGGATGTTAAAATTCCATGTTCTGAAGCTTCCCTGCAAAGTTATGGCAAATTATGTAAAACGCGTTTTAAGGCTGAGATAAGGTGGGTTCCGGAACGCCAAACATAAAAATGTTGATAACTTTAGAAAAACACTTCAAGACAGCTTAGATTTGATGTGCAACTACTAGAATGACCTTTTCTGCTATAGTGGGAGGTTAAAATTTCATGTTCTGAAGCTTCCCTGCGAAGTTATGGCACACTGCAGAAAACACGTTTTCAGTCTGAGATAAGGTTGATTCCGGAATGCCAAACATAAAAATGTTGATAACTTTGGAAAAACACTTCAGACAGCTTAGATTTGATGTGCATCTACTAGAAAGACCCTTTCTTCTATAGTGGGAGGTGAAAATTTAATCTTCTGAAGCTTCCCTACAAAGTTATGCAACAATGCAGGAAACGCGTTTTCAGCCTGAGATAAGGTCGATTCCGGAACGCCAAACATAAAAATATTGATAACTTTGGAAAAACACTTCAGACAGCTTAGATTTGATGTGCAATTAGTAGAAAGACCCTTTCTGCTATATTGGGAGTTGAAAATTTCATGTTCTGAAGCTTTCCTGCACAGTTATGGCACAATGCGTAAAACGCGTTTTCAGCCTGAGATAAGGTTGATTCCGGAACGCCAAACATAAGAATGTTGATAACTTTAGAAAAACCCTTTCTGCTATAGTGGGATGTTAAAATTTCATGTTCTGAAGCTTCCCTGCAAAGTTATGGCACAATGCGTAAATCGTGTTTTCAGCCTGAGATAAGGTCGATTCCGGAACGCCAAACATAAAAGTGTTGATAACTTTGGAAAAACACTTCAAACAGCTTTGATTTGATGTGCACCTACTCGAAAGACCCTTTCTGCTATAGTGGGAAGAGAAATTTTCATGTTCTGAAGCTTCCCTGCAAAGTTATGGCACAATGCAGAAAACGCGTTTTCGGCCTGAGATAAGGTCGATTCAGGAACACCAAACATAAAAATGTTGAAAACTCTCGAAAAACACTTCAGACAGCTTAGATTTGATGTGCAACTACGAGAAAGACCCTTTCTGCTATCGTGGGAGGTGATAATATCATGTTCTGAAGCTTCCCTGCAAAGTTATGGCACAATGCGTAAAACGCGTTTTCAGCCTGAGATGAGGTTGATTTCATAACGCCAAACATAAAAATGTTGATAACTCAGGAAAAACTCTACAGACAGCTTAGATTTGATGTGCAACTACTAGAAATACCCTTTCTGCTCTAGTGGGAGGTGAAAATTTCATGTTGTAAAGCTTCCCTGCAAAGTTATGGCACAATGCAGAAAACGCGTTTTCAGCCTGAGATAAGGTGGGTTCCAGAACGCCAAACATAAAAATGTTGATAACTTTGGAAATACACTTCAGACAGCTTAGATTTGATGTATGTGCAACTACTAGAAATACCCTTTCTGCTATAATGGGAAGAGAAAATTTCATGTTCTGAAGTCTCCCTGCAAAGTTATGGCACAATGCAGAAAACGCGTTTTCAGCCTGAGATAAGGTGGGTTCCAGAACGCCAAACATAAAAATGTTGATAACTTTGGAAAAACACTTCAGACAGCTTAGTTTTGATGTGCAACTACTAGAAAGACCCTTTCTGCTATAGTGGGAGGTTAAAATTTCATGTTCTGAAGCTTCCCTGCAAAGTTATGGCACAATGCAGAAAACACGTTTTCAACCTGAGATTAGGTGGGTTCCAGAACGCCAAACATAAAAATGTTGATAACTTTGGAAAAACACTTTCGACAGCTTAGATTTGATGTGCATCTACTAGAAAGACCCTTTCTTCTATAGTGGGAGGTGAAAATTTAATGTTCTGAAGCTTCCCTACAAAGTTATGCCACAATGCAGGAAACGCGTTTTCAGCCTGAGATAAGGTCGATTCCGGAACGCCAAACATAAAAATATTGATAACTTTGGAAAAACACTTCAGACAGCTTAGATTTGATGTGCAATTAGTAGAAAGACCCTTTCTGCTATATTGGGAGTTGAAAATTTCATGTTCTGAAGCTTTCCTGCACAGTTATGGCACAATGCGTAAAACGCGTTTTCAGCCTGAGATAAGGTTGATTCCGGAACGCCAAACATAAGAATGTTGATAACTTTAGAAAAACCCTTTCTGCTATAGTGGGATGTTAAAATTTCATGTTCTGAAGCTTCCCTGCAAAGTTATGGCACAATGCGTAAATCGTGTTTTCAGCCTGAGATAAGGTCGATTCCGGAACGCCAAACATAAAAGTGTTGATAACTTTGGAAAAACACTTCAAACAGCTTTGATTTGATGTGCACCTACTCGAAAGACCCTTTCTGCTATAGTGGGAAGAGAAATTTTCATGTTCTGAAGCTTCCCTGCAAAGTTATGGCACAATGCAGAAAACGCGTTTTCGGCCTGAGATAAGGTCGATTCAGGAACACCAAACATAAAAATGTTGAAAACTCTCGAAAAACACTTCAGACAGCTTAGATTTGATGTGCAACTACGAGAAAGACCCTTTCTGCTATCGTGGGAGGTGATAATATCATGTTCTGAAGCTTCCCTGCAAAGTTATGGCACAATGCGTAAAACGCGTTTTCAGCCTGAGATGAGGTTGATTTCATAACGCCAAACATAAAAATGTTGATAACTCAGGAAAAACTCTACAGACAGCTTAGATTTGAAGTGCAACTACTAGAAATACCCTTTCTGCTCTAGTGGGAGGTGAAAATTTCATGTTGTAAAGCTTCCCTGCAAAGTTATGGCACAATGCAGAAAACGCGTTTTCAGCCTGAGATAAGGTGGGTTCCAGAACGCCAAACATAAAAATGTTGATAACTTTGGAAATACACTTCAGACAGCTTAGATTTGATGTATGTGCAACTACTAGAAATACCCTTTCTGCTATAATGGGAAGAGAAAATTTCATGTTCTGAAGTCTCCCTGCAAAGTTATGGCACAATGCAGAAAACGCGTTTTCAGCCTGAGATAAGGTGGGTTCCAGAACGCCAAACATAAAAATGTTGATAACTTTGGAAAAACACTTCAGACAGCTTAGTTTTGATGTGCAACTACTAGAAAGACCCTTTCTGCTATAGTGGGAGGTTAAAATTTCATGTTCTGAAGCTTCCCTGCAAAGTTATGGCACAATGCAGAATACACGTTTTCAACCTGAGATTAGGTGGGTTCCAGAACGCCAAACATAAAAATGTTGATAACTTTGGAAAAACACTTTCGACAGCTTAGATTTGATGTGCAACTACTAGAAAGACCCTTTCTGCTATAGTGGGAGGTTAAAATTTCATGTTCTGAAGCTTCCCTGCAAAGTTATGGCACAATGCGTGAAACGCGATTTCAGCCTGAGATGAGGTTGATTTCAGAACGCCAAACATAAAAATGTTGATAACTCAGGAAAAACTCTACAGACAGCTTAGATTTGATATGCAACTACTAGAAATACCCTTTCTGCTCTAGTGGGAGGTGAAAATTTCATGTTCTTAAGCTTCCCTGCAAAGTTATGGCAGAATGCGTAAATCGTGTTTTCAGCCTGAGATAAGGTCGATTCCGGAACGCCAAACATAAAAGTGTTGATAACTTTCGAAAAACACTTCAGACAGCTTAGATTTGATGTGCAACTACAAGAAAGACCCTTTCTGCTCTAGTGGGAGGTGAAAATGTCATGTTCTAAAGCTTCCCTGCAAAGTTATGGCACAATGCAGAAAACGCGTTTTCAGCCTGAGATAAGGTGGGTACCAGAACGCCAAACATAAAAATGTTGATAACTTTGGAAATGCACTTCAGACAGCTTAGATTTGATGTGCAACTACTAGAAAGACCCTTTCTTCTATAGTGGGAGGTGAAAATTTCATGTTCTGAAGCTTCCCTACAAAGTTATGCCACAATGCAGGAAACGCGTTTTCAGCCTGAGATGAGGTCGATTCCGGAACGCCAAACATAAAAATATTGATAACTTTGGAAAAACACTTCAGACAGCTTAGATTTGATGTGCATCTACTAGAAAGACCCTTTCTTCTATAGTGGGAGGTGAAAATTTAATGTTCTGAAGCTTCCCTACAAAGTTATGCCACAATGCGTAAAACGCGTTTTCAGCCTGAGATAAGGTCGATTCCGGAACGCCAAACATAAAAATATTGATAACTTTGGAAAAACACTTCAGACAGCTTAGATTTGATGTGCAATTACTAGAAAGACCCTTTCTGCTATATTGGGAGTTGAAAATTTCATGTTCTGAAGCTTTCCTGCACAGTTATGGCACAATGCGTAAAACGCGTTTTCAGCCTGAGATAAGGTTGATTCCGGAACGCCAAACATAAGAATGTTGATAACTTTAGAAAAACCCTTTCTGCTATAGTGGGATGTTAAAATTTCATGTTCTGAAGCTTCCCTGCAAAGTTATGGCACAATGCGTAAATCGTGTTTTCAGCCTGAGATAAGGTCGATTCCGGAACGCCAAACATAGAAGTGTTGATAACTTTGGAAAAACACTTCAAACAGCTTTGATTTGATGTGCACCTACTCGAAAGACCCTTTCTGCTATAGTGGTAAGAGAAATTTTCATGTTCTGAAGCTTCCTTGCAAAGTTATGGCACAATGCAGAAAACGCGTTTTCGGCCTGAGATAAGGTCGATTCAGGAACACCAAACATAAAAATGTTGAAAACTCTCGAAAAACACTTCAGACAGCTTAGATTTGATGTGCAACTACGAGAAAGACCCTTTCTGCTATAGTGGGAGGTGATAATATCATGTTCTGAAGCTTCCCTGCAAAGTTATGGCACAATGCGTAAAACGCGTTTTCAGCCTGAGATGAGGTTGATTTCATAACGCCAAACATAAAAATGTTGATAACTCAGGAAAAACTCTACAGACAGCTTAGATTTGATGTGCAACTACTAGAAATACCCTTTCTGCTCTAGTGGGAGGTGAAAATTTCATGTTGTAAAGCTTCCCTGCAAAGTTATGGCACAATGCAGAAAACGCGTTTTCAGCCTGAGATAAGGTGGGTTCCAGAACGCCAAACATAAAAATGTTGATAACTTTGGAAATACACTTCAGACAGCTTAGATTTGATGTATGTGCAACTACTAGAAATACCCTTTCTGCTATAATGGGAAGAGAAAATTTCATGTTCTGAAGTCTCCCTGCAAAGTTATGGCACAATGCAGAAAACGCGTTTTCAGCCTGAGATAAGGTGGGTTCCTGAACGCCAAACATAAAAATGTTGATAACTTTGGAAAAACACTTCAGACAGCTTAGATTTGATGTGCAACTACTAGAAAGACCCTTTCTGCTATAGTGGGAGGTTAAAATTTCATGTTCTGAAGCTTCCCTGCAAAGTTATGGCACAATGCAGAAAACACGTTTTCAACCTGAGATTAGGTGGGTTCCAGAACGCCAAACATAAAAATGTTGATAACTTTGGAAAAACACTTTCGACAGCTTAGATTTGATGTGCAACTACTAGAAAGACCCTTTCTGCTATAGTGGGAGGTTAAAATTTCATGTTCTGAAGCTTCCCTGCAAAGTTATGGCACAATGCGTGAAACGCGATTTCAGCCTGAGATGAGGTTGATTTCAGAACGCCAAACATAAAAATGTTGATAACTCAGGAAAAACTCTACAGACAGCTTAGATTTGATATGCAACTACTAGAAATACCCTTTCTGCTCTAGTGGGAGGTGAAAATTTCATGTTCTTAAGCTTCCCTGCAAAGTTATGGCAGAATGCGTAAATCGTGTTTTCAGCCTGAGATAAGGTCGATTCCGGAACGCCAAACATAAAAGTGTTGATAACTTTCGAAAAACACTTCAGACAGCTTAGATTTGATGTGCAACTACAAGAAAGACCCTTTCTGCTCTAGTGGGAGGTGAAAATGTCATGTTCTAAAGCTTCCCTGCAAAGTTATGGCACAATGCAGAAAACGCGTTTTCAGCCTGAGATAAGGTGGGTACCAGAACGCCAAACATAAAAATGTTGATAACTTTGGAAATGCACTTCAGACAGCTTAGATTTGATGTGCAACTACTAGAAAGACCCTTTCCACTATAGTGGGAGGTGAAAATTTCATGTTCTGAAGCTTCCCTGCAAAGTTATGCCACAATGCAGGAAACGCGTTTTCAGCCTGAGATAAGGTCGATTCCGGAACGCCAAACATAAAAATATTGATAACTTTGGAAAAACACTTCAGACAGCTTAGATTTGATGTGAAACTACTAGAAAGACCCTTTCTGCTATATTGGGAGTTGAAAATTTCATGTTCTGAAACTTTCCTGCAAAGTTATGGCACAATGCGTAAAACGCGTTTTCAGCCTGAGATAAGGTTGATTCCGGAACGCCAAACATAAGAATGTTGATAACTTTAGAAAAACCCTTTCTGCTATAGTGGGATGTTAAAATTTCATGTTCTGAAGCTTCCCTGCAAAGTTATGGCACAATGCGTAAAACGTGTTTTCAGCCTGAGATAAGGTCGATTCCGGAACGCCAAACATAAAAGTGTTGATAACTTTGGAAAAACACTTCAAACAGCTTTGATTTGATGTGGAACTACCAGAAAGACCCTTTCTGCTATATTGGGAGTTGAAAATTTGATGTTGTGAAGCTTTCCTGCAAAGTTATGGCACAATGCGTAAAACGCGTTTTCAGCCTGAGATAAGGTTGATTCCGGAACGCCAAACATAAAAATGTTGATAACTTTAGAAGAACACTTCAAGACAGCTTAGATTTGATGTGCAACTACTAGAAAGACCCTTTCTGCTATAGTGGGAGGTGATAATATCATGTTCTGAAGCTTCCCTGCAAAGTTATGGCACAATGCGTAAAACGCGTTTTCAGCCTGAGATGAGGTTGATTTCAGAACGCCAATCATAAAAATGTTGATAACTTTGGAAATACACTTCAGACAGCTTAGATTTGATGGGCAACTACTAGAAAGACCCTTTCTGCTATAGTGGGAGGTGAAAATTTCATGTTGTGAAGCTTCCCTGCAAAGTTATGGCACAATGCGTGAAACGCGTTTTCAGCCTGAGATGAGGTTGATTTCAGAACGTCAAACATAAAAATGTTGATAACTCAGGAAAAACACTTCAGACAGCTTAGATTTGATGTGCGACTACTAGAAAGACCCTTTCTGCTATAGTGGGATATGAAAATTTCATGTTCTGAAGCTTCCCTGCAAAGTTATGGCAGAATGCGTAAATCGTGTTTTCAGCCTGAGATAAGGTCGATTCCGGAACGCCAAACATAAAAGTGTTGAAAACTTTCAAAAAACACTTCAGACAGCTTAGATTTGATGTGCAACTACGAGAAAGACCCTTTCTGCTATAGTGGGAGGTGAAAATTCCATGTTCTGAAGCTTCCCTGCAAAGTTATGGCACAATGCAGAAAACGCGTTTTCAGCCTGAGATAAGTGGGTTCCAGAACGCCAAACATAAAAGTGTTGATAACTTTGGAAAAACACTTCAGACAGCTTAGATTTGATGTGCAACTACTAGAACGACCCTATCTGCTATAGTGGGAGGCGCACATTTCATGCTCTGAAGCTTCCCTGAAAAGTTATGGCACTATGCAGAAAACGCGTTTTCAGCCTGAGATTAGGTGGGTTCCAGAACGCCAAACATAAAAATGTTGATAACTTTGGAAAAACACTTCAGACAGCTTAGATTTGATGTGCAACTACTAGAAAGACCCTTGCTGCTACAGTGGGATTTGAAAATTTCATGTTCTGAAGCTTCCCTGCAAAGTTATGGCACAATGCGTAAAACACGTTTTCAGCCTGAGATAAGCTTGATTCCGGATCGCCAAACATAAGAATGTTGATAACTTTGGAAAAACACTTCAGACAGCTTAGATTTGATGTGCAACTACTAGAAAGACCCTTTCTGCTATAGTGGGATGTTAAAATTTCATGTTCTGAAGCTTCCCTGCAATGTTATGGCACAATGCAGAAAACGCGTTTTCAGCCGGAGATAAGGTCGATTCCGTAACGCCAAACATAAAAATGTTGATAACTTTGGAAAAACACTTCAAACAGTTTAGGTTTGATGTGCAACTACTAGAAAGACCCTTTCTGCTATAGTGGGGGGTGAAAACTTCATGTTCTGAAGCTTCCCTGCAAAGTTATGGCACAATGCAGAAAACGCGTTTTCAGCCTGAGATAAGGTGGGTTCCAGAACGCCAAACATAAAAATGTTGATAACTTTGGAAAAACACTTCAGACAGCTTAGATTTGATGTGCAACTACTAGAAAGACCCTTTCTCCTATAGTGGGAGGTAAAAATTTCATGTTCTGAAGCTTTCCTGCAAAGTTATGGCAAACTGTGTAAAACGCGTTTTCAGCCTGAGATAAGTTTGTTTCTGGAACGCCAAACATAAAAATATTGATAACTTTGGAAAAACACTTCAGACAGCTTAGATTTGATGTGAAACTACTAGAAAGACCCTTTCTGCTATAGTGGGAGTTGAAAATTTCATGTTCTGAAGCTTTCCTGCAAAGTTATGGCACAATGCGTAAGACGCGTTTTCAGCCTGAGATAAGGTTGATTCCGGAACGCCAAACATAAGAATGTTGATAGCTTTGGAAAAACACTTCAGACAGCTTAGATTTGATGTGCAACTACTAGAATGACCTTTTCTGCTATAGTGGGAGGTTAAAATTTCATGTTCTGAAGCTTCCCTGCAAAGTTATGGCACAATGCGTGAAACGCGATTTCAGCCTGAGATGAGGTTGATTTCAGAACGCCAAACATAAAAATGCTGATAACTCAGGAAAAACTCTACAGACAGCTTAGATTTGATATGCAACTACTAGAAATACCCTTTCTGCTCTAGTGGGAGGTGAAAATTTCATGTTCTTAAGCTTCCCTGCAAAGTTATGGCAGAATGCGTAAATCGTGTTTTCAGCCTGAGATAAGGTCGATTCCGGAACGCCAAACATAAAAGTGTTGATAACTTTCGAAAAACACTTCAGACAGCTTAGATTTGATGTGCAACTACAAGAAAGACCCTTTCTGCTCTAGTGGGAGGTGAAAATGTCATGTTCTAAAGCTTCCCTGCAAAGTTATGGCACAATGCAGAAAACGCGTTTTCAGCCTGAGATAAGGTGGGTACCAGAACGCCAAACATAAAAATGTTGATAACTTTGGAAATGCACTTCAGACAGCTTAGATTTGATGTGCAACTACTAGAAAGACCCTTTCCACTATAGTGGGAGGTGAAAATTTCATGTTCTGAAGCTTCCCTGCAAAGTTATGCCACAATGCAGAAAACGCGTTTTCAGCCTGAGATAAGGTCGATTCCGGAACGCCAAACATAAAAATATTGATAACTTTGGAAAAACACTTCAGACAGCTTAGATTTGATGTGCAACTACTAGAAAGACCCTTTCTGCTATATTGGGAGTTGAAAATTTCATGTTCTGAAACTTTCCTGCAAAGTTATGGCACAATGCGTAAAACGCGTTTTCAGCCTGAGATAAGGTTGATTCCGGAACGCCAAACATAAGAATGTTGATAACTTTAGAAAAACCCTTTCTGCTATAGTGGGATGTTAAAATTTCATGTTCTGAAGCTTCCCTGCAAAGTTATGGCACAATGCGTAAATCGTGTTTTCAGCCTGAGATAAGGTCGATTCCGGAACGCCAAACATAAAAGTGTTGATAACTTTGGAAAAACACTTCAAACAGCTTTGATTTGATGTGGAACTACCAGAAAGACCCTTTCTGCTATATTGGGAGTTGAAAATTTGATGTTGTGAAGCTTTCCTGCAAAGTTATGGCACAATGCGTAAAACGCGTTTTCAGCCTGAGATAAGGTTGATTCCGGAACGCCAAACATAAAAATGTTGATAACTTTAGAAGAACACTTCAAGACAGCTTAGATTTGATGTGCAACTACTAGAAAGACCCTTTTTGCTATAGTGGGAGGTGATAATATCATGTTCTGAAGCTTCCCTGCAAAGTTATGGCACAATGCGTAAAACGCGTTTTCAGCCTGAGATGAGGTTGATTTCAGAACGCCAATCATAAAAATGTTGATAACTTTGGAAATACACTTCAGACAGCTTAGATTTGATGGGCAACTACTAGAAAGACCCTTTCTGCTATAGTGGGAGGTGAAAATTTCATGTTCTGAAGCTTCCCTGCAAAGTTATGGCACAATGCGTGAAACGCGTTTTCAGCCTGAGATGAGGTTGATTTCAGAACGTCAAACATAAAAATGTTGATAACTCAGGAAAAACACTTCAGACAGCTTAGATTTGATGTGCGACTACTAGAAAGACCCTTTCTGCTATAGTGGGATATGAAAATTTCATGTTCTGAAGCTTCCCTGCAAAGTTATGGCAGAATGCGTAAATCGTGTTTTCAGCCTGAGATAAGGTCGATTCCGGAACGCCAAACATAAAAGTGTTGAAAACTTTCAAAAAACACTTCAGACAGCTTAGATTTGATGTGCAACTACGAGAAAGACCCTTTCTGCTATAGTGGGAGGTGAAAATTCCATGTTCTGAAGCTTCCCTGCAAAGTTATGGCACAATGCAGAAAACGCGTTTTCAGCCTGAGATAAGTGGGTTCCAGAACGCCAAACATAAAAGTGTTGATAACTTTGGAAAAACACTTCAGACAGCTTAGATTTGATGTGCAACTACTAGAACGACCCTATCTGCTATAGTGGGAGGCGCACATTTCATGCTCTGAAGCTTCCCTGAAAAGTTATGGCACTATGCAGAAAACGCGTTTTCAGCCTGAGATTAGGTGGGTTCCAGAACGCCAAACATAAAAATGTTGATAACTTTGGAAAAACACTTCAGACAGCTTAGATTTGATGTGCAACTACTAGAAAGACCCTTGCTGCTACAGTGGGATTTGAAAATTTCATGTTCTGAAGCTTCCCTGCAAAGTTATGGCACAATGCGTAAAACACGTTTTCAGCCTGAGATAAGCTTGATTCCGGATCGCCAAACATAAGAATGTTGATAACTTTGGAAAAACACTTCAGACAGCTTAGATTTGATGTGCAACTACTAGAAAGACCCTTTCTGCTATAGTGGGAGGTAAAAATTTCATGTTCTGAAGCTTTCCTGCAAAGTTATGGCAAACTGTGTAAAACGCGTTTTCAGCCTGAGATAAGTTTGTTTCTGGAACGCCAAACATAAAAATATTGATAACTTTGGAAAAACACTTCAGACAGCTTAGATTTGATGTGAAACTACTAGAAAGACCCTTTCTGCTATAGTGGGAGTTGAAAATTTCATGTTCTGAAGCTTTCCTGCAAAGTTATGGCACAATGCGTAAGACGCGTTTTCAGCCTGAGATAAGGTTGATTCCGGAACGCCAAACATAAGAATGTTGATAGCTTTGGAAAAACACTTCAGACAGCTTAGATTTGATGTGCAACTACTAGAATGACCTTTTCTGCTATAGTGGGAGGTTAAAATTTCATGTTCTGAAGCTTCCCTGCAAAGTTATGGCACAATGCAGAAAACACGTTTTCAACCTGAGATTAGGTGGGTTGCAGAACGCCAAACATAAAAATGTTGATAACTTTGGAAAAACACTTTCGACAGCTTAGATTTGATGTGCAACTACTAGAAAGACCCTTTCTGCTGTAGTGGGAGGTGAACATTTCATGTTCTGAAGCTTCCCTGAATAGTAATGGCACAATGCGTAAAACCCGTTTTCAGCCTGAGATATGGTCGATTCCGGAATGCCAAACATAAAACTGTTGATAACTTTGGAAAAACACATCAGACAGCTTAGATTTGATCTGCAACTACTAAAAAGACCCTTTCTGCTATAGTGGGAGGTGAACATTTCATGTTCTGAAGCTTCCCTGCAAAGTTATGGCACAATGCAGAAAACGCGTTTTCAGCTTGAGATAAGGTCGATTCCGGAACGCCAAACATAAAAATGTTGATCACTTTGGAAAAACACTTCAGACAGCTTAGACATGATGTGCAACTACTAGAAAGACCCTTTCGGCTATTGTGGGAGGTCAAAATGTCATGTTCTGAAGCTTCCCTGCAAAGTCATGGCACAATGCGTAACACGCGTTTTCAGCCTGAGATAAGGTCGATTCCGGAACGCCAAACAAAAAAATGTTGATAACTTTGGAAAAACACATCAGACAGCTTAGATTTGTTGTGCAACTACTAGAAAGACCCTTTCTGCTATAGTGGGAGGTGAAAATTTCATGTCCTGAAGCTTCCCTGCAAAGTTATGGCACAATGCAGAAAACGCGTGTTCAGCCTGAGATAAGGTGGGTTCCGGAACGCCAAACGTAAAAATATTGATAACTTTGGAAAAACATTTCAGACAGCTTAGATTTGATGTGCAACTACTAGAAAGACCCTTTCTGCTGTAGTGGGAGGTGAAAATTTCATGTTCTGAAGATTCCCTGCAAAGTTATGGCACAATGCAGAAAACGCGTTTTCAGCCTGAGATAAGGTCGATTCACGAACACCAAACATAAAAATGTTGAAAACTTTCGAAAAACACTTCAGACAGCTTAGATTTGATGTGCAACTACTAGAAAGACCTTTTCTGCTATAGTGGGAGGTGAACATTTCATGTTCTGAAGCTTCCCTGCAAATTTATGGCTCAATGCAGAAAACGCGTTTTCAGCTTGAGATAAGGTCGATTCCGGAACGCCAATCATAAAAATGTTGATAACCTTGGAAAAAAACTTCAGACAGCTATGATTTGATGTGCAACTACTAGAAAGACCCTTTCGGCTATTGTGGGAGGTGAAAATTTCATGTCCTGAACCTTCCTTGTAAAGTTATGGCACAATGCAGAAAAGACGTTTTCAGCCTGACAAAAGGTGGGTTCCGGAACGCCAAACATAAAAATGTTGATAACTTTGGAAAAACACTTCAGACAGCTTACATTTGATGTGCAACTTCTAGAAAGACCTTTTCTGCTCTAGTGGGAGGTGAACATTTCATGTTCTGAAGCTTCCCTGAAAAGTAATGGCACAATGCGTAAAACGCGTTTTCAGCCTGAGATAAGGTCGATTCCGGAATGCCAAACATAAAACTGTTGATAACTTTGGAAAAACACTTCAGAGAGCTTAGACATGATGTGCAACTACGAGAAAGACCCTTTCGGCTATTGTGGGAGGTCAAAATGTCATGTTCTGAAGCTTCCCTGCAAAGTCATGGCACAATGCGTAACACGCGTTTTCAGCCTGAGATAAGGTCGATTCCGGAACGCCAAACAAAAAAATGTTGATAACTTTGGAAAAACACATCAGACAGCTTAGATTTGTTGTGCAACTACTAGAAAGACCCTTTCTGCTATAGTGGGAGGTGAAAATTTCATGTTCGGAAGCTTCCCTGCAAAGTTATGGCACAATGCAGACAACGCGTTTTCAGCCTGAGATAATGTCGATTCTAGAACGCCAAACATAAAAATGTTGATAACTTTCGAAAAACACTTCAGAGAGCTTAGATTTGATGTGCAACTACTAGAATGACCCTTTCTGCTATATTTTGAGGTGAAAATTTCATGTTCTGAAGCTTCCCTGCAAAGTTGTGGCACAATGCAGAAATCGCGTTTTCAGCTTGAGATAAGGTTGATTCCGAAACGCCAAACATAAAAATGTTGATAACTTTCGAAAAACACTTCAGACAGCTTAGATTTGATGTGCAACTACTAGAAAGACCCTTTCTGCTATAGTGGGAGGTGAACATTTCATGTTCTGAAGCTTCCCTGCAAAGTTATTGCACAATGCGTAAAATGCGTTTTCAGCCTGTGATAATGTTGATTCTAGAACGCCAAACATAAAAATGTTGATAACTTTCGAAAAACACTTCAGAGAGCTTAGATTTGATGTGCAACTACTAGAAAGACCCTTTCTGCTATACTTTGAGGTGAAAATTTCATGTTCTGAAGCTTCCCTGCAAAGTTATTGCACAATGCGTAAAATGCGTTTTCAGCCTAAGATAAGGTCGATTCCGAAACGCCAAACATAAAAAATGTTGATAACTTTGGAGAAACACATCAGATAGCTTAGATTTGTTGTGCAACTACTAGAAAGACCCTTTATGCTATAGTGGGAGGTTAAAATTTCATGTTCGGAAGCTTCCATGCAAAGTTATGGCACAATGCAGACAACGCGTTTTCAGCCTGAGATAATGTCGATTCTGGAACGCCAAACATAAAAATGTTGATAACTTTCGAAAAACACTTCAGACAGCTTAGATTTGATGTGCAACTACTAGAAAGACCCTTTCTGCTATAGTGGGATGTGAACATTTCATGTTCTGAAGCTTCCCTGCAAAATTATTGCACAATGTGTAAAACGCGTTTTCAGCCTAACATAAGGTCGATTCCGGAACGCCAAACATAAAAATGTTGATAACTTTCGAAAAACACTTCAGACAGCTTAGATTTGTTGTGCAACTACTGGAAAGACCCTTTCTGCTATAGTGGGATGTTAAAATTTAATGTTCTGAAGCTTCCCGGCAAAGTTATGGCACAATGCAGAAAACCTGTTTTCAGCCTAAGATAAGGTGGTTTCCAGAACGCCAAACATAAAAATGTTGATAACTTTGGAAATACACTTCAGACAGCTTAGATTTGATGTGCAACTACTAGAAATACCCTTTCTGCTATAGTGGGAGGAGAAAATTTCATGTTCTAAATCTTCCCTGCAAAGTTATGGCACAATGCAGAAAACGCGTTTTCAGCCTGAGATAAGGTGGGTACCAGAACGCCAAACATAAAAATGTTGACAACTTTGGAAATACACTTCAGACAGCTTAGATTTGATGTGCAACTACTAGAAATACCCTTTCTGCTATAGTGGGAGGAGAAAATTTCATGTTCTGAAGTCTCCCTGCAAAGTTATGGCACAATGCAGAAAACGCGTTTTCAGGCAGAGATAAGGTGGGTTCCAGAACGCCAAACATAAAAATGTTGATAACTTTGGAGAAATACTTCAGACATCTTAGATTCGATGTGCAACTACTAGAAAGACCCTTTCTTCTATAGTGGGAGGTGAAAATTTAATGTTCTGAAGCTTCCCTGCAAAGTTATGGCACAATGCAGAAAACCTGTTTTCAGCCTGAGATAAGGTGGTTTCCAGAACGCCAAACATAAAAATGTTGATAACTTTGGAAAAACACTTCAGACAGCTTAGATTTGATGTGCAACTACTAGAAAGACCCTTTCTGCTACAGTGGGAGGTGAAAATTTCATGTTCTGAAGCTTCCCTACAAAGTTATGCCACAATGCAGGACACGCGTTTTCAGCCTGAGATAAGGTCGATTCCGGAACGCCAAACATAAAAATATTGATGACTTTGGAAAAACACTTCAGACAGCTTAGATTTGATGTGCAACTACTAGAAAGACCCTTTCTGCTATAGTGGGAGGTTAAAATTTCATGTTCTGAAGCTTCCCTGCAAAGTTATGGCACAATGCGTGAAACGCGTTTTCAGCCTGAGATGAGGTTGATTTCAGAACGCCAAACATAAAAATGTTGATAACTCAGGAAAAACTCTACAGACAGCTTAGATTTGATGTGCAACTCCTAGAAATACCCTTTCTGCACTAGTGGGAGGTGAAAATTTCATGTTCTAAAGCTTCCCTGCAAAGTTATGGCACAATGCGTGAAACGCGTTTTCAGCCTGAGATGAGGTTGATTTCAGAACGCCAAACATAAAAATGTTGATAACTCAGGAAAAACTCTACAGACAGCTTAGATTTGATGTGCAACTACTAGAAATACCCTTTCTGCACTAGTGGGAGGTGAAAATTTCATGTTCTGAAGCTTCCCTGCAAAGTTATGGCACAATGCAGAAAACGCGTTTTCAGCCGGAGATAAGGTCGATTCCGAAACACCAAACATAAAAATGTTGATAACTTTGGAAAAACACTTTCGACAGCTTAGATTTGATGTGCAACTACTAGAAAGACCCTTTCTGCTATAGTGGGAGATAAAAATTTCATGTTCTGAAGCTTCCCTGCAAAGTTATGGCACAATGCAGAAAACGCGTTTTCAGCCTGAGATAAGGTCGATTCCGGAACGCCAAACATAAAAATGTTGATAACTTTGGAAAAACACTTCAGACAGCTTAGATTTGATGTGAGACTACAAGAAAGACCCTTTCTGCTATAGTGGGATATGAAAATTTCATGTTCTGAAGCTTCCCTGCAAAGTTATGGCACAATGCAGAAAACGCGTTTTCGGTCTGAGATAAGGTCGATTCAGGAACACCAAACATAAAAATGTTGAAAACTTTCGAAAAACACTTCAGACAGCTTAGATTTGATGTGCAACTACAAGAAAGACCCTGTCTGCTACAGTGGGAGGCGAACATTTCATGTTCTGAAGCTTCTCTGCAAAGTTATGGCACAATGCAGGAAACACGTTTTCAGCCTGAGATAAGGTTGATTCCGGGACGCCAAAAACAAGAATGTTGATAACTTTGGAAAAACACTTCAGACAGCTTAGATTTGATGTGCAACTATTAGAAAGACCCTATCTGCTATAGTGGGAGGCGAACATTTCATGTTCTGAAGCTTCTCTGCAAAGTTATGGCACAATGCAGGAAACACGTTTTCAGCCTGAGATAAGGTTGATTCCGGAACGCCAAACATAAAAATGTTGATAACTTTAGAAAAAGACTTCAAGACAGCTTAGATTTGATGTGCAACTACTAGAAAGACCCTTTCTGCTATAGTGGGAGGTTAAAATTTCATTTTCTGAAGCTTCCCTGCAAAGCTATCGCACAATGCGTAAAACACGTTTTCAGCCTGAGATGAGGTTGATTCCGGAACGCCAAACATAAGAATTTTGATAACTTTAGAAAAACACTTCAGACAGCTTAGATTTGATGTGCAACTACTAGAAAGACCCTTTCTGCTATAGTGAGATGTTAAAATGTCATGTTCTGAAGCTTCCCTGCAAAGTTATGGCACAATGCATGAAACGCTTTTTCAGCCTGAGATAAGGTGGGTTCCCGAACGCCAAACATAAAAATGTTGAAAACTTTGGAAAAACACTTCAGACAGCTTAGATTTGATGAGCAACGACTAGAAAGACCCTTTCTGCTGTAGTAGGATGTGAAAATGTAATGTTCTGAAGCTTTATGCAAAGTTATGGCACAATGCGTAAAACGCGTTTTCAGCCTGAGATAAGCTCGATTCCGTAACGCTAAACATAAAAATGTTGAGAACTTTGGAAAAACACTTCAGACAGCTTCGATTTGATGTGCAACTATTAGAAATACCCTATATGCTATTGTGGGAGGTGAAAATTTCATGTTCTGAACCTTCCCTTAGAATATATGGCACAATGCAGAAAACGCGTTTTGAGTCTCAGATAACGTGGGTTTCGGAACGCCAAAAATAAAATTGTTGACAACTTTGGAAAAACACTTCAGACAGCATAGATTTGATGTGCAACTACTAGAAAGACCCTTTCTGCTATAGTGGGAGGTGAAAATATCATGTTCTGAAGCTTCCCTGCAAAGTTATGGCACAATGCGTAAAACGCGTTTTCAGCCTGAGATGAGGTTGATTTCAGAACGCCAAACATAAAAATGTTGATAACTCAGGAAAAACTCTACAGACAGCCTAGATTTGATGTGCAACTACTAGAAATACCCTTTCTGCACTAGTGGGAGGTGAAAATTTCATGTTCTAAAGCTTTCCTGCAAAGTTATGGCACAATGGAGAAAACGCGTTTTCAGCCGGAGATAAGGTCGATTCCGAAACGCCAAACATAAAAATGTTGATAACTTTGGAAAAACACTTCAGACAGCTTAGATTTGATGTGAGACTACTAGAAAGACCCTTTCTGCTATTGTGGGATATGAAAATTTCATGTTCTGAAGCTTCCCTGCAAAGTTATGGCAGAATGCGTAAATCGTGTTTTCAGCCTGAGATAAGGTCGATTCCGGAACGCCAAACATAAAAGTGTTGATAACTTTGGAAAAACACTTCAAACAGCTTTGATTTGATGTGCACTTACTCGAAAGACCCTTTCTGCTATAGTGGGAGGTGAAATTTTCCTGTTCTGAAGCTTCCCTGCAAAGTTATGGCACAATGCAGAAAACGCGTTTTCGGCCTGAGATAAGGTCGATTCAGGAACACCAAACATAAAAATGTTGAAAACGTTCGAAAAACACTTCAGACAGCTTAGATTTGATGTGCAACTACTAGAAAGACCCTTTCTGCTACAGTGGGAGGTGAAAATTTCATGTTCTGAAGCTTAGCTACAAAGTTATGCCACAATGCAGGAAACACGTTTTCAGCCTGAGATAAGGTCGATTCTGGAACGCCAAACATAAAAATATTGATAACTTCGGAAAAACACTTCAGACAGCTTAGATTTGATGTGCAACTACTTGAAAGACCCTTTCTGCTATATTGTTAGTTGAAAATTTGATCTTGTGAAGCTTTCCTGCAAAGTTATGGCACAATGCGTAAAACGCGTTTTCAGCCTGAGATAAGGTTGATTCCGGAACGCCAAACATAAGAATTTTGATAACTTCAGAAAAACACTTCAGACCGCTTAGATTTGTTGTGGAACTACTGGAAAGACCCTTTCTGCTATAGCGGCAGGTTAAAATTTCATGTTCTGAAGCTTCCCTCCAAAGTTATGGCACAATGCAGAAAACGCTTTTACAGCCTGAGATAAGGTGGGTTCCGGAACGCCAAACATAAAAATGTTGATAACTTTCGAAAAACACTTCAAACAGCTTAGATTTGATGTGCAACTATTAGAAAAACCCTATCTGCTATAGTGGGAGGTGAAAATTTCATGTTCTGAGGCTTCCCTGCAAAGTTATGGCACAATGCAGAAAACGCGTTTTCAGCCTGAGATAAGGTCGATTCCGGAAAGCCAAACATAAAAATGTTGATATCTTTGGAAAAACACTTCAGACAGCTTAGATTTGATGTGCAACTACTGGAAAAAACCTTTCTGCTATAGTGGGAGTTGAAAATGTCATGTTCTGAAGCTTCCCTGCAAAGTTATGGCACAATGCAGAAAACGCGTTTTCAGCATGAGACAAGGTCAATTACGGAACGCCAAACATAAAAATATGATAACTTTGAAAAAACACTTCAGACAGCTTAGATTTGATGTGCAACTACTAGAAAGACCCTTTCTGCTATTGTGGGAGGTGAAAATTTTATGTTCTGAAGCTTCCCTGCAAAGTTATGGCACAATGCAGAAAACGCGTTTTCAGCCTGAGATAAGGTCGATTCCGGAACGCCAAACATAAAATTGTTGACAACTTTGGAAAAACACTTCAGACAGCTTAGATTTGATGTGCAACTACTAGAAAGACCCTTTCTGCTATAGTGGGAGGTGAAAATTTCATGTTCTGAAGTTTCCCTGCAAAGTTATGGCACAATGCAGAAAAGGCGTTTTCAATAAGGTGCGATCCGGAACGCCAAAAATAAAAATGTTGATAACTTTCGAAAAACACTTCAGACAGCTTAGATTTGTTGTGCAACTACTAGAAAGACCCTTTCTGCTATAGTGGGAGGTGAAAATTTCATGTTCTGAAGCTTTCCTCCAAAGGTATGGCACAATGCAGAAAACGCGCTTACAGAGTGAGATAAGGTGGGTTTCGGAACGCTAAACATAAAAATGTTGATAACTTTGGAAAAACACTTCAGACAGCTTATATTTGACGTGCAACTACTAGAAAGACCCTTTCTGCTACAGTGAGAGGTGAAAATTCCATATTCTTCAGCTTTCCTGCAAAGTGATGGCACAATGCAGAAAACGCGTTTTCAGCCTGAGATAAGGTTGATTCCGGAACGCCAAACATAAGAATGTTGATAACTTTGGAAAAACACTACGCACAGCTTACATTTGATGTGCAACTACTAGAAAGACCATTTCTGCTATAGTGGGAGGAGTAAATTTCAAGTTCTGAAACTTCCCTGCAAAGTTATGGCACAATGCAGAAAACGCGTTTTCAGCATTAGACAAGGTCAATTCCGGAACGCCAAACATAAAAATATGATAACTTTGAAAAAACACTTCAGACAGCTTAGATTTGATGTGCAACTACTAGAAAGACCCTTTCTGCTACAGTGGGAGGTGAAAATTTCATGTTCTGAAGCTTCCCTGCAAAGTTATGGCACAATGCAGAAAAGGCATTTTCAATAAGTTGCGATCCGGAACGCCAAACATAAAAATGTTGATAACTTTCGAAAAACACTTCAGACAGCTTAGATTTGTTGTGCAACTACTAGAAAGACCCTTTCTGCTATAGTGAGAGGTGAAAATTTCATATTCTTCAGCTTTCCTGCAAAGTGATGGCACAATGCAGAAAACGCGTTTTCAGCGTGAGATAAGGTTGATTCCGGAACGCCAAACATAAGAATGTTGATAACTTCTGAAAAACACTTCACACAGCTTACATTTGATGTGCAACTACTAGAAGGACCATTTCTGCTATAGTGGGAGGAGGAAATTTCAAGTTCTGAAACTTCCCTGCAAAGTTATGGCACAATGCAGAAAACGCGTTTTCAGCATGAGACAAGGTCAATTTCCCGGAACGGCAAACATAAAAATATGATAACTTTGAAAAAACACTTCAGACAGCTTAGATTTGATGTGCAACTACTAGAAAGACCCTTTCTGCTACAGTGGCAGGTGAAAATTTCATGTTCTGAAGCTTCCCTGCAGAGTTATGGCACAATGCGTAAAACGCGTTTTGAGCCTGAGATAAGGTCGATTCCGGAACGCCAAACATAAAAATGTTGATAACTTTGGAAAAACACTTCAGACAGCTTAGATTTGATGTGCACCTACTAGAAAGACCCTTTCTGCTATAGTGGGAGGTGAACACTTCATGTTCTGAAGCTTCCCTGCAAAGTTATGGCACAATGCGTAAAACGCGTTTTCAGCCTGAGATAAGGTTGATTCCGGAACGCCAAACATAAAAATGTTGATAACTTTGGAAAAACACATCAGACAGCTTAGATTTGATGTGCAACTACTAGAAAGACCATTTCTGCTATTGTGGGAGGTCATGATTTCATGTTCTGAAGCTTCCCTGCAGAGTTATGGCACAATGCGTAAAACGCGTTTTCAGCCTGAGATAAGGTCGATTCCGGAACGCCAAACATAAAAAAGTTGATAACTTTGGAAAACACTTCAGACAGCTTCGATTTGATGTGGAACTACAAGAAAGACCCTTTGCGCTATAGTGGGAGGTTTAAATTTAATGTTCAGAAGCTTCTCTGCAAAGTTATGGTACAATGCAGAAAACGCATTTTGAGCCAGAGATAAGGTCGATTCCGGAACGCCAAACATAAAAATGTTGATAACTTTGGAAAAACACTTCAGACAACTTAGATTTGATGTGCAACTGCTAGAAACACCCTTTCTGTTGTCGTGGGAGGTGAAAATTTCATGTTCTGAAGCTTCTCTGCAAAGTTATGGCACAATGCAGAAAAAGCGTTTTCAGCCTGAGATAAGGTGGGTTCCGGAACGCCAAACATAAAAATGTTGATAAGTTTGGAAAAACACTTCAGACAGCTTCGATTTGATGTGCAACTACTAGAAAGGCCCTTTCTGCTATAGTGGGAGGTGAAAATTTCATGTTCTGAAGCTTCCCTCCAAAGTTATGGCACAATGCAGAAAACGGATTTCAGCCTGAGATAAGGTCGATTCCGGAACGGCAATATAAAAATGTTGATAACCTTGGAAAAACACTTCAAACAGCTCAGATTTGATGTGCTACTACTAGAAAGACCCTTTCTGCTACAGTGGCATGTGAATATTTCATGTTCTGAAGCTTCTCTGCAAAGTTATGGCACAATGCAGAAAATGCGTTTTCAGCCTGAGATAAGGTGGGTTCCAGAACGCCAAACATAAAAATGTTGATAACATTGGAAAAACACTTATGACAGCTTCGATTTGATGTGCAACTAATAGAAAGGCCCTTTCTACTATAGTGGGAGGTGAAAATTCGATGTTCTGAAGCTTCCCTGCAAAGTTATGGCACAATGCGTAAAACGCGTTTTCAGCCTGAGATAAGGTTGATTCCGGAACGCCAAACACAAAAATGTTGATAACTTTGGAAAAACACTTCAGACAGCTTAGATTTGATGTGCAACTACTAGAAAGACCCTTTCTGCTATCGTGGGTGGTGAAAATTCGATGTTCTGAAGCTTCCCTGGAAAGTTATTGCACAATGCGTAAAACGCGTTTTCAGCCTGAGATAAGGTCGATTCCGGAACGCCAAACATAAAAATGTTGATAACTTTGGAAAAACACTTCAAACAGCTTAGATTTGATGTGCAACTACTAGAAAGACCCTTTCTACTATAGTGGGAGGTGAAAATTTCATGTTCTGAGGCTTCCCTGCAAAGTTATGGCACAATCCAGAAAAGACGTTTTCAGACTGAGATAAGGAGGGTTCCGGAACGCCAAACATAAAAATGTTGATAACATTGGAAAAACACTTCAGACAGCTTAGTTTTGATGTACAACTACAAGACAGACTCTTTCTGCAATACTGGGAGGTGAAAATTTCATATTCTGATGCTTCCATGCAAAGTTATGGCACAAAGCAAAAAACACGTTTTCAGAATGAGATAAGGTGGGTTCAGTAACGCCAAACATAAAAATGTTGATAACTTTGGAAAAAATTTCAGACAGCTTAAATTTGATCTGCAACTACTAGAATGACCCTTTCTGCTATAGTGGGAGGTGAAATTTTCATGTGCTGAAGCTTTATGCAAAGTTATGGCACAATGCGTGAAACACGTTTTCAGCCTGAGATAAGGTCGATTCCGGAACACCAAACACAAAAATGTTGATAACTTTGTAAAAACACTTCAGACAGCTTAGATTTGATGTGCAACTACAAGACAGACCCTTTCTGCAAGAGTGGGAGGTTAAAATTTCATATTTTGAAGTTTCCTGCAAAGTTATGGCACAATGCAGAAAACAAGTTTTCAGCCTGAGATAAGGTGGGATCCCGAACGCCAAACATAAAAATGTTGATAACTTTGGAAAAACACTTCAGACAGCTTAGGTTTCACGTAAAACTACTAGAAAGACCCTTTCTGCTATAGTGGGAGGTGAAAATTTTATGTTCTGAACCTTCCCTTAGAATATATGGCACAATGCAGAAAATGCGTTTTCAGTCTGAGATAAGGTCGATTCCGGAACGACAAACACAAAAATGTTGATAACTTTCGAAAAACACTTCAGACAGCTTAGATTTGAAGTGTAACTACTATAAAGACCCTTTCTGCTATAGTGGGAGGTGAAAATTTCATGTTCTGAAGCTTCCCTGCAAAGTTATGGCACAATGCAGAAAACGCATCTTCAGCCTGATATAAGGTGGGTACCAGAACGCTAAACATAAAAATGTTGATGACTTTGGAAAAAACACTTCAGACAGCTCAGATTTGACGTGCAAGTAGGAGAAAGACCATTTCTGCTATAGTGGGTGGTGAAAATTCGATGTTCTGAAGCTTCCCTGCAAAGTTATGGCACAATGCACAAAACGCGTTTTCAGCCTGAGATAAGGTGCGTTCCGGAACGCCAAACGTAAAAATGTTGATAACTTTGGAACAACACTTCAGAGAGCTTAGATTTGATGTGCAACTACAAGAAAGACCCTTTCTGCTATGGTGGGAGGTGAAAATTTCATTTTCTGAAGCTTCCCTGAAAAGTTATGGCACAATGCGTAAAACGCGTTTTCAGCCTCAGATAAGGTCGATTCTGGAACGCCAAACATAAAAATGTTGATAACTATGGAAAAACACTTCAGACAGCTTAGATTTGATGTGCAACTACTAGGAAGACCCTTTCTGCTATAGTGGGAGTTGAAAATTTCATGTTCTGAAGCTTCCCTGAGAAGTTATGGCACAATGCACAAAACGCGTTTTCAGCCTGAGATAAGGTGGGTTCCGGAACGCCAAACGCAAAAATGTTGATAACTTTGGTACAACACTTCAGAGAGCTTAGATTTGATGTGCAACTACTAGAAAGACCCTTTCTGCTATAGTGGGAGGTGAAAATTTCATTTTCTGAAGCTTCCCTCCAAAGTTTTGGCAAAATGCGTAAAACGCGTTTTCAGCCTCAGATAAGGTCGATTCTGGAACGCCAAACATAAAAATTTTGATAACTTTGGAAAAACACTTAAAACAGCTTAGATTTGATGTGCAACTACTAGAAAGACCCTTTCTGCTTTAGTCGGAGGTGAACATTTCATGTTCTGAAGCTTCCCTGAGAAGTTATGGCACAATGCAGACAAGGCATTTTCAGCCTGAGATAAGGTCGATTCTGGAACGGCAAACATAAAAATGTAGATAACTTTCGAAAAACACTTCAGACTGCTTAGATTTGATGTGTAACTACTAGAAAGTCCCTTTCTGCTATAGTGGGAGGTGAAAATTTCATGTTCTAAAGGTTCCCTGCAAAGTTATGGCACAATGCGTAAAACGCGTTTTAAGCCTGAGATAAGGTCGATTCCGGAACGCCAAACATAAAAATGTTGATAACTTTGGAAAAACACTTCAGACAGCTTAGATTTGACGTGCAACTACTAGAAAGACCCTTTCTGCTTTAGTGGGAGGTGAACATTTCATGTTCTGAAGCTTCCCTGAGAAGTTATGGCACAATGCAGACAAGGCATTTTCAGCCTGAGATAAGGTCGATTCTGGAACGGCAAACATAAAAATGTAGATAACTTTCGAAAAACACTTCAGACTGCTTAGATTTGATGTGCAACTACTAGAAAGTCCCTTTCTGCTATAGTGGGAGGTGAAAATTTCATGTTCTAAAGGTTCCCTGCAAAGTTATGGCACAATGCGTAAAACGCGTTTTAAGCCTGAGATAAGGTCGATTCCGGAACGCCAAACATAAAAATGTTGATAACTTTGGAAAAACACTTCAGACAGCTTAGATTTGACGTGCAACTACTAGAAAGACCCTTTCTGCCATTGTGGGAGGTGAAAATTTCATGTTCTGAAGCTTCCCTGCAAAGTTATGGAACAATGCGTGAAACGCGTTTTCAGCCTGAGAAAAGGTCCATTCAGGAACGCCAAACATAAAAAAGTTGATAACTTTTGAAATACAGTTCAGGCAGCTTAGATTTGATGTGCAACTACTAGAAAGACCTTTTCTGCTATAGTGGAACTTTAAAATGTCATGTTCTGATGCATCCCTGCAAAGATATGGCACAATGCAGAAAACGGGTGTTCAGCCTGAGATAAGGTTGATTCCGGAACGCCAAACATAAAAATGTTGATAACTTTGGAAAGCCACTTCAGACAGCTTAGATTTGATGTGCAACTGCTAGAAAGACCCTTTCTGCTATAGTGGGAGGTTAAAATTTCATGTTCTGAAGCTTCCCTGCAAAGTTATGGCACAATGCGTGAAACGCGTTTTCAGCCTGAGATGAGGTTGATTTCAGAACGCCAAACATAAAAATGTTGATAACTCAGGAAAAACTCTACAGACAGCTTAGATTTGATATGCAACTACAAGAAATACCCTTTCTGCTCTAGTGGGAGGTGAAAATTTCATGTTCTTAAGCTTCCCTGCAAAGTTATGGCACAATGCAGAAAACGCGTTTTCAGCCTGAGATAAGGTGGGTACCAGAACGCCAAACATAAAAATGTTGATAACTTTGGAAATGCACTTCAGACAGCTTAGATTTGATGTGCAACTACTAGAAAGACCCTTTCTTCTATAGTGGGAGGTGAAAATTTCATGTTCTGAAGCTTCCCTGCAAAGTTATGGCACAATGCAGAAAACCTGTTTTCAGCCTGAGATAAGGTGGGTTCCAGAACGCCAAACATAAAAATGTTGATAACTTTGGAAAAACACTTCAGACAGCTTAGATTTGATGTGCAACTACGAGAAAAACCCTTTTTGCTACAGTGGGAGGTGAAAATTTCATGTTCTGAAGCTTCCCTACAAAGTTATGCCACAATGCAGGAAACGCGTTTTCAGCCTGAGATAAGGTCGATTCCGGAACGCCAAACATAAAAATATTGATAACTTTGGGAAAACACTTCAGACAGCTTAGATTTGATGTGCAACTACTAGAAAGACCCTTTCTGCTATATTGGGAGTTGAAAATTTCATGTTCTGAAGCTTTCCTGCAAAGTTATGGCACAATGCGTAAAACGCGTTTTCAGCCTGAGATAAGGTTGATTCCGGAACGCCAAACATAAGAATGTTGATAACTTTAGAAAAACCCTTTCTGCTATAGTGGGATGTTAAAATTTCATGTTCTGAAGCTTCCCTGCAAAGTTATGGCACAATGCGTAAATCGTGTTTTCAGCCTGAGATAAGGTCGATTCCGGAACGCCAAACATAAAAGTGTTGATAACTTTGGAAAAACACTTCAAACAGCTTTGATTTGATGTGCAACTACTAGAAAGACCCTTTCTGCTATATTGGGAGTTGAAAATTTGATGTTGTGAAGCTTTCCTGCAAAGTTATGGCACAATGCGTAAAACGCGTTTTCAGCCTGAGATAAGGTTGATTCCGGAACGCCAAACATAAAAATGTTGATAACTTTAGAAAAACACTTCAAGACAGCTTAGATTTGATGTGCAACTACTAGAAAGACCCTTTCTGCTATAGTGGGAGGTGATAATATCATGTTCTGAAGCTTCCCTGCAAAGTTATGGCACAATGCGTAAAACGCGTTTTCAGCCTGAGATGAGGTTGATTTCAGAACGCCAAACATAAAAATGTTGATAACTTTGGAAATACACTTCAGACAGCTTAGATTTGATGTGCAACTACTCGAAAGACCCTTTCTGCTATAGTGGGAGGTGAAAATTTCATGTTCTGAAGCTTCCCTGCAAAGTTATGGCACAATGCGTGAAACGCGTTTTCAGCCTGAGATGAGGTTGATTTAAGAACGTCAAACATAAAAATGTTGATAACTCAGGAAAAACACTTCAGACAGCTTTGATTTGATGTGAGACTACTAGAAAGACCCTTTCTGCTATAGTGGGATATGAAAATTTCATGTTCTGAAGCTTCCCTGCAAAGTTATGGCAGAATCCGTAAATCGTGTTTTCAGCCTGAGATAAGGTCGATTCCGGAACGCCAAACATAAAAGTGTTGAAAACTTTCGAAAAACACTTCAGACAGCTTAGATTTGATGTGCAACTACGAGAAAGACCCTTTCTGCTATAGTGGGATATGAAAATTTAATGTTCTGAAGCTTCCCTGCAAAGTTATGGCAGAATGCGTAAATCGTGTTTTCGGCCTGAGATGAGGTCGATTCCGGAACGCCAAACATAAAAGTGTTGAAAACTTTCGAAAAACACTTCAGACAGCTTAGATTTGATGTGCAACTACTCGAAAGACCCTTTCTGCTATAGTGGGAGGTGAAAATTTCATGTTCTGAAGCTTCCCTGCAAAGTTATGGCACAATGCGTGAAACGCGTTTTCAGCCTGAGATGAGGTTGATTTAAGAACGTCAAACATAAAAATGTTGATAACTCAGGAAAAACACTTCAGACAGCTTAGATTTGATGTGAGACTACTAGAAAGACCCTTTCTGCTATAGTGGGATATGAAAATTTCATGTTCTGAAGCTTCCCTGCAAAGTTATGGCAGAATCCGTAAATCGTGTTTTCAGCCTGAGATAAGGTCGATTCCGGAACGCCAAACATAAAAGTGTTGAAAACTTTCGAAAAACACTTCAGACAGCTTAGATTTGATGTGCAACTACGAGAAAGACCCTTTCTGCTATAGTGGGATATGAAAATTTCATGTTCTGAAGCTTCCCTGCAAAGTTATGGCAGAATGCGTAAATCGTGTTTTCAGCCTGAGATAAGGTCGATTCCGGAACGCCAAACATAAAAGTGTTGAAAACTTTCGAAAAACACTTCAGACAGCTTAGATTTGATGTGCAACTACGAGAAAGACCCGTTCTGCTATAGTGGGAGGTTAAAATTCCATGTTCTGAAGCTTCCCTGCAAAGTTATGGCACAATGCAGAAAACGTGTTTTCAGCCTGAGATAAGGTGGGTTCCAGAACGCCAAACATAAAAATGTTGATAACTTTGGAAAAACACTTCAGACAGCTTAGATTTGATGTGCAACTACTACAAAGACCCTATCTGCTATAGTGGGAGGTTAAAATTCCATGTTCTGAAGCTTCCCTGCAAAGTTATGGCACAATGCAGAAAACGCGTTTTCAGCCTGAGATTAGGTGGGTTCCAGAACGCCAAACATAAAAATGTTGATAACTTTGGAAAAACACTTCAGACAGCTTAGATTTGATGTGCAACTACTAGAAAGACCCTTTCTGCTACAGTGGGATTTGAAAATTTCATGTTCTGAAGCTTCCCTGCAAAGTTATGGCACAATGCGTAAAACACGTTTTCAGCCTGAGATAAGGTTGATTCCGGATCGCCAAACATAAGAATGTTGATAACTTTGGAAAAACACTTCAGACAGCTTAGATTTGATGTGCAACTACTAGAAAGACCCTTTCTGCTATAGTGGGATGTTAAAATTTCATGTCCTGAAGCTTCCCTGCAATGTTATGGCACAATGCAGAAAACGCGTTTTCAGCCGGAGATAAGGTCGATTCCGTAACGCCAAACATAAAAATGTTGATAACTTTGGAAAAACACTTCAGACATCTTAGATTTGATGTGCAACTACTAGAAAGCCACTTTCTGCTATAGTGGGAGGTGAAAATTTCATGTTCTGAAGCTTTCCAGCAAAGTTATGGCAAATTGTGTAAAACGCGTTTTCAGCCTGAGATTAGGTTGTTTCTGGAACGCCAAACATAAAAATGGAGTTAACTTTGGAAAAACACTTCAAACAGCTTAGGTTTGATGTGCAACTACTAGAAAGACCCTGTCTGCTATAGTGGGAGGAGAAAATTTCATGTTCTGAAGTCTCCATGCAAAGTTATGGCACAATGCAGAAAACGCGTTTTCAGCCTGAGATAAGGTGGGTTCCAGAACGCCAAACATAAAAATGTTGATAACTTTGGAAAAACACTTCAGACAGCTTAGATTTGATGTGAGACTACTAGAAAGAGCCTTTCTGCTATAGTGAGAGGTAAAAATTTCATGTTCTGAAGCTTTCCTGCAAAGTTATGGCAAACTGTGTAAAACGCGTTTTCAGCCTGAGATAAGTTTGTTTCTGGAACGCCAAACATAAAAATATTGATAACTTTGGAAAAACACTTCAGACAGCTTAGATTTGATGTGCAACTACTAGAAAGATCCTTTCTGCTATAGTGGGATGTTAAAATTTCATGTTCTGAAGCTTCCCTGCAAAGTTATGGCAAATTATGTAAAACGCGTTTTAAGGCTGAGATAAGGTGGGTTCCGGAACGCCAAACATAAAAATGTTGATAACTTTAGAAAAACACTTCAAGACAGCTTAGATTTGATGTGCAACTACTAGAATGACCTTTTCTGCTATAGTGGGAGGTTAAAATTTCATGTTCTGAAGCTTCCCTGCGAAGTTATGGCACACTGCAGAAAACACGTTTTCAGTCTGAGATAAGGTTGATTCCGGAATGCCAAACATAAAAATGTTGATAACTTTGGAAAAACACTTCAGACAGCTTAGATTTGATGTGCATCTACTAGAAAGACCCTTTCTTCTATAGTGGGAGGTGAAAATTTAATCTTCTGAAGCTTCCCTGCAAAGTTATGGCACAATGCGTAAATCGTGTTTTCAGCCTGAGATAAGGTCGATTCCGGAACGCCAAACATAAAAGTGTTGATAACTTTGGAAAAACACTTCAAACAGCTTTGATTTGATGTGCACCTACTCGAAAGACCCTTTCTGCTATAGTGGGAAGAGAAATTTTCATGTTCTGAAGCTTCCCTGCAAAGTTATGGCACAATGCAGAAAACGCGTTTTCGGCCTGAGATAAGGTCGATTCAGGAACACCAAACATAAAAATGTTGAAAACTCTCGAAAAACACTTCAGACAGCTTAGATTTGATGTGCAACTACGAGAAAGACCCTTTCTGCTATCGTGGGAGGTGATAATATCATGTTCTGAAGCTTCCCTGCAAAGTTATGGCACAATGCGTAAAACGCGTTTTCAGCCTGAGATGAGGTTGATTTCATAACGCCAAACATAAAAATGTTGATAACTCAGGAAAAACTCTACAGACAGCTTAGATTTGATGTGCAACTACTAGAAATACCCTTTCTGCTCTAGTGGGAGGTGAAAATTTCATGTTGTAAAGCTTCCCTGCAAAGTTATGGCACAATGCAGAAAACGCGTTTTCAGCCTGAGATAAGGTGGGTTCCAGAACGCCAAACATAAAAATGTTGATAACTTTGGAAATACACTTCAGACAGCTTAGATTTGATGTATGTGCAACTACTAGAAATACCCTTTCTGCTATAATGGGAAGAGAAAATTTCATGTTCTGAAGTCTCCCTGCAAAGTTATGGCACAATGCAGAAAACGCGTTTTCAGCCTGAGATAAGGTGGGTTCCAGAAATCCAAACATAAAAATGTTGATAACTTTGGAAAAACACTTCAGACAGCTTAGTTTTGATGTGCAACTACTAGAAAGACCCTTTCTGCTATAGTGGGAGGTTAAAATTTCATGTTCTGAAGCTTCCCTGCAAAGTTATGGCACAATGCAGAAAACACGTTTTCAACCTGAGATTAGGTGGGTTCCAGAACGCCAAACATAAAAATGTTGATAACTTTGGAAAAACACTTTCGACAGCTTAGATTTGATGTGCATCTACTAGAAAGACCCTTTCTTCTATAGTGGGAGGTGAAAATGTAATGTTCTGAAGCTTCCCTACAAAGTTATGCCACAATGCAGGAAACGCGTTTTCAGCCTGAGATAAGGTCGATTCCGGAACGCCAAACATAAAAATATTGATAACTTTGGAAAAACACTTCAGACAGCTTAGATTTGATGTGCAATTAGTAGAAAGACCCTTTCTGCTATATTGGGAGTTGAAAATTTCATGTTCTGAAGCTTTCCTGCACAGTTATGGCACAATGCGTAAAACGCGTTTTCAGCCTGAGATAAGGTTGATTCCGGAACGCCAAACATAAGAATGTTGATAACTTTAGAAAAACCCTTTCTGCTATAGTGGGATGTTAAAATTTCATGTTCTGAAGCTTCCCTGCAAAGTTATGGCACAATGCGTAAATCGTGTTTTCAGCCTGAGATAAGGTCGATTCCGGAACGCCAAACATAAAAGTGTTGATAACTTTGGAAAAACACTTCAAACAGCTTTGATTTGATGTGCACCTACTCGAAAGACCCTTTCTGCTATAGTGGGAAGAGAAATTTTCATGTTCTGAAGCTTCCCTGCAAAGTTATGGCACAATGCAGAAAACGCGTTTTCGGCCTGAGATAAGGTCGATTCAGGAACACCAAACATAAAAATGTTGAAAACTCTCGAAAAACACTTCAGACAGCTTAGATTTGATGTGCAACTACGAGAAAGACCCTTTCTGCTATCGTGGGAGGTGATAATATCATGTTCTGAAGCTTCCCTGCAAAGTTATGGCACAATGCGTAAAACGCGTTTTCAGCCTGAGATGAGGTTGATTTCATAACGCCAAACATAAAAATGTTGATAACTCAGGAAAAACTCTACAGACAGCTTAGATTTGAAGTGCAACTACTAGAAATACCCTTTCTGCTCTAGTGGGAGGTGAAAATTTCATGTTGTAAAGCTTCCCTGCAAAGTTATGGCACAATGCAGAAAACGCGTTTTCAGCCTGAGATAAGGTGGGTTCCAGAACGCCAAACATAAAAATGTTGATAACTTTGGAAATACACTTCAGACAGCTTAGATTTGATGTATGTGCAACTACTAGAAATACCCTTTCTGCTATAATGGGAAGAGAAAATTTCATGTTCTGAAGTCTCCCTGCAAAGTTATGGCACAATGCAGAAAACGCGTTTTCAGCCTGAGATAAGGTGGGTTCCAGAACGCCAAACATAAAAATGTTGATAACTTTGGAAAAACACTTCAGACAGCTTAGTTTTGATGTGCAACTACTAGAAAGACCCTTTCTGCTATAGTGGGAGGTTAAAATTTCATGTTCTGAAGCTTCCCTGCAAAGTTATGGCACAATGCAGAAAACACGTTTTCAACCTGAGATTAGGTGGGTTCCAGAACGCCAAACATAAAAATGTTGATAACTTTGGAAAAACACTTTCGACAGCTTAGATTTGATGTGCAACTACTAGAAAGACCCTTTCTGCTATAGTGGGAGGTTAAAATTTCATGTTCTGAAGCTTCCCTGCAAAGTTATGGCACAATGCGTGAAACGCGATTTCAGCCTGAGATGAGGTTGATTTCAGAACGCCAAACATAAAAATGTTGATAACTCAGGAAAAACTCTACAGACAGCTTAGATTTGATATGCAACTACTAGAAATACCCTTTCTGCTCCAGTGGGAGGTGAAAATTTCATGTTCTGAAGCTTCCCTGCAAAGTTATGGCAGAATCCGTAAATCGTGTTTTCAGCCTGAGATAAGGTCGATTCCGGAACGCCAAACATAAAAGTGTTGAAAACTTTCGAAAAACACTTCAGACAGCTTAGATTTGATGTGCAACTACGAGAAAGACCCTTTCTGCTATAGTGGGATATGAAAATTTCATGTTCTGAAGCTTCCCTGCAAAGTTATGGCAGAATGCGTAAATCGTGTTTTCGGCCTGAGATAAGGTCGATTCCGGAACGCCAAACATAAAAGTGTTGAAAACTTTCGAAAAACACTTCAGACAGCTTAGATTTGATGTGCAACTACTCGAAAGACCCTTTCTGCTATAGTGGGAGGTGAAAATTTCATGTTCTGAAGCTTCCCTGCAAAGTTATGGCACAATGCGTGAAACGCGTTTTCAGCCTGAGATGAGGTTGATTTAAGAACGTCAAACATAAAAATGTTGATAACTCAGGAAAAACTCTTCAGACAGCTTAGATTTGATGTGAGACTACTAGAAAGACCCTTTCTGCTATAGTGGGATATGAAAATTTCATGTTCTGAAGCTTCCCTGCAAAGTTATGGCAGAATCCGTAAATCGTGTTTTCAGCCTGAGATAAGGTCGATTCCGGAACGCCAAACATAAAAGTGTTGAAAACTTTCGAAAATCACTTCAGACAGCTTAGATTTGATGTGCAACTACGAGAAAGACCCTTTCTGCTATAGTGGGATATGAAAATTTCATGTTCTGAAGCTTCCCTGCAAAGTTATGGCAGAATGCGTAAATCGTGTTTTCAGCCTGAGATAAGGTCGATTCCCGGAACGCCAAACATAAAAGTGTTGAAAACTTTCGAAAAACACTTCAGACAGCTTAGATTTGATGTGCAACTACGAGAAAGACCCGTTCTGCTATAGTGGGAGGTTAAAATTCCATGTTCTGAAGCTTCCCTGCAAAGTTATGGCACAATGCAGAAAACGCGTTTTCAGCCTGAGATAAGGTGGGTTCCAGTACGCCAAACATAAAAATGTTGATAACTTTGGAAAAACACTTCAGACAGCTTAGATTTGATGTGCAACTACTACAAAGACCCTATCTGCTATAGTGGGAGGTTAAAATTCCATGTTCTGAAGCTTCCCTGCAAAGTTATGGCACAATGCAGAAAACGCGTTTTCAGCCTGAGATTAGGTGGGTTCCAGAACGCCAAACATAAAAATGTTGATAACTTTGGAAAAACACTTCAGACAGCTTAGATTTGATGTGCAACTACTAGAAAGACCCTTTCTGCTACAGTGGGATTTGAAAATTTCATGTTCTGAAGCTTCCCTGCAAAGTTATGGCACAATGCGTAAAACACGTTTTCAGCCTGAGATAGGGTTGATTTCGGATCGCCAAACATAAGAATGTTGATAACTTTGGAAAAACACTTCAGACAGCTTAGATTTGATGTGCAACTACTAGAAAGACCCTTTCTGCTATAGTGGGATGTTAAAATTTCATGTCCTGAAGCTTCCCTGCAATGTTATGGCACAATGCAGAAAACGCGTTTTCAGCCGGAGATAAGGTCGATTCCGTAACGCCAAACATAAAAATGTTGATAACTTTGGAAAAACACTTCAGACATCTTAGATTTGATGTGCAACTACTAGAAAGCCACTTTCTGCTATAGTGGGAGGTGAAAATTTCATGTTCTGAAGCTTTCCAGCAAAGTTATGGCAAATTGTGTAAAACGCGTTTTCAGCCTGAGATTAGGTTGTTTCTGGAACGCCAAACATAAAAATGGAGTTAACTTTGGAAAAACACTTCAAACAGCTTAGGTTTGATGTGCAACTACTAGAAAGACCCTGTCTGCTATAGTGGGAGGAGAAAATTTCATGTTCTGAAGTCTCCATGCAAAGTTATGGCACAATGCAGAAAACGCGTTTTCAGCCTGAGATAAGGTGGGTTCCAGAACGCCAAACATAAAAATGTTGATAACTTTGGAAAAACACTTCAGACAGCTTAGATTTGATGTGAGACTACTAGAAAGAGCCTTTCTGCTATAGTGAGAGGTAAAAATTTCATGTTCTGAAGCTTTCCTGCAAAGTTATGGCAAACTGTGTAAAACGCGTTTTCAGCCTGAGATAAGTTTGTTTCTGGAACGCCAAACATAAAAATATTGATAACTTTGGAAAAACACTTCAGACAGCTTAGATTTGATGTGAAACTACGAGAAAGACCCTTTCTGCTATAGTGGGAGTTGAAAATTTCATGTTCTGAAGCTTTCCTGCAAAGTTATGGCACAATGCGTAAGACGCGTTTTCAGCCTGAGATAACGTTGATTCCGGAACGCCAAACATAAGAATGTTGATAACTTTGGAAAAACACTTCAGACAGCTTAGATTTGATGTGCAACTACTAGAAAGATCCTTTCTGCTATAGTGGGATGTTAAAATTTCATGTTCTGAAGCTTCCCTGCAAAGTTATGGCAAATTATGTAAAACGCGTTTTAAGGCTGAGATAAGGTGGGTTCCGGAACGCCAAACATAAAAATGTTGATAACTTTAGAAAAACACTTCAAGACAGCTTAGATTTGATGTGCAACTACTAGAATGACCTTTTCTGCTATAGTGGGAGGTTAAAATTTCATGTTCTGAAGCTTCCCTGCGAAGTTATGGCACACTGCAGAAAACACGTTTTCAGTCTGAGATAAGGTTGATTCCGGAATGCCAAACATAAAAATGCTGATAACTTTGGAAAAACACTTCAGACAGCTTAGATTTGATGTGCATCTACTAGAAAGACCCTTTCTTCTATAGTGGGAGGTGAAAATTTAATCTTCTGAAGCTTCCCTACAAAGTTATGCAACAATGCAGGAAACGCGTTTTCAGCCTGAGATAAGGTCGATTCCGGAACGCCAAACATAAAAATATTGATAACTTTGGAAAAACACTTCAGACAGCTTAGATTTGATGTGCAATTAGTAGAAAGACCCTTTCTGCTATATTGGGAGTTGAAAATTTCATGTTCTGAAGCTTTCCTGCACAGTTATGGCACAATGCGTAAAACGCGTTTTCAGCCTGAGATAAGGTTGATTCCGGAACGCCAAACATAAGAATGTTGATAACTTTAGAAAAACCCTTTCTGCTATAGTGGGATGTTAAAATTTCATGTTCTGAAGCTTCCCTGCAAAGTTATGGCACAATGCGTAAATCGTGTTTTCAGCCTGAGATAAGGTCGATTCCGGAACGCCAAACATAAAAGTGTTGATAACTTTGGAAAAACACTTCAAACAGCTTTGATTTGATGTGCACCTACTCGAAAGACCCTTTCTGCTATAGTGGGAAGAGAAATTTTCATGTTCTGAAGCTTCCCTGCAAAGTTATGGCACAATGCAGAAAACGCGTTTTCGGCCTGAGATAAGGTCGATTCAGGAACACCAAACATAAAAATGTTGAAAACTCTCGAAAAACACTTCAGACAGCTTAGATTTGATGTGCAACTACGAGAAAGACCCTTTCTGCTATCGTGGGAGGTGATAATATCATGTTCTGAAGCTTCCCTGCAAAGTTATGGCACAATGCGTAAAACGCGTTTTCAGCCTGAGATGAGGTTGATTTCATAACGCCAAACATAAAAATGTTGATAACTCAGGAAAAACTCTACAGACAGCTTAGATTTGATGTGCAACTACTAGAAATACCCTTTCTGCTCTAGTGGGAGGTGAAAATTTCATGTTGTAAAGCTTCCCTGCAAAGTTATGGCACAATGCAGAAAACGCGTTTTCAGCCTGAGATAAGGTGGGTTCCAGAACGCCAAACATAAAAATGTTGATAACTTTGGAAATACACTTCAGACAGCTTAGATTTGATGTATGTGCAACTACTAGAAATACCCTTTCTGCTATAATGGGAAGAGAAAATTTCATGTTCTGAAGTCTCCCTGCAAAGTTATGGCACAATGCAGAAAACGCGTTTTCAGCCTGAGATAAGGTGGGTTCCAGAACGCCAAACATAAAAATGTTGATAACTTTGGAAAAACACTTCAGACAGCTTAGTTTTGATGTGCAACTACTAGAAAGACCCTTTCTGCTATAGTGGGAGGTTAAAATTTCATGTTCTGAAGCTTCCCTGCAAAGTTATGGCACAATGCAGAAAACACGTTTTCAACCTGAGATTAGGTGGGTTCCAGAACGCCAAACATAAAAATGTTGATAACTTTGGAAAAACACTTTCGACAGCTTAGATTTGATGTGCATCTACTAGAAAGACCCTTTCTTCTATAGTGGGAGGTGAAAATTTAATGTTCTGAAGCTTCCCTACAAAGTTATGCCACAATGCAGGAAACGCGTTTTCAGCCTGAGATAAGGTCGATTCCGGAACGCCAAACATAAAAATATTGATAACTTTGGAAAAACACTTCAGACAGCTTAGATTTGATGTGCAATTAGTAGAAAGACCCTTTCTGCTATATTGGGAGTTGAAAATTTCATGTTCTGAAGCTTTCCTGCACAGTTATGGCACAATGCGTAAAACGCGTTTTCAGCCTGAGATAAGGTTGATTCCGGAACGCCAAACATAAGAATGTTGATAACTTTAGAAAAACCCTTTCTGCTATAGTGGGATGTTAAAATTTCATGTTCTGAAGCTTCCCTGCAAAGTTATGGCACAATGCGTAAATCGTGTTTTCAGCCTGAGATAAGGTCGATTCCGGAACGCCAAACATAAAAGTGTTGATAACTTTGGAAAAACTCTTCAAACAGCTTTGATTTGATGTGCACCTACTCGAAAGACCCTTTCTGCTATAGTGGGAAGAGAAATTTTCATGTTCTGAAGCTTCCCTGCAAAGTTATGGCACAATGCAGAAAACGCGTTTTCGGCCTGAGATAAGGTCGATTCAGGAACACCAAACATAAAAATGTTGAAAACTCTCGAAAAACACTTCAGACAGCTTAGATTTGATGTGCAACTACGAGAAAGACCCTTTCTGCTATCGTGGGAGGTGATAATATCATGTTCTGAAGCTTCCCTGCAAAGTTATGGCACAATGCGTAAAACGCGTTTTCAGCCTGAGATGAGGTTGATTTCATAACGCCAAACATAAAAATGTTGATAACTCAGGAAAAACTCTACAGACAGCTTAGATTTGAAGTGCAACTACTAGAAATACCCTTTCTGCTCTAGTGGGAGGTGAAAATTTCATGTTGTAAAGCTTCCCTGCAAAGTTATGGCACAATGCAGAAAACGCGTTTTCAGCCTGAGATAAGGTGGGTTCCAGAACGCCAAACATAAAAATGTTGATAACTTTGGAAATACACTTCAGACAGCTTAGATTTGATGTATGTGCAACTACTAGAAATACCCTTTCTGCTATAATGGGAAGAGAAAATTTCATGTTCTGAAGTCTCCCTGCAAAGTTATGGCACAATGCAGAAAACGCGTTTTCAGCCTGAGATAAGGTGGGTTCCAGAACGCCAAACATAAAAATGTTGATAACTTTGGAAAAACACTTCAGACAGCTTAGTTTTGATGTGCAACTACTAGAAAGACCCTTTCTGCTATAGTGGGAGGTTAAAATTTCATGTTCTGAAGCTTCCCTGCAAAGTTATGGCACAATGCAGAAAACACGTTTTCAACCTGAGATTAGGTGGGTTCCAGAACGCCAAACATAAAAATGTTGATAACTTTGGAAAAACACTTTCGACAGCTTAGATTTGATGTGCAACTACTAGAAAGACCCTTTCTGCTATAGTGGGAGGTTAAAATTTCATGTTCTGAAGCTTCCCTGCAAAGTTATGGCACAATGCGTGAAACGCGATTTCAGCCTGAGATGAGGTTGATTTCAGAACGCCAAACATAAAAATGTTGATAACTCAGGAAAAACTCTACAGACAGCTTAGATTTGATATGCAACTACTAGAAATACCCTTTCTGCTCTAGTGGGAGGTGAAAATTTCATGTTCTTAAGCTTCCCTGCAAAGTTATGGCAGAATGCGTAAATCGTGTTTTCAGCCTGAGATAAGGTCGATTCCGGAACGCCAAACATAAAAGTGTTGATAACTTTCGAAAAACACTTCAGACAGCTTAGATTTGATGTGCAACTACAAGAAAGACCCTTTCTGCTCTAGTGGGAGGTGAAAATGTCATGTTCTAAAGCTTCCCTGCAAAGTTATGGCACAATGCAGAAAACGCGTTTTCAGCCTGAGATAAGGTGGGTACCAGAACGCCAAACATAAAAATGTTGATAACTTTGGAAATGCACTTCAGACAGCTTAGATTTGATGTGCAACTACTAGAAAGACCCTTTCTTCTATAGTGGGAGGTGAAAATTTCATGTTCTGAAGCTTCCCTACAAAGTTATGCCACAATGCAGGAAACGCGTTTTCAGCCTGAGATGAGGTCGATTCCGGAACGCCAAACATAAAAATATTGATAACTTTGGAAAAACACTTCAGACAGCTTAGATTTGATGTGCATCTACTAGAAAGACCCTTTCTTCTATAGTGGGAGGTGAAAATTTAATGTTCTGAAGCTTCCCTACAAAGTTATGCCACAATGCGTAAAACGCGTTTTCAGCCTGAGATAAGGTCGATTCCGGAACGCCAAACATAAAAATATTGATAACTTTGGAAAAACACTTCAGACAGCTTAGATTTGATGTGCAATTACTAGAAAGACCCTTTCTGCTATATTGGGAGTTGAAAATTTCATGTTCTGAAGCTTTCCTGCACAGTTATGGCACAATGCGTAAAACGCGTTTTCAGCCTGAGATAAGGTTGATTCCGGAACGCCAAACATAAGAATGTTGATAACTTTAGAAAAACCCTTTCTGCTATAGTGGGATGTTAAAATTTCATGTTCTGAAGCTTCCCTGCAAAGTTATGGCACAATGCGTAAATCGTGTTTTCAGCCTGAGATAAGGTCGATTCCGGAACGCCAAACATAGAAGTGTTGATAACTTTGGAAAAACACTTCAAACAGCTTTGATTTGATGTGCACCTACTCGAAAGACCCTTTCTGCTATAGTGGTAAGAGAAATTTTCATGTTCTGAAGCTTCCTTGCAAAGTTATGGCACAATGCAGAAAACGCGTTTTCGGCCTGAGATAAGGTCGATTCAGGAACACCAAACATAAAAATGTTGAAAACTCTCGAAAAACACTTCAGACAGCTTAGATTTGATGTGCAACTACGAGAAAGACCCTTTCTGCTATAGTGGGAGGTGATAATATCATGTTCTGAAGCTTCCCTGCAAAGTTATGGCACAATGCGTAAAACGCGTTTTCAGCCTGAGATGAGGTTGATTTCATAACGCCAAACATAAAAATGTTGATAACTCAGGAAAAACTCTACAGACAGCTTAGATTTGATGTGCAACTACTAGAAATACCCTTTCTGCTCTAGTGGGAGGTGAAAATTTCATGTTGTAAAGCTTCCCTGCAAAGTTATGGCACAATGCAGAAAACGCGTTTTCAGCCTGAGATAAGGTGGGTTCCAGAACGCCAAACATAAAAATGTTGATAACTTTGGAAATACACTTCAGACAGCTTAGATTTGATGTATGTGCAACTACTAGAAATACCCTTTCTGCTATAATGGGAAGAGAAAATTTCATGTTCTGAAGTCTCCCTGCAAAGTTATGGCACAATGCAGAAAACGCGTTTTCAGCCTGAGATAAGGTGGGTTCCAGAACGCCAAACATAAAAATGTTGATAACTTTGGAAAAACACTTCAGACAGCTTAGATTTGATGTGCAACTACTAGAAAGACCCTTTCTGCTATAGTGGGAGGTTAAAATTTCATGTTCTGAAGCTTCCCTGCAAAGTTATGGCACAATGCAGAAAACACGTTTTCAACCTGAGATTAGGTGGGTTCCAGAACGCCAAACATAAAAATGTTGATAACTTTGGAAAAACACTTTCGACAGCTTAGATTTGATGTGCAACTACTAGAAAGACCCTTTCTGCTATAGTGGGAGGTTAAAATTTCATGTTCTGAAGCTTCCCTGCAAAGTTATGGCACAATGCGTGAAACGCGATTTCAGCCTGAGATGAGGTTGATTTCAGAACGCCAAACATAAAAATGTTGATAACTCAGGAAAAACTCTACAGACAGCTTAGATTTGATATGCAACTACTAGAAATACCCTTTCTGCTCTAGTGGGAGGTGAAAATTTCATGTTCTTAAGCTTCCCTGCAAAGTTATGGCAGAATGCGTAAATCGTGTTTTCAGCCTGAGATAAGGTCGATTCCGGAACGCCAAACATAAAAGTGTTGATAACTTTCGAAAAACACTTCAGACAGCTTAGATTTGATGTGCAACTACAAGAAAGACCCTTTCTGCTCTAGTGGGAGGTGAAAATGTCATGTTCTAAAGCTTCCCTGCAAAGTTATGGCACAATGCAGAAAACGCGTTTTCAGCCTGAGATAAGGTGGGTACCAGAACGCCAAACATAAAAATGTTGATAACTTTGGAAATGCACTTCAGACAGCTTAGATTTGATGTGCAACTACTAGAAAGACCCTTTCCACTATAGTGGGAGGTGAAAATTTCATGTTCTGAAGCTTCCCTGCAAAGTTATGCCACAATGCAGGAAACGCGTTTTCAGCCTGAGATAAGGTCGATTCCGGAACGCCAAACATAAAAATATTGATAACTTTGGAAAAACACTTCAGACAGCTTAGATTTGATGTGAAACTACTAGAAAGACCCTTTCTGCTATATTGGGAGTTGAAAATTTCATGTTCTGAAACTTTCCTGCAAAGTTATGGCACAATGCGTAAAACGCGTTTTCAGCCTGAGATAAGGTTGATTCCGGAACGCCAAACATAAGAATGTTGATAACTTTAGAAAAACCCTTTCTGCTATAGTGGGATGTTAAAATTTCATGTTCTGAAGCTTCCCTGCAAAGTTATGGCACAATGCGTAAAACGTGTTTTCAGCCTGAGATAAGGTCGATTCCGGAACGCCAAACATAAAAGTGTTGATAACTTTGGAAAAACACTTCAAACAGCTTTGATTTGATGTGGAACTACCAGAAAGACCCTTTCTGCTATATTGGGAGTTGAAAATTTGATGTTGTGAAGCTTTCCTGCAAAGTTATGGCACAATGCGTAAAACGCGTTTTCAGCCTGAGATAAGGTTGATTCCGGAACGCCAAACATAAAAATGTTGATAACTTTAGAAGAACACTTCAAGACAGCTTAGATTTGATGTGCAACTACTAGAAAGACCCTTTCTGCTATAGTGGGAGGTGATAATATCATGTTCTGAAGCTTCCCTGCAAAGTTATGGCACAATGCGTAAAACGCGTTTTCAGCCTGAGATGAGGTTGATTTCAGAACGCCAATCATAAAAATGTTGATAACTTTGGAAATACACTTCAGACAGCTTAGATTTGATGGGCAACTACTAGAAAGACCCTTTCTGCTATAGTGGGAGGTGAAAATTTCATGTTGTGAAGCTTCCCTGCAAAGTTATGGCACAATGCGTGAAACGCGTTTTCAGCCTGAGATGAGGTTGATTTCAGAACGTCAAACATAAAAATGTTGATAACTCAGGAAAAACACTTCAGACAGCTTAGATTTGATGTGCGACTACTAGAAAGACCCTTTCTGCTATAGTGGGATATGAAAATTTCATGTTCTGAAGCTTCCCTGCAAAGTTATGGCAGAATGCGTAAATCGTGTTTTCAGCCTGAGATAAGGTCGATTCCGGAACGCCAAACATAAAAGTGTTGAAAACTTTCAAAAAACACTTCAGACAGCTTAGATTTGATGTGCAACTACGAGAAAGACCCTTTCTGCTATAGTGGGAGGTGAAAATTCCATGTTCTGAAGCTTCCCTGCAAAGTTATGGCACAATGCAGAAAACGCGTTTTCAGCCTGAGATAAGTGGGTTCCAGAACGCCAAACATAAAAGTGTTGATAACTTTGGAAAAACACTTCAGACAGCTTAGATTTGATGTGCAACTACTAGAACGACCCTATCTGCTATAGTGGGAGGCGCACATTTCATGCTCTGAAGCTTCCCTGAAAAGTTATGGCACTATGCAGAAAACGCGTTTTCAGCCTGAGATTAGGTGGGTTCCAGAACGCCAAACATAAAAATGTTGATAACTTTGGAAAAACACTTCAGACAGCTTAGATTTGATGTGCAACTACTAGAAAGACCCTTGCTGCTACAGTGGGATTTGAAAATTTCATGTTCTGAAGCTTCCCTGCAAAGTTATGGCACAATGCGTAAAACACGTTTTCAGCCTGAGATAAGCTTGATTCCGGATCGCCAAACATAAGAATGTTGATAACTTTGGAAAAACACTTCAGACAGCTTAGATTTGATGTGCAACTACTAGAAAGACCCTTTCTGCTATAGTGGGATGTTAAAATTTCATGTTCTGAAGCTTCCCTGCAATGTTATGGCACAATGCAGAAAACGCGTTTTCAGCCGGAGATAAGGTCGATTCCGTAACGCCAAACATAAAAATGTTGATAACTTTGGAAAAACACTTCAAACAGTTTAGGTTTGATGTGCAACTACTAGAAAGACCCTTTCTGCTATAGTGGGGGGTGAAAACTTCATGTTCTGAAGCTTCCCTGCAAAGTTATGGCACAATGCAGAAAACGCGTTTTCAGCCTGAGATAAGGTGGGTTCCAGAACGCCAAACATAAAAATGTTGATAACTTTGGAAAAACACTTCAGACAGCTTAGATTTGATGTGCAACTACTAGAAAGACCCTTTCTCCTATAGTGGGAGGTAAAAATTTCATGTTCTGAAGCTTTCCTGCAAAGTTATGGCAAACTGTGTAAAACGCGTTTTCAGCCTGAGATAAGTTTGTTTCTGGAACGCCAAACATAAAAATATTGATAACTTTGGAAAAACACTTCAGACAGCTTAGATTTGATGTGAAACTACTAGAAAGACCCTTTCTGCTATAGTGGGAGTTGAAAATTTCATGTTCTGAAGCTTTCCTGCAAAGTTATGGCACAATGCGTAAGACGCGTTTTCAGCCTGAGATAAGGTTGATTCCGGAACGCCAAACATAAGAATGTTGATAGCTTTGGAAAAACACTTCAGACAGCTTAGATTTGATGTGCAACTACTAGAATGACCTTTTCTGCTATAGTGGGAGGTTAAAATTTCATGTTCTGAAGCTTCCCTGCAAAGTTATGGCACAATGCGTGAAACGCGATTTCAGCCTGAGATGAGGTTGATTTCAGAACGCCAAACATAAAAATGTTGATAACTCAGGAAAAACTCTACAGACAGCTTAGATTTGATATGCAACTACTAGAAATACCCTTTCTGCTCTAGTGGGAGGTGAAAATTTCATGTTCTTAAGCTTCCCTGCAAAGTTATGGCAGAATGCGTAAATCGTGTTTTCAGCCTGAGATAAGGTCGATTCCGGAACGCCAAACATAAAAGTGTTGATAACTTTCGAAAAACACTTCAGACAGCTTAGATTTGATGTGCAACTACAAGAAAGACCCTTTCTGCTCTAGTGGGAGGTGAAAATGTCATGTTCTAAAGCTTCCCTGCAAAGTTATGGCACAATGCAGAAAACGCGTTTTCAGCCTGAGATAAGGTGGGTACCAGAACGCCAAACATAAAAATGTTGATAACTTTGGAAATGCACTTCAGACAGCTTAGATTTGATGTGCAACTACTAGAAAGACCCTTTCCACTATAGTGGGAGGTGAAAATTTCATGTTCTGAAGCTTCCCTGCAAAGTTATGCCACAATGCAGGAAACGCGTTTTCAGCCTGAGATAAGGTCGATTCCGGAACGCCAAACATAAAAATATTGATAACTTTGGAAAAACACTTCAGACAGCTTAGATTTGATGTGCAACTACTAGAAAGACCCTTTCTGCTATATTGGGAGTTGAAAATTTCATGTTCTGAAACTTTCCTGCAAAGTTATGGCACAATGCGTAAAACGCGTTTTCAGCCTGAGATAAGGTTGATTCCGGAACGCCAAACATAAGAATGTTGATAACTTTAGAAAAACCCTTTCTGCTATAGTGGGATGTTAAAATTTCATGTTCTGAAGCTTCCCTGCAAAGTTATGGCACAATGCGTAAATCGTGTTTTCAGCCTGAGATAAGGTCGATTCCGGAACGCCAAACATAAAAGTGTTGATAACTTTGGAAAAACACTTCAAACAGCTTTGATTTGATGTGGAACTACCAGAAAGACCCTTTCTGCTATATTGGGAGTTGAAAATTTGATGTTGTGAAGCTTTCCTGCAAAGTTATGGCACAATGCGTAAAACGCGTTTTCAGCCTGAGATAAGGTTGATTCCGGAACGCCAAACATAAAAATGTTGATAACTTTAGAAGAACACTTCAAGACAGCTTAGATTTGATGTGCAACTACTAGAAAGACCCTTTTTGCTATAGTGGGAGGTGATAATATCATGTTCTGAAGCTTCCCTGCAAAGTTATGGCACAATGCGTAAAACGCGTTTTCAGCCTGAGATGAGGTTGATTTCAGAACGCCAATCATAAAAATGTTGATAACTTTGGAAATACACTTCAGACAGCTTAGATTTGATGGGCAACTACTAGAAAGACCCTTTCTGCTATAGTGGGAGGTGAAAATTTCATGTTCTGAAGCTTCCCTGCAAAGTTATGGCACAATGCGTGAAACGCGTTTTCAGCCTGAGATGAGGTTGATTTCAGAACGTCAAACATAAAAATGTTGATAACTCAGGAAAAACACTTCAGACAGCTTAGATTTGATGTGCGACTACTAGAAAGACCCTTTCTGCTATAGTGGGATATGAAAATTTCATGTTCTGAAGCTTCCCTGCAAAGTTATGGCAGAATGCGTAAATCGTGTTTTCAGCCTGAGATAAGGTCGATTCCGGAACGCCAAACATAAAAGTGTTGAAAACTTTCAAAAAACACTTCAGACAGCTTAGATTTGATGTGCAACTACGAGAAAGACCCTTTCTGCTATAGTGGGAGGTGAAAATTCCATGTTCTGAAGCTTCCCTGCAAAGTTATGGCACAATGCAGAAAACGCGTTTTCAGCCTGAGATAAGTGGGTTCCAGAACGCCAAACATAAAAGTGTTGATAACTTTGGAAAAACACTTCAGACAGCTTAGATTTGATGTGCAACTACTAGAACGACCCTATCTGCTATAGTGGGAGGCGCACATTTCATGCTCTGAAGCTTCCCTGAAAAGTTATGGCACTATGCAGAAAACGCGTTTTCAGCCTGAGATTAGGTGGGTTCCAGAACGCCAAACATAAAAATGTTGATAACTTTGGAAAAACACTTCAGACAGCTTAGATTTGATGTGCAACTACTAGAAAGACCCTTGCTGCTACAGTGGGATTTGAAAATTTCATGTTCTGAAGCTTCCCTGCAAAGTTATGGCACAATGCGTAAAACACGTTTTCAGCCTGAGATAAGCTTGATTCCGGATCGCCAAACATAAGAATGTTGATAACTTTGGAAAAACACTTCAGACAGCTTAGATTTGATGTGCAACTACTAGAAAGACCCTTTCTGCTATAGTGGGAGGTAAAAATTTCATGTTCTGAAGCTTTCCTGCAAAGTTATGGCAAACTGTGTAAAACGCGTTTTCAGCCTGAGATAAGTTTGTTTCTGGAACGCCAAACATAAAAATATTGATAACTTTGGAAAAACACTTCAGACAGCTTAGATTTGATGTGAAACTACTAGAAAGACCCTTTCTGCTATAGTGGGAGTTGAAAATTTCATGTTCTGAAGCTTTCCTGCAAAGTTATGGCACAATGCGTAAGACGCGTTTTCAGCCTGAGATAAGGTTGATTCCGGAACGCCAAACATAAGAATGTTGATAGCTTTGGAAAAACACTTCAGACAGCTTAGATTTGATGTGCAACTACTAGAATGACCTTTTCTGCTATAGTGGGAGGTTAAAATTTCATGTTCTGAAGCTTCCCTGCAAAGTTATGGCACAATGCAGAAAACACGTTTTCAACCTGAGATTAGGTGGGTTGCAGAACGCCAAACATAAAAATGTTGATAACTTTGGAAAAACACTTTCGACAGCTTAGATTTGATGTGCAACTACTAGAAAGACCCTTTCTGCTGTAGTGGGAGGTGAACATTTCATGTTCTGAAGCTTCCCTGAATAGTA